>NC_133939.1:22516197-22827616 GCF_031877795.1 Strix aluco | reverse complement strand
TCATAGTGTTAATGAATAGAGGTCTCTGAAAACAAGATGGCTGCACAGGCTTAAGCCTATCCAAACTTTTACCTTTATTGCACATTCATTTGATGTATACTGCAGAAATCACCAGCCAGTCAGTCCATATGTGCCAAATTGTCCCTGAAAAAAATCTATGTTCAGTGAATGTTTATAAAAATTGCATGCAACTCTCAGTCACATTGGTCGATCCCTCTCAGTGAAAAGAAATGTGGACATTTAAACCCAACTTTATATATGTTCAATCAAGAGGACTCTTTTGTTTTGCTGGGGTTTTTTTACAATGCCCCTTTAGATCTTGCTGCGTTAGACATCTCTTTTTTCTTTGTTGGTCTTGCTAGTTCCATGGATGAATTCCAAAGGAAAAAAAAAAAAAATCTTCTTTCTCAATTGTTCATTTGATCAGAACTACCTAATGTTAGCAGCAAGTGGAATAAAAACAGCAGGACTAGAAGGATGTAAAGGAATTTCTGAATTTTATGGCAAGGCTCAGCACCTGACAGGAAACCTTTGCAATGCAGTTGTCATCTCTATAGTAGATCAGAACGACTTCTGAGAGTTTGATGTTTTTCTCCCTGGGGTCCTGGTGGGTGGGTGGATGTAAGGAAGCACTTCTATAAAGGAGTATTAACTTCTTAAAAGTTGTTCAGAATTGTGAACCAAGGCTAGAGGCCATATAGCAGCATACTGGCTAAGAGGATACAGTGTGAAAGAAATTGAAAGAACTGAGGGAATGTGGCACAAAGGGTAATGAATAAGCACAGCTGTCCCTCACCACTTTAAAGAGAAAATACTTTTCCGTAGTCCAGTTTCCTTAAATTAGTTTTGACATTAATGTGAAATCAAAATGAGACTGTACTTAAACTTCTTGCAGTAATAATGTCAGTAGTCTTTTACTACTTTCATATATAAAACTGTTGAAATAAGAATGAAGAGCAACAAAAATCACAGGTGTGTTTTCTCCCATCTAGGTTGCTAGGAATGTATGCTGTAAAATAAGCTATTGAAAAATAATACCATTTTTTCCTCAAAGAAATCCAGAACAGTTATTAGCTTTTGTACTATAAAACTATCAATTATTAAAATGGCTAGAAGGCAGTTTAAAATATTACAAATACTCCTATTATAAGGTTTTATACTGCTGCCCATCCATGTTGGTATTGCTATATTACGAGCCCATGAGAACATGAATACAGCGTGTTCTGTAAGTATTTCTGAAAGCCAAACTGTTGGCAGCTCACAGCAGGAATAGGTAGTTTTGCATATCCTCTCCAATTTTATTAAGGTCTGAGTAATGCAATTATAAAACCAGAAACTATATCCTGGATTCTAGTTGTAGCTATATGTGACACTTGTACTAAGATAAAAGCTTGTCTAACAATCTATTTTAACGTGTATAAAGACTAAATCTCACACATTTAAATACTAAATGTAATGCCCTATCTGTAGTTAGGGATGTGACACAGGCTAACATTTTTTATCTGCCCTTAGAGCATTAAACTGGTGGAATTTAGGCAGTGGTTATGGCCTGACTCTGTAAGATGTTAAATGCTCACAATCCTATTGCTTTCTCCAGCTATAAGGGGTACTCAGTAAATCCTGTAAGCAGGAATTACATTTAGCAAAGTAAGTTCTCCTTCTCTTGTAATCAGTTGAGTTCCTGAATTAGTGGAAGCATTCAGAATCCATTAAAAATAAACACTGAAAATCAGCCTAAAATTTATGTTCAGTCAGCACAAAACCATGTCTGATTTGAAATTTCTAACTTTAGGCTAAGCTTGGTTCCAAGTGGCAAATGAAGTTCATAATTGTATTGTATGAATGATAGGGGAATATGGTTATGAAACATCTTGAATATTTAGAAATGGAGTGACTAAATCAGTGGACAGGGGAAGAGTTATGGACATCATCTATCTGGACTTCTACAAGGCCTTTGACACAGTCCCCCACAACATCCTTCTCTCTAAGTTGGAGAGATATGGATTTGATGGGTGGTCTGTGCAGTGGATGAGGAATTGGCTGGATGGTCGCATCCAGAGGGTAGTGATCAATGGCTCAATGTCCAGATGGAGATCAGTGGCAAATGATGCCCCTCAGGGATCTGTATTGGGACCAGTACTGTTTAGTATCTTCATCAGTGATGTAGACAGTGGGATCGAGTGCACCCTCAACAAGTTTGCCGACAACACCAAGCTGTGTGGTGCGGTCGACATGCTGGAGGGAAGGGATCCATCCAGAGGGACCTGGACAGGCTGGAGAGGTGGCCCTGCATGAACCTCATGAAGTTCAGCAAGGCCAAGTGCAAGGTCCTGCACAGGGGTCAGGGCAACCTCTGATATCAATACAGGCTGGGGGATGAAGGGATTAGGAGCAGCCCTGCCAAGAAGGACTTGGGGGTACTCATGGATGAAAAGCTGGACATGAGCTGACAGTGTGTGCTTACAGCCCAGAGGAGGCCAACTGTATCCTGGACTGCATCAAGAGAAGTGTGGCCAGCTGGTGGAGGGAGGCAATTCTGCTCCTCTGCTCGGGTCCCACCTGGAGTGCTGTGTCCAGCTCTGGAGGCATCAGCACAATGAAGACATGGATTTGCTCGAGCAGCTTCAGAGAAGGGCCACAAAAATTATCAGAGGGATGGAACACCTCTCTTATGAAGACAGGCTGAGAGTCAGCGTCATTCAGCCTAGAGAAGAGAAGGCTCCAAGGAGACCTTATTTTGCAGCCTTTCAATACTTAATGGGGGTTTATAAGAAAGATAGGGACAGACTTTTTAGGAGGGCCTGTTGCAATAGGACAAGGGGTAATGGTTTTAAACTAAAAGAGGGTAGATTGAGACTGGATGTAAGGAAGAAATTTTTTACAATGAGGGTGGTGAAACACTGGAACAGGTTGCCCAGAAAGGGAGCAGATGCCCCATCCCTGGAAATATTCAAGATCAGGTTGGACAAGGCTATGAGCAACCTGATCTAGATGAAGATGTCCCTGCTCATTGCAGGGGGATTGGACTAGATGACCTTTAAAGGTACCTTCCAACGCAAAATATTCTATGGTTCTATGAAATGGAAGAGCATGGAGATAGCCTCAGTCAGTGTGCACACCTGCAGGCAAGCCACAGAACTCCTGGGTGGTAACTACTCCTTATCATTTGTTCTTTGCACAGATTTAAAAAAATAAAATTGACAAAGTTCACAATTTTATCAGTTTCACCACATCTCCCTGTTCCAAATACTGTCAGGGATTAAGTGTTCTTATAGAGAAATACTGATTTCAGGACAATAGAGACAGCTGTTGAGGTGAAAAGTGCTGAGGTCAGAAGAAGAGAGAACACAGATAAGGAAAAATGTCAGAAGTAAAGAGAAGAAAAAGACTGATGAGATCATCTGCCCTCATGAAGTATGCCACGGGATGAGCTCAGCCAAGGGTTTATAAAAGGCAAAGGTGTTAGACATGATGAAGTGAGATTATAAAAATATACCATACATTGAAAGTTTCTCTGTTTATACACTCACGTATCTGTAGCACTGAATTTTTTTAGAACATGTTTGTGATTAAAGGCTCAGAGGTAAAAAAAACAGTTCTCCTGTGGACTTTGACAGTCTCATCTTTCCAGAGAGTCTGCCACAGAACTTGTAGCACAGCGAGCTTGAAAAGCATGGGAGCAATCAAGAGCTCCAGCAGGTGAAGCCTGGGAACTGTAGCTGTGTTATAAGTAATTCATTGTGGCAGTGTGCTTTCACTATTACTTGCATTTATAGGTAATGATTAACATCTTCTGTGGATTTCAGAAGACCTCCACTCAAGTTAAGTGTCTCATGGCCGTTGTGAAATACAAATACCAGCACAGCATGTTGATCTAACTGTACCATCTTACACTTGCAACTTGTCCTATGTACTTAGTTTGAGGGAAGGTGAAATAGAGCTGGCTGGCTTTGGAGTTATTACATGTGTAGCTGGCATCACTGCCTCCGTTTCCCTGGTATGATTTGTTTTGTAATAATGTATTTTTAATTAATAATTCTATTAAAGTGTGCAGGTAATTGACATATGCTTGTGCAATTTATATTTTATCTCCCAGTCTTTGTGTTATCTTTTGTAGTCTGTTTTGTATTTTTTCTAATTGTTTCGCTGGGTCTTCAGGGAGGTAAATCTCGTATGTTCGATAATCTTATGAGACATATGCAACAATATAAAGTCATGCTACAACAGGACCAAGTTCCCTAGACCTTTTCACGAGGGAGGAAGGATGGCAGAACCATCCAAGAATTGTAATGCTTAAAAGTGTCTTTGCAAGTTTTCCTATCAGCTCATTTTCAATAGAAGCTTTGCTGTGATTTGCTAAAGGTCAAAACCATCTTGTGTCCAGTCTTTGGCAGTTTCTGGACTACAAATGAACCAGGACTTCCCGTTGAGATATAAAGTTCAAATTGGTAGTAAACAGTGAAAACTTGATGGTCTTAAACATCAGAAGTATATTGTACAAATATGACCTGCAGTAATCCTATAGCCCTGCATCTCCATGCGCTGAGTGGTTAGAAAATACTGTCTTCAGCTGCTGACTGTAAAAGGCACTGTATTCTGAGGCATAACATTTTTCTGCAAGGGATACATTAGCTGAATTTTTATATATATCCTGTTAAGAAGTTATAATCTAGACAATTAAGCTTTTAAACATCTGTGATCTGCCTTGTATAATGAACTTCTTTTACTGCTTAAATTAGTGAAAAGACTCAGTGAAGTGAGATGTAATTTTTTTAGAGTGAAATTTTTTCAAAAGATGAGTTAGGAAGAAGATTTAACAACTGCAGAAACATGAATATGGGAGTTTAAAAGCTTCTAACTATTGGATGGTTGTATTTCAACAACATGTGCTCATTTGCAATTAATCACGCTCTCCATCATGCTTTCCTAAATGTACACAAGGATGTAAATAGGTATGAAGATTTCCATTAAGAAGTCAAAATTTTGCAGGATTTGTTCTGCACGCTATTTTACCCATTGCATATGTAAAATAACAAATAGTGACAAGTTGCACAGAGCACTCAACCTTTCTGTTTGATACTAAAGGTCTATCATATAATCAAACATATAAGTAAAACTTCCGGTAAAATTGTAAAATTCCAGTAAAAACTGGAATTAAATTATTAACCTCTAGAGTACTATATTAGCCTTAAAAGTAGCCTGTGGAGTTTTACTCTATGCAATCCGCCTCTCTGCTCTGTGTGCAGTCTGGCAGTGGTAAGTGTACTGTGACTGGGAGCAGCTGTTCATGATGGTATCTAGCAGCTGAAAAAACCCTGAAGGAGAATACCAAAAACCTGAAGTTTTAAAATCTACTCTAGGAACTTTTCTCCCTCTTTCCCCTAGAGGACAATTTATTGACAAAGATTAAAGTTACTGTTGGAGGAAAAAACCTAATGAATTAAAATGTAAAGAGTTTATTGTTTTTTCCTATTTATGTCTATGCAAATTCTGAAACTAACTGGGTGCCTTGGCACATCATATCCTGTGGCTCTCCAGCCTTACATATGTTATAAATTCAGCATGTTCTTTCTAAAAGACTCAGGTGTGAAGGGACGTCTCCTGGGAATCTGTTACACCTGGAGGGCCAGGTGCCTTGTTCCTCCTAATTCTGTCTTGCTAATTTTTAATATGCCCTTCTCTGAGCTAGTAGCTCTCATGTGTCTGATACATCTTTGGCAGGAAAAGGTACTTGTATTTTTGTTGCAGTATCATAGAATATCAGGTTGAAAGGAACCTCAAGGAGCACCTGGTCTAACCTTTCTTGGCAAAAGCATGGTCTAGACAAAATGGCCCAGTCCCCTGTCCAGCTGAATCTTAAAAGTGTCCAATGTTTGGGGAATCAACCACTTCCCTGGGGAGATAGTTCCAGTGGCTGATTGCTCTCATTATGAAAAATCTTCCCCTTGTGTCCAGCAGGAACCTCCCCAGGAGTAACTTGTATCCATTAACCTTCATCTTTTCCATGGGACTCCTTGTGAAAAGGGAGCCTCCATCTTCTTTGTAGCCACCCTTTAAACACTAGAACATTAGTGATGAGGTCTCCCCTAAGCCTTCTTTTCTCAAGGCTGGACAAACCCAATTCTCTCAGCCTTTCCTCACCTGTCAGGTTTCCCAGTCCTTTGATCATCTTTGTGGCCCTTCTCTGGAGACTCTCCAGCCTGTCCACATCTCTTTTGATTAGCAGGGAACAAATCTGAACACAGTATTCTGGGTGTGGCCTGACAAGTGCTGATCAGAGGGGGATAATCACTTCTTTATCTCTGCTGGGGATGCCCTTGCTGATGCAGCCCAGCACCCCGTTGGCTTGCTTTGCCGCTGCAGCACACTGGTCGCTCCTATTGAGCTTGTTGCCCACCAGGACCCCCAGGACCCTTTCCACAGAGCTGCTCCCCATCTGGGTAGATCCCAGCCTGTGCTGCACTCCTGGATGATGTTTTTCCAGGTGCAAGACCTCATACTTGTCCTTGTTGAACTTCATAAGATTCTTGTTAGCCCACTCTTCCAGCCTATCCAGGTCTTCCTGCAGAGTGGCTCTCCCTTCTGAAGTGTCCACTTCCCCACTCAGTTTGGTATCATCAGCAAACTTCACCAGGGTACACCTGATCTCATCATCCAGATCACTTAGGAAGATATTAAACAGTATCTTTTAAATCAGTTTGAGGTATATATGATCCTATATCCTCCTTTTGGGAAATGTAGGTGGACTTCTGCATTCATATAGAGCCAGGACAGGGGCCCAGCTGTTGATAGAAACATTGAAGTCAGAGTTTCTCATAGCTGTGTGCAGCCCCTGTGTTTATGAGTCATGCTGAAAGACAATTCTTTGCTGTTACCAGGCAATCTCACCAGCTGCCCGGTATGGATTTTGGGTACAGCTGTAGCCTTGTCTTCTTTATACCCTTCCTGGAGGAGCTGAGTTAGGAATGCTCCAGATACTGATGCGAGCAAGACGAGTACAAGTAATCTATTTCTTTTTACTGTGCTCCTGTCTAAACGCACTTTATGTAACTGTTATCTGCCTGCTAATGCTGTGATTCAGGCTTTGTGTTAAATGGAGGAAGTAAAGGCTACCACAGCATGGTGCTGAAATTGAGTCATTGGAAGTGCTACTTACAAGGCACTAGTGGCGTGTCTAACTTCCTCAAGAGCTTTCTCCAAAGGACTTATTAAATCTGCTTTGCCATAGAAAGAGCTTTTGTCCCTGGATGCATCTAAAGAGTTTCATCTTTTTCGAAATGTTGTACTTGGCAAGCATCTGCAGAAAATGCAGCTTAAAAGGTGGCCCAGACAGCTCTAACGGGTGCAGCTTTCCACAGGGTTCCCTCTGAAATTGTTTATAACCAATTTTATGACTATTGCTGATGGTGTAATAGCTATGGTTTGTAGGCACAAATAACAAAAACTATTTGCAGTTAACTCAAATGCTACAATCTGATCCTAACCTCTATTTTTAATCTGGTTTAATTTATTTGCACTAGAAGGAATGGATTATCTGGACTGTACCTGACATTTGATCTTTAAATTATGCTTATTGGGTTCATAGCATTTAATTAAAAATGTGGCAGGGTATATTCATAGCTATAGTAAAATTCTCTCAGTAAATGATGGAGTTATGGGTTTTTCAAATCCAGCTTGTCCATCACTTTGTATTTTGACTTTGCCATATTGCTGTCATTAAAATAATTTTAAAATAGTATTTTTTTATAAATACTAATAAAATCTGCAGGCAGCATCAGAAAGCCTGTTGATCCTCTTGTCAGTGGGTCCCACAATACTGGCTGATTAAAATTTTCTTTTTATGTGAGGGAATTTATTTCAGGGGAAGCACTCCAAACTTAAAGATCTAACTTGAGAGTTTTAATTAAATGTCTTTTGCGTTTGGCTGCTGCTGTCTGCGTGTGTAAGAGTGGGATGACAGAGCTTCTTGGTTACTTTAGTGTGCTACGGTGTCACTGAATGAAGCTTCCTCTTTGCCTTTCGCAAGAAGGAAGACAAAGTAAAATGCTTGTTCTTTTATTGTAACTGTTCATTCCTTCTGTCTGTGGGATACTTGGAACATAGATCATATGTGAGGCAGGAAACCATTTGTATTTGGGAAGACTCTTAATGTTTATCATGGGGGCCTGAATGTATTTCCCAGTTAAAGTCTATGATTAGGTCAGTCACTGGGTATTAAAGGAATTAAGGTTGTCAATTCTGTTTGTACCTGATATAAGTTCAATTAATTTCTGTGTCCTATGAAGAACAGTATAGTCTGAGACTGTATAAGATTATCTTCTGCAGATTTATAAATTCTTTTTTATTATTTAAATAACCCTACTTTGGTGGGGCAAAGGGGTTTGCATCAGATGGTCTCCAGAGGCTTATTCCAAACTACATTATGATATGATTCTATTCTCTTATCCTGAATTTAATTTTTACTCCCTTTTAAGAAAAAATGTTTAAAATTTTAATAGCTGACCTGAGGAGAGGGAGCACAGAGCATTTTGCCTGTGAATCATGCAATACCTAGGTAAGAATGGAGGGACTGTTTATGAAGTTGTCCGAAGTTCTTGTTCTGTGGATGCCATCTGGCAAATTACTTTCTTACAAATGGTGGGAATATTTCATCTCCAGTATGTCATATAAAGCATGTACTCTCTCATAATCCTGAAAATGTGAACTGCACCAAACTGGGTCCTGACTCAGGGAAAGGCAGCTGTGAAGGAATGTGAATGAGCTGGGAATATGAAAACACTCAAATTGATAGAGTGAGTAATTAGGTATCTGAAAGGGAAGAGTATGAGATCCCATCCCTCTTACTGAACTCAAATGCGAAAACCGAGTCCATTCAGCATGGGGAGGTGCAAGCCCTGGCAGACTGCCACACTTGCCCCTCTTCTTGCTCCCCCCCCTGCTCTGGTCAGGGGCCTTTTGGTCTGGAGCAGGAAGAGGGTCCCCCAGTAACAATGCAGTGGCCTCAAGGAATGCTCTAATTGCTGATAACTTCGCTGTTTGATCTGCTCCTGTTTCCGTGTCTGTCACTTTGATTAATTTTTGTAAGGATGTTTTCCAGAATCAAGGCTGATCATCTAAGATTAGCCTGGGTCAAAGAAACAAAAGTCTCTGAAACATTTAGAGACGGATACATATGAGCAATCCTCTTGTGCAGAGAAGACAGTGGCTCATTAGGGCACTTCCAGTAGAAGGAAATGTTACATTCTGTGTTTATTATTCAAGGCAATCATTTTTAAAATTATAAACTATTTGTTTCAGTATTAGGAGGAAGTGACTCTGTTTAATAACTGGCTTCCACCAACATTCCCATCAAAAGAGGGTATATCACCCTCTGTTCTCTAAAGGGTAAAAAATGTTAGAATAATGAGGAGTGTACATGGGACTTTTTTGCTGGAAAGGTACTCACTGATGAAAATGTAAATGCCTGACCTTTAGATTTCTGTTGGGAGTTTTGAATGTGTAGCTTTGTTTTGAAAAGAGAAATTCTTACATGATTTGTGATGGAGTTGATGGACAGTATGTCTCTAAACACTAAAGCATGACATCTGGCAGCAGAAATACGGTGGCTTCTGAAGAAATACCTATTGCTACTATGTTATTTCAGAAGAAATGACTGTAAATTTTATTGGTCCCTCTCCAATAATTTCACTTTACTGGCCTTTCAAAAGCTCTATAAAAGCTTCAGTTGTTATCCACCCTTCAGAAAAGTATAAAAGTGCAGGTAAACTCTGAATTCTTCCTGTAATACAACTGAACCCTGCAGAGTTGCTAAATACATTCAGGAGGATGATCCTACCGAAGATTATTGTCTCCTAGGTAATAACAATCATCTTCATTTTCATGCTTCTAGAAAATTCTTGGTACCTTACAGAATCATTGAACTAAGAAATTAATTTCTATTACTTGTATGAGAACAAAAATGTCTCCAGACTGTTTTCAAGTAGCACTTGGAGTACTGATGTCTACATGAACATGATTTTTCACATGTAAAATTCTAACAAGAAAAATAGCCACATGCTTCCACTTCTTTATTTTCATGTCTTCCTGTGTTGTAGTTGATTTAGACTGTAAATTCTTGGTGCACATCATTCAGCATAAGTCATCACTTGAATACTCTGACAGGTCCAAGCTCACTGAATTTTCTTGCTATTATATGAAATGAATCAGTTCCTGTGTACCTGAAGCAGACAGGCTCTGTCTCCTGAACATCATGTTCTTTCCAATCATATTAACTGTGATAGAGGCACTGGCTCCTATTTCCATCCTTGCTTGAAATCCACGATTAAGTATAATCTAAAACTAACCAGTTTTCAATGTTAGGCTGCAAATTTAGACAGTATTTTTACTTAGTAGTGTGTCACCCATATAAGCATTGAACTAAAATCTTCAAAAGAAAGACAGCATGCTTAAAAAGTTAACAACTTGGAGTGTAAACCTTTTTTTCCAGTGAGTATTTGATGTAAATAATGAATCATATACTACTTTATGAAAGGCACCAGAGATGGCCTGAGTATTCAGTCCCTTATTGTTGAGAAATCACACGTGAACAGTCCTTCATTCTCAGTTGTAGGCTCTTTATTCAGAATTATTGAATGGATTCTCATGTAAACATATTTCAGTCTACTGAGGGATTACAGACATGTTTTCAGTACTCAGATTCTGTGTGATTTGTTACTTTCTGGATGTGGTATTGGCGCTCTCTTTCTCGGTTGGATGAATATAACTCTAGTAAAGACTTGAGAAATAATCAGAGCTAAAAGCATTTTTTAAAAGCTGATAGAGGAAGACTGGCTGAGTAAGGGATCTTTACGTGTTCTATTCTGGGTTTCTTGAGCTGAACCTTGCTAGAGGCATTGTTACAAGGAGAAAATATCCTGTATAATATTTGATGTGGTGAAACTTAAAGCATATGTATTTGTATGCGTTTCTATGTCAGGACCTAAGCCTCAGGCATTGTGGACATTTCTTCAAGCCCTTTTTGTTAAATCCATTAAGCATTACCCTTTGCAGTGCTCTGTTTTTCATCACCAAAGTTTGTAAGCTAAAGGTGATAATACGTGAAGGAGAAAAGAGTTTGCCAACCAAATAAACTTAACTCCATGGATATAACTCTCATATGTCAGAGATACGCCATTGTTCTGGTGTTGTCTATGCTCAGACACTTTGGGTATGGATGTTACCTTATTTTGTCTTGGGAGAAAATACAGGGAATAGGGAAAAGATAGTTAACAGGATAAGATATGGTTGATGATCTTGCCAAAGGTTGGAGAAAGAGATGCACTAGCATGTGCTTGATGAAATCTATAATTTACTGAGAGAAGCGATTTCTCCTCAGTTTTATATACTATTAATCTCTCCTTCAGTTTGGCTACTTAGTAACTTTTTGAAACAATTTGCTTACTAATTTGCTCAATGCAAATTTCTACTGAGCTTTCAATTTTTTTCTTTCCTAAATTGGTGCTGAGGATAGCTGTATTTAAAAGGTAAGTAGGTCTGAGACAAGGTACAACTGTTTGCATATGAACACATGGACTCCTTTAATTAAAAAAAGACCATGCCTTTTTCCATTTCTAAGGGTCTTTTTTCACCTGCTTGTAATATTCTTGAGTATTTGTCATTGTCCAAGCTGTAGTAGACTGACATTTTGGCAGAGTTGTATATTTTGGGCCTATGATCAGCCATTTCCTTGAAGACTTTCAGGATTATTATTGTGCCTATATCCAGGCTGTGCAGAATTCTTCTAAAAACACTCGTACTGGAAATCAGATATAGACACTTTTTTAAGAAACTTATAAGCAACTAATAAATGTTTAAATTGAATTCTTTATACATTTTTCCTATTGAAGTTGCTGAACTTTACTCTTATAAACCTATTGTGAAGGAGTTGCTATATTTATTACTGAAATGTAGCAGACTCTGAAATGCAATTTGGGTTATGAATTGCATTACAATACAAGTGTTACTAAGTGGATCAGCATTCAAGCAATTTGTAGCAGTTTATTAGCAAACTTTTCAGTCTTATTCCTTTGAAATCTTTTAGGCAGAAGTTTTTGAGTTCCAGATGCATTAAAATTTTGAGAGTTTTGAGAAAATGTATGGACAATTCTGCTGGTTTGAATATGAGTGTTGATTGACCACACATGCAGCTTTTAGGTGTGTTTTTTCATTTGCATATGTAATGTTAAAAGCAGTCATGCTTTGGAAGGCAAAATGAGAGCTATTTAACCTAAATAATAAAATGTTGCACCATCCCCTTGAAAATGACAAAATTGTCTGTAATAGCCTTAGGAGTTTGCAGATGCTTCATTTGAAGTTCTTTATTACCTTCTGCTTTTGTAGACTTTTTATATTCTTTCTGTTTTTCTACTGAGAAAATCATGTTATTCCAAGACTTGTCATCTTACTGAAGACAGCATATATTATGTGATTTGAGATAGAACTGGAAATTAATAGTGTTGCCCAAGACGCAGAGACCATTTTCTGAGAAATTTATCAGTGATAGGGCATGCTGTTTTCAAAGATAAACCTCAGGAAACCTTCCTACAGCAGACCCATATGATTCCACTTCAGAAATGTAGCCACCAAGCAAATGAGCAAATAAGATTGTTACAGAAAGCTTTAGATAAAAGGTGTTGACTAAATATGATATATTGCAGTACTTTATTTTACAGATTTGAATGATGTTTTTAATTTTGTTTGTGCGTTTGATGTAGTATCACTCTTATATTTTTGAGTAAAATAAGATAATCCCCAGTGAGATTTTTATTGCTTCTAAAGATGTTATAGGAGTGAGGTTATTTTTGTCATCACCCTTCTGTTATTTGTGGTTGTTGTTGCAGTATCTGAATGCTTCACAAACATTTATCTTTGCATACCCTTACCAAATCTGTCTTGACCCTAACAAAGACAGCACCGACCCTGCCTGTTTCAGTGCATGAGTGCTGGTACTGGAAGTCATCCTACCTGTGCACTGTGAATCCTGCAACTTGCATTTTTTAATGGTCTAGGCTGTGCTATGTAACACCTTTTCTGGAATGTGGAGTGGCCTGTTAAGACATGAATTTCTGACTTGAGAGTATAGCCAAGAGGCAAGGAGATCTTGCACAAAGAGATCAAGACAAAATTTAAGTCTTTAGCAGCCTGGAATGATTCAATGCCTAGTTGCATTTTTGAAGCATCTGTATTGACCAAAGCCCTCAGAATACTCAGCATTATTTAGCGTACTGCAAAACATTTGAACCTTACGTTACTTCTTCAAGATTGATTTATTATTTTTTAAAAGTTATTTTATTTTTTCTTATTGTGCACTTGGTAGATTTATGTTTCATATTGGACATCAGGGTCAAAATCATTGGTTGTTACTAGCTGTAGTAACTTCACCAGCAACACTGTGCAATTTATACCCCTTTTGAGACTGTATTTTCATACTGACAGGTAAATTCACAAGGCAGGGATAGATCTTTTGACACTTTGTGCATTGCCATTTCTGCTGGAGGAGGAAATATATAGTATCCCAGAAATGACTGTGGAGTGCTGTTTAAAATACTTGAAGCTTTGACTGTCTTTGAACTTGTAGTCATTCTTTAGTATCTAGAAACAGTAAAACAACAAATTACTATATAAATACTTTCTTCCTTGCAAGTGCAAAAGGAAATCTCTTTTATACTGTGTCTGAGCATATCCCAAATCATTTTAAGCTACTGATTGATTTTCTCTTGCTTCCTGCAGGTCTTTGGTTTAATAGAATAGTTTGAGCAGTGGAATGCAGAGTGACTGATTTTATCCTGTGATTAATCTCATATATGACAGTTGAGGGATACTTTTGCCTTTTGTTTTTCATATTTTTTCACAAAAATCTTTCATTTACTCATAAATGTCATAATATTCATAGATGTCTCATAAATGACTACACAGTTGACTGGGTGTTGTTTCTAATATTCCTTCTTCCACAGTGTGGTAAAGCCAGTTAATCCACTGATGATTACAGGTAGCTGCTTTTATGAGTGTTTGTGAAATAATTAAATCGTCAGCTGTTCCTCTATCTAGTGACAGCTATTGACAGTAATCCATTTGAAGTGCACATCTTTAATGCTATTCTCACAAAGATCTGAAGAGATAAGGATGTGCATGCCCTGTTTTGCAGGTAGAGACTCAAGAACAGAATGACTGATTTGCTAAGGATCACATAAGTGCATGGCAGAGCAGGGGTTTGAGTATTTTTTTTCCCGTTCATAAGCTCGCTTACTAATCGATGGATTGTTCTTTCTCTCCTGGGTGGGAAGCGTGGGTACTATTTTTGAATCTTTTTCACTTGTAGACCCTTGTACGTTTCAAGTGGAGGTACGAACCTTAGCAGAGGGAATTTAGGCCTAGCAACTGTGACATTGCTTTTGTTAATTGCATTTCTCAGTCTCCCTAGATATTATCCATGAATTTTTCTTAGTTTTCCCTGTCTGTGGGCCACAGGTGGAAAACCATTGGTGTGAGCTAAGGTTTACTGGATAAAGCAACAATATGCAGTAGACATAAAAAAAAATGGTGGTATTTTTTCTGTTTTGTATTTTACTACTGCTATGTGGATGGCTCTATAGTCACTTGGATGTTCTGGATCGGATTTTGACCCTGACTCATTTGTGCCTTTTCAATAAATGGTTACTTAAACCTTAGCCTTTACTACCCTTACAGTAAAATTTAATCCCTTTATACAGTTTGTTATCTAAATTTGACCACTGCTGTGTGGCAAGAAATGAGATGAGGTCTTCTCCTGTAAATTGTCTATCTTTGAGAGTAACTAACTGCCAGCTGATCAGAAACCACACTGCTTCCTGTAACTTCGCACTTACTCATCTTTGCAGAATCATCCCACTGAAAACTGGTGGTAGAGTTTTGGGTACTTTTAATTAGTGATAGAAAAACTATCTTAGGATCTACTTAGATTGCATAAGCTGGAGGTGTGCAACAGTCGCCTGTCTTGAACACAAGAATTTCCACTAATTCACTTCTTTAAAGTCTGTCCTTCAGTTACTTCCCCTCTGTACTGTCTCAGATGTCTTGTTTGGTCTGGACTTCCTAGCTGGAACCATACCAGCTCAGCACCAAGCAAGTGAAAAACAAAGCAAATGTCTCCTGCTTTGCTGCCCACCTTCTTCTGATTGCTCCTGCTGTCAGCCTCCTACTCCGGCTTGTAGTAGACTTGTGAACCAGACATAAATGTTGGTATGAAGAACATGAGGCAGAAGAGGAGAGTTGGAGAAAATTAGCAGCAAGGAGGAGTCCTGAGATAAAGTACAAACATTATTTCATGTCCTTTATTTGTAATGAGAATAGATGTATATGTTCCTTCTGCATAACTTTCATTTATCTTCAGCCGTGCTACCACAAGATAATTCTGAAAGGAATGATGCTTAAATCAACGTGATTAGGTTCATCTCCTGGCTCAGCTACAAATTTTTTGTGAAACTGCCCAGATTCCTATTGTTTCAATTTGTTACCTCTAAGAGGACAGTGATGACTGATTCCCTGTTTACAAAGTAAGAATGAAAATTTCAAGTGTGACAATTTTTTTTGGAGCTGAAGTTTCATTTAAAACATGAATCCTGTTACATTTCTGCCAAGTTTTTGGTTGCCAAAAGATGCAGCTAGGTGTCCAGTGGTATTATATACTTTTGACAAATTTACCTAAAGTCTTTGAGCATGGGACTGGGGGTTTTTTTTCTTTATCTGTGGGGAATATGGTTCTGAACCCTCCGTGAACTGTGCATTGAAATTACCCCTCAAAATCCCAGATTTTATTGTGATTAGCAGGTCAAAATCTTAATATATTCTCATGCCTATTTTGAAACTGTGCATGTTAGCACTCAAAAATTTAAATTTCTATTTTGCATGTACAGTGCTAGCATATTTGTGCGTAAACTGTGGTAGACATGTAGAGCTCAATGTGTAAGTGTGACCTCTGGGGTCTTCTGCTTTTGCATCTTGCAGAATATTTCCCTCTGTTGGAATATTTAATCCAGTTATGCTTGCAAAGTGAACTGAGAGGCTCAGATGGAAGGTGAAACAAAGGTACAAAGTATTATAGTTACATGACGTTTATGCTCAAGCTAAAGGCTTCTGAACAAAGAACCCAAGGGATATTTTTTATGACAAAAGTAACATTTCATTCTAGGTTTTTTGCAAATCTTAAACATTTCATATCTGAACATTTTGCAGGCTTTGCTGTTATAATTGCATCTGCAGATGATGAAAAGAAACAACTTTTCCTGTTGAGACTATCATAAACAGATGCTGAATTCACAGTAGATTACAATACACTGAGTCTTTGCAGTTTTTCCCAAAGAGGACAAGAAATTGCTGAGACTACACATTATTATGTTGGAGAAAGCATAGCAGGAATACATATTTTCCACAATTGTGGAGTTTATTTTCCGAAGCCAGCTGAAGTCTACATACTGAAATATATCCATTCTGCTAAAAAAAAAACCCAAACAAAAAAACAACAAACAAAAAAACCCAAAACAATACACTAACCTTTCTAATTTACATTATATTTCAGCTAAATGGTTGTTACGTGAATTCTCTTAACGTGTATATTGCAAACTTTGGTCATACAGGATTGTCCATGAGGACGTAGGTTGGTGAAGTGATTCCACTGAAACTGAGAGAATAGTTTGGCCACAAAAGAGAAAATGTGCATATTTCCAATCCTAATTAAAGCTGTCTATTGACCTCAAATTGGTGCAGAAGACCTTGACTCAGATGTCTTTTCCATTCACATTAAGACTGGATATTGATTTCAGCAAAGTACTAGAGAAGAATAAAAAAGGCAGTCCTAAAGGAGATGTCTGCTGTACACATGCATATGTTTGCAGCTGGTTAGGACTTCAAGCAGGGTAGAAGCTGGAAGCGCTGGATCTTGGTTGCAGGAGCAGGGTCAGAAAAGCATAGACTGAAGCTGAAAGTCAGTAAGTAGGTAATTATGAGAAGATACTTTAAAGGCCGAAAAATGTTTAAAAAAAAATATTCAAAAGTCATACCAACTTATCTGTGCCCAGCCTGTATTAATAGAAACTCTGTGTGTGAATTTATGAGGACAAAGTTGTTCTGTGTATTAAATACAAATCTGAACATTCATGCTTCCTATATTACAATAATCTGATACATCTTTCCACAGCATGGTAATTTGTGTTTATTAGCATTCCTGTCCCCTTCAACAAGGAGTGCCTCACTTTATGTATCTATCACAGGAAAGAAATGAGAATTTAAAAGAATTGAAAAGAATTTTCTAGATTAAAGCCCAGTATAAATTAGCATGGTCAAAGAAACCAGAAGTCACCTGCTTCTTGCAGCTTTCAATAAGAAGCCAATCCTTCTTTGGAATGCAGATTTGGTAACAGCTAATTAGTTTATGTAGCTAATTTTTTGCACAGTCTTTCATGTTATGAAGATAAACTAAGCAGGATGAATAGGAAAAAACATCTACAGCACACTAATAACGATCAATGCTCAGACATTTCTCTGGCTTAATGTGCATTGAGATGTCTTTCAAAGCCAAATACTGTTTGAACAGCTGAGAGAAGCCGCAGAAAAGTCTAGAATAGTGATTCACATCTGACTACTTTTGATTTAAGTGAGAAGGGCTGCTTACTGTAAGACACTTTCCCGTGTTGGAATTTGGGGTTAGGAGAGACCAAAGGAAAAAAATTAACCTGGGCAATTCTGGGGACAGAAGAAGTAACCTGATTAATCTTTCCTGTGGTGTAACAGCAAGAATGAAATAGGGTGCTGTAGCTGTATTCACCTATATGGAGGCAATTTTCAACTGAGGGAGATGTGGACATGGAAAAGCTCATCTTATAGTGAAAAAGATCAGAAGAGATTTTTTTAGCTCACTGTTACTTAGATTTATGTGGCACCAGTTAGGTTTTAATCCATATTCTCATTATAAAAATATTTTGTTGCTTTCGCAACTCTCTTCAGTCACTGAATTTCAAGATATTTGCACCTTTGTTTTTAAAAGAAAATAAGTTCTATTTTTTCAGTATTACCCATAGTTCCAAGTGCAGTCAAATCAACTTAAACGTGACTGATCTTTTTTTTTTTTTTTAAAAAAAGTCTTTCTTATATATACTTTAGCATTCTAGGAGTATGTGTATGGGTATTTTCAACCTGAGGAGTTTATACTCTCAAATTCTTGAACTTGTGCTACTTGCAGGTCTATGCCTTTTGAAAATTTACTCTCTGATGAGAAAATTTCATGTTTAGATTCAGTGTTGTCCTAGTGTGGCACTGAAAGTCAAGAATTTCTGAATCCTTTAGAAAATGTGAGTCAATCCATTAAAAATAATGAGGTAGTAAAAATAAAATTGGCGATTGTTTTACTTGCTTTCTGGCTTGTTAAATGTTTAAAATTTAAAGTTTCTCTCAACAACCATAAAACCCAGAAACGTTTTTCTGAAATAAAAAGAGCTTTAGATATAATCCTGTGGCTCTAGGGGCTAGCCGTTTAAAAAAGAACAGAATGAGACTGAAAAACAAATTGGTGAAAATGGAAAATGGCGCAATTAGAAAGAAACGTATGGAAGAAAGCTCTTTTTTGTGGTACACAGTTGCTTGGATTGAAGTCAACTGGAATTCGTTTTATGTGGTTATTTTGTTTATTAAGCCAGGAGAATGTGTGCAGGAAAGGGGCAACTTATGCAGATTATATGACCAAGGAAGTGACAGTTGTGTGTAACAACTTGCATTCAACTTATGTTTTATTAAATGTTGTCAATAGCTCAGTGAATGGCAGAGCATCCATTTTAACATAATTAAATTCCCACTCATTTGCATCTTGGAGCTGTTCTCTTGATAATAAGCTGTTCTGCAGACATGACATCATCTATTGAAACTGTTTGGAACATGGCACAATTATTAATATATTATCACTAAATTGATATTGAATGGTTTTCCAAGTCATAAAATGAGGGACTGGATTATTTCACAATAGAAAGGATGTAAAATAGTTAATTACTTGGACTGAATTGCCTAAGTGATTTTATTCTGCACTTTGTATGTTAAACACTGACAAATGAGGGCAATTAATACTGTAGTAAAGTTCAGAGTATACAACAGATAGCACATAGTGCCAAGGGAGGTTATCTCCTTCTCCCTGGTACAGCTGGATTTCACAGTTAGTCTAAGGTACTAGTGCTTACCTCTTACCATTTCAAGCCTAGACTCCAAGAATATATACGTTACCATGTTTTTATTGTTTCTGTACTTGTCCATATGTTTCATATGTGTCATATGTCAGGTGACATATGCTGCTTGTGCTAGAAAGTTCCAGACTTCTTTTATTATTAATTGAAGGTAAAAATCTCCCATCCTTGAGCAGAAGTGAAGAATAAGCCCAGGAGGACTCTGAGTGCTTGCGAGATCTTCTCCCCTGTTACATGGCTTTACAGCAAGATGGTCCATTCCCCTTACCACTTTACATAGTCTCTAAAATTGAGTCAATGGATTGGTTATTTTTTAAATTTGTTTAATATCTATTATATATTGTATACACGTCCTCTTCTATGCACTGCCTTTCTCTTGCTGTGATTTCCTTTAGGTAGGCAGATTTTAGAGGCACATAAACTCTAAATTTAATTTGCCTAATCAAACGCTATCTTGTCCAAAGAGCTTCCAAATGAAATAAAACCTCTTTGTTTTGGAGGTTTTATTGGTGGGGGAAGGAGGTCCTTACATTAAAATTAATTATCTTGTAGCTTCTCAACCACCTAGTTTTGCTTCTGGACATCTCCATCTTGATAGTACTGAACTGTCTCATAGTGCATCTATAAGATTCATGAAATAAGTATTCTTGTGCATATTTTGCCTGCTCGGTTTAATTGGGCAGGCCTTCTCAGAGCATGTCAAGTCCACATAGCCATAGCATCCTTCTCTTTCACCCAGTAATGCCATGGTTACAATAATCATCCTGTGTCCTGTTCTTTCTGTTTCACAAAATCATTTAAGTTTCCTCACCCCATCAGAGTGCATGCAAAACTGCAGGATATCCTGGGATCGCTGGAAGCCATTCTTGCTACTTTTTTATTGAAGCAATTCTAATTTGTGTGGAATAAATATTTTTCAGTGAGCTGGAGAAAGCCTATGTTTATCAATACAGAGAAAGCCTAGTGATGGGAAAAACCGAGGGGGAATAGCCTGAGTTTCAGACCTTTGCTCTACTGAACATTTCATTATTTATTTTCAAATGATGAGCAAAAGAAAGCCTAAAACTCAGGTGACTACTTTGCCGTTGGGCTATATCCAAGTTTGCTTTTATCCCTTTTCTGACTGTTGCTATGAATATTTAATCAATTCCATGCACAGTGGAGCAAATTCAGCAGGAAGGAATGAAAATGCCATTAATATACCAGATTGTCCTACATCTGTTGGTTTGGGGACACCTTGAAGATGGCAGATGTTGTTTTGGATTTGCAGACAGACTCTAGAATGGGATACCTCTCCTCTGGAGCCTGAGTAAGGGCTGCATGCTGGAGAGGGCACTGCTGTTCCTCCATTTTCTGTATTTTGGGAAGGGGGGACTTAGGCCCTCACTTAATGGCAAAAAGTGTTGGGTATCAGATTCCTGGTAAAGGGTCTAATGAAGTGGTTTCTATAGCCCAGAAATAAGCCAAATCAGCCTTTTCTGAGCATTGGATTTCTTAAGCAGCTCCTGCTCCAGCTACTAATGATTGTGAATGCCAACTTCAGGCACGCACTCACCTCACGTGCCTGGGCCCCAGCTTGAGCTATAGATTTCAGGAGACGATGCAATACTACTGAGTTAGATGATGACCTGTTCAGCACCGTGGTGCCTCTGTGCTTCTGCTGCCTTAACCAGGTGTTTGATGGAAAGATAAGAACCTTAGTGAGCAAGAGTTTTGCACAGATTTCATCTCTTCTCTCTGTATTTCAGCTTAAAGCATTTTTTTTTTTATATCCACAACAATTTTCAGAATATTCACAATAATAAAATGGTTGCTCAAATGATAAAAATTACTGCCAATAGTACATGGAAAAGATGATCTGTGTTTTTAATGATGCAATTTGAAAAGCATATGTCAAAACAGAAATGAACCAACTTACTGAAGAAGATCATGTCAGCTAGGTTAGCAAAGCACAGTACTGTAGGATGAAAGGCAGTGAATAAAGAGCTGTGACTTGGTCTTCCTTTGTTAAGCAGCACTTTACATGACCTTCTCCAGTACTTGAGCTGCAAAGCCACAGTAACACTTGCAGGTACAGTAAAGAACTATTTTGGTCCCGTTTGACAGATGGGATAATTCAAAGAAAAGTACAAAAGCAGAGAAGAGATAGAAATATCCTTTATTTCTTTTAGCTCACAGGCAAACTTTAATCCCTATACCATTAATCCCAGTACGTGTACAACAGTAAGGGTAGAGAAGAGCTGAAAAAGTGCCCATATCCATTTCTGATACCGTTTTATAGTAATCCGAGATAGGACCAGACCTATCTGAGCTGAGTGAACCTCTCTATTCCAATCTAGAGGCAATGTTGTTTTTTCCTTAGTAGCCTCTAGAGGCACTTTGAAATACACTGCCTTCTCCCTCAGTGTTTTAGGCAGTGTCTTATTACAAGGTGATAAATAACTTGTCTGTGGTTTCTGCAGCTCACTAATACCAGAGATAGGAATAAAACCAGCCAGAACTTTCCTCCCTATTCATTTTCTGCTTAATGAATATTAAATAGAAATATTTTCTATGAATGAACATTGATAGAAGATGAAGCCTGGACAGGATGGAAAGAAAAATAGAGAGAACAGTGTCATCCTCTGTACACATTCCTCCCATGTAGTCTTACAGATGTCAGCTTTGATGCCTCACTGGATCATTTCTTCTTCCAACTGCATCATTTTCTTTTCTGCAGCTTTGTGTGCTTAGGATGATCTTTCTGAGATAGGTTGCAAAGCCTCTAGCCTTTCGATGTCTAAATGCTGCTTTCATAGCCCTGTTCTCAGGAAGTTTTCTAGCAACGGAGTCAGAAAGAATTAAAAGAAAGCAAAGTCTTGTACTTGATGCAGATAAGTAAAAGCATTGTCCTGGTGCAATAATCAGTGCTGCACTTGTTTGCTGTAGTTCATCTGATAAATGCCTGGTTCTTCAGGATTTTCACATTTAATTAGCTGTAAATTAATTAGGATAATTTTGACTGACACTGCTGACTTTTTCTACGATAAAGAAATTGTGTATTTTATATTTTGCTGTGGAAAAATCTAACTGTAAGCTATCAGTGGCATTGCCAAGAATCACCACAGAGGCTGGTCTCCACTTACTAATGGGATTACTGTCTGATATTTTCTCTACTCTTATTAAGTCTTTCTTACACATCTCAGCATTCAGGCAGTCTGCCTTTATTTCTCTCCTGACCATTTCCCTACTGGCCTTAGAAGTTTCTAGTCTTGTTTGGTTCCCTTGCCTTCTCTTCATTATTAGTGCAAGTTCTCTGTTGTTGTTAGACCTTTAAATAGTGAAGCTACACGATGGCCTTTTATTCACTGCACTTCATATCTCAGTTTGTCACAGTCGCACTAGCAATCTGTAGTTGGATATCTCTCACATTCTGTTTTCATAGTCTTTTTCTAACAGGAACCTGGAGATGAACAAGACTGTGTAAAAACTATGATATTTCACCATTTCTTTCATGTGTCCAGTAAGTGTGGAACACTACTGACAATAGCATCTTTCCTGTTGTACAGAAACTTTAGAATAACTATTGCTTTTGTAAGAGTTAAGATCAGCAGCAACCGCGAGAGCCAGGTTTCTGAGCAGTGATGAGCGTGGGAGGGGAAGGAAGAGGGGGTTAGAAGAAATTCTGTCCTTTTTTCCCCCCATAATTTTGTCCAAGACATTTCATTTGTCTTCATGTGGAAGTCTGAAATTTCAGATTAAATAAAGAAACCTTCAACATACCCCTCTTCTTACTCAGTTCCACAGTTATTTCATAATAGCATTGTCATCAATATAATAAGATTAAACTGAAATTGCCTGTATTGAGTTAGATTTTGCTGAAGAAGGCACCCTGTGCCCAAAAGCATGCTTGCTTTTTCAAGCTGTATCAGCTAATCTAATAAAAGATACCATTTTTACAAGACTCTTCACTTACGCCTATTCCTCATATCCTCCTAAATCAATAAATAAAGGGAATCTAAAAATAAACTGGGCTGTTTTTGTGGAAGGTTCCCAAGCATACCATGCAAAACACCTTAAGAATCTGGCTATGTATCTGTTCAGCAGTATTTCTCCTGGGAGACAACTGCTAGGAAGAAAATTAAGTGAGAGATGAAGACCTGAAATTTTTTTTTTAGTATGTAACTTTTCTCATTTTGCATAAAACTTATGTACAGACGTTGAATCCTAGATCTATGCAAAGTGGCATGGTAAATTGTTTACTTCTCAGTGGTTCCTTTCGTAAGAACACAACTGCTTAGAACAGCACAATTTCATACACCACCTGATAGTGCAGATGTATTTCCTTCTTATATGGTTGATTTGAACTGGATGCTTTTTGGTATTGCTGTAAATAAATGAAATAGTGGCAGGTAAAGAGATTAGAAGCACATTTCTTTAGTGTATGCTGGAGGGTTTGAAGCAAATGTCTCTTAATGATGTACTGACTAAACCATATTCCTGCAGTTAGTAAGGCACCATTCCTTTGAATTTGTGAATACGATGTAATGAAAATATTCATATTTATCTAACCTTTCGCCTCCTCATCTGAAGATGTAGGATTCTGAGATGTGGTTATAATCTTAAAAATGCAAGACTCCCTTGCAGCAAAGTAACTTATTACGGCTGGTTCTAACGGTTCGTATGGAAAAGAAATAATCAGCTCATTTCTTCCCCCCGCCCCCCCCCCCCTTCACCTAATCAGCTTCTTAACTTAAGTGGAACCTTCTAAGGGAATGTCAGAAGTGATAGCAGTCATTGAAATGGTTTGTCTCCCACTGTTGATTTAGTTTCCATTATTTGAAATCAAAGTACTTCTATGGTACCATAGTAAACATGAGACCAGCATGGTACTGAGATTGCTCTTAATTGCCAGGAACTGTGAAGTACTTCATAGAACTGAGGCCTGAAATTTCTTTGGGAACATACATTGCCTTGTGAAGCAAGAGAGATGCTCATCCAATGACCTTGTCAGATATTTGGCAAAATAATCTGTTGGGAGATTTTTTTGAGCCTCCCTAGTATATTGTTATTATAGGTTGTCCTGTTATCCAGAGATTTTGTGTTGATTGTGAGATACAGAGTACTGTCCTTACATGTAGTGTTCCAGATTCTGAAATTCTTACTTTTTCTTCGCTAGTTGGTACTTAAGAACTTGCATTTTATAGGAGTTACAACTTGAGTGTAGGTAGTTAAGATTTAAATGAACAAACAAGGACTTTTTCTGATTTTTATTCTGCATTGACCATTGAAGTCACTTGATAAGTACGAGTTTAGAGATATACCTTCTTTTATCCTTCAGAAAGATACTGAAACAGTTTCCCTGAATAACACTCCAACTAAAAGACAAAAGCCTCTTACAAAACAACCTGCTTCAGGAAGTTGTTTGTGCATTTTTTTCCTTGCACATGTTCTGAGATAATTAAACCACTCTGAGGAGGCAGGTTATCACCTCCCCACATGAAGAGTAGTCTTACGTTTTTAATCTTCCTTGCCTGTGTGAAAAGCAGGCAACCTGGAGGAAGAACAACATGCCTGTACTAGTGTCAGAACCAATCATTTACATTAGTGTTTGAAGACTGATCTACATTTTCAGTCTTCTCTGTTAGGATTCAGACTTCTGTGAAGTAGAATGAGCTCACGGGGGGAAAACGTAAGTTGAGATGGTGTCAACTGAACCTTTTCTTCTTTTAAATTTACCTAGGTGTACAGTAGGATGAGAACCTTTCCCTAAAAAAATATATATCTAAGAGAAAAAGAGTACTTAATATGCATATTGCAATTAAAATTCTAGCTCTCTCCCTGTTTCTCTGGGAGAGAGAATTTGGAACCCTCTGGAAAACGTTCCTCTGCATATCAAATATTAAATTGATGCAAATCAAGCTTATACTGAGTTATACAATGTTATACAAATCTGATAAACTCCTCTGTGAGAGCTTTCAGTGATATTGCTCTCAGATTGTCCTTAACTTCATTATAAATGATGGTAAATAAAGTGCTGTCCTGGGTTGCACCCAGTGTCTCCAGACACTAGGACATGACAGTAAAAGAAATGCTTACAATCTATTCTTGATGATAATGATAAGCTACACAAATCAATGGAGTTGTAGAGAATTTTGACTGATTCCAGATTTGAATCTGACCTATAATAAGCAGCTGGACTGAAGTCTGAGGCCAGTGTACTTTACCTCTCTGTTTTGTGTCAAATCTGCCAGGTTAAGAAGCAAAAATCTGTGCTTGCCTTTTCTTCCCTGGCACATGACCTGGAAACCCATTGTGTTGTGAAATACATATAGGCACAATGTGTGGAGGGGAAAGCTTGAAGGATCAGTGCCTATACTCAAATAACTCATTCCTCTCTGTTCCCTATTATTTTAATCCAACAAGCATGAGGAAAAAGGAAAAAGATGGAGCATGGGTAGCGACTGTAGGGCAAGTCAGGAAGAGACCCTGTGCTACTAAAGCATTAGTCCTCATTTGTGTTATTAGCAGCAATGATTCAGTGGTCAGATATCAGAGTTCTCATTAATTTACCTTCTGTTCTGCTCATTCCTCTGTGATTAGCACTTGTGAAGCAACTCACCACCCTTTGCTGCACATTCAAAATATAATGTTCCCATTTAACCAGCAAGGCATATGGAGTTCTTTGCATAAACACTGTTAGGTGCTTGTACGTACTTACAAGGCAGTAATATGACTGCAGTTGTTATCCAATTAAACAGACAGAACATGACAAGAATAATAAAATCAATGTAATAACTCCAACGGAGAAGGTGTTAGTTAAACATTATCTATATCCTAAATACTTTTAAAATTTCAAGAGTTAAGGGGATTTTAATTTTATGCTTATTTTATTTTATGAGTTAGAATGGTAAGGTGTAAGTCAGATACCACTGCTACAGTTTGCAAATACCAATGAAGTCCTGTAATCAAGATTATGCAAAATAAGTTCTGATCAAAGTGAATTTTCTTTCTTTTATCTTTCTTTTTTGCTTTCCCAAAAGTGAGTTCTGATCAAAACCAAATGATCAAATAACAGATTTTGATCCATTCCTGTGGCATAGGCTGATACTAATTATGCTATCTGTGATGTTTATGTAAGAGTGGGGCTTCACAGTGGAAATAGTTGTGTAAGGGCTAGGTGGATTAACAATGTGGCATCTGAGATTTTTTTTATTGCTGTGCCAAGCAGAACAATTTGGAAGGCTATTGGGTTTGTACTGGGTTTCCCATTTAGAAATCTGCCAGTTAATTGTGCTGGAGAGGAAACTGTAATTGAGAAACCTCAGTTAGGTGATTGTGTTTGGATATATCGAGACAACCTTCCTTAACGGGACTGGGGAGAACACAAAGGGGAAGGACGACCCTTTGTTTTTTCTTGTCTCCTGTAAAACAGTACATCTGAACTGGTCTGCATACTTTTGATCAGCAGAAAAATCCTGAGCTTAGCTTGTAGCACCCGCCTGTTTCAAACAGTCTGTATGTGCCCATAGTGCTGCTGCACAGCAGTGCTCCCTGTACTGAACCATCCAAATTCCTTTTTGGTGCGCAAAGTTTGCTCTATTTGTAGGACTACACAACTGTTCGTGTCCCAATATTGGACTCGCTCCTTGGGACCTCAAGCAGATCACTGATTCGGAAACCCAGTATCTGGAGCACTACATGCCAGTCAAGACAGTAACAAGAATGGTGTCCCCTTGGGTTCATGCAGGCTTTTGAAAATATCACTCATGGGGCTCTCAAGCAGCTGTATAATGAAGCTGGTATTATGATACAAGTGTTCCTTTATGTATTGAGGACCTTTTTTAGCCTCCTAGGAGGTAAGCTGCCTTTGCACAGATTGTCTCTTAGACATGGTCCAGCACAATATCATGAAGAGTTTGCATAAATATTAAATAAGAAGCAAAATGATCTGTAGTAAATGGCTGTTTGATGGGAACAAAGTCTCAATTTGATGGATTTTCTGGTTTGCAATGACAGATCTGATGTCATGCTCCATGCTAGAGTAGTTATATTATTTCATGCTGCTGGCACTGAAAGAACCCAAGCACTTCCATCAGTAGGGAAGAGAGTTTGGCAGGAATAGGTTTGAGAGTAGTGATGCTCCCTACAATGTTAAATTAGATTGGACCCCTTCACCAGCTGTTTTTGTTGTTTGTCTGTCTGTTTTTAAAAGACTGGGTTGATGTCAGGAGATGTAGTCCTGCAAGGAAGTAATCTCAAAGTGTTTGTTCATAACAGGACTTGGGCACAGAAAGGATAAGCTAATGCTGACTAGTAAGAATAAGTGTCTTTAGTTGACTGGTATAATTTATGCAGATATTGAGACATACAATCACTCTTTACAAACTTAGTCTGTTACAGATACACTTTTTGTGAACATTCATTGTCTTAAATCTCCAATGTTCACATAGTATCAGTGCCTTGCAGATGAGAATTACACAGGGAATAAACCCTCACTGAATCCTGGTCTTAAGAAAAGGTATGTCAAACAAATTCTTAGTTGCAAATCTGCAACAAGCATTAGATTGCCTATGATTTTTTTTCAGAAAGCATCATTTAATTTTTTGACAAAAGAAACTGCTGAGAATGGCTAAGACAGCAAAATGTACATATCACATGGAGACATCAGCACAGTCTATCTGCCCATTGCTGACTGCTCATTTTCAGATAATTCTGCATATTTTTGCATAGTGGTCATGCTATACTTTCTATTAAAGCATTTTCAACTTGGAGATTTTAAAGCAAAATACCTTCTCTCTCCTGGCTATGACAAGCTTCTTCCTAAGTCATTATTACCATGTGGTTAGTGCTGGGTTATACAATTAGGAAAAACTAATTAGACAAAGCAGGTAACAGTGCTGAAAATGCACCAATCGTGCATTTGAAGTGCTGCATACTGTTTAACTGTGAATGCACTGAGGAATGCAGTAGCTTGTCTGTCTCAATTGCTTTGCTTTCTGAAAGATGTATTCTGAACACAGTCTCTTGGACTTGACTGAGGAATCAGAGTCATATTTGGTTTGCATTACTGGAGACCAGACTAGATGATCACAGTCATCTCTTTCACAGTTAAAAGCTACGTGTGCCATGTTGTTGGAATCAGTCCATACAAAACCAGCATGTGAAGTCTGCGTTTCTGCTGAGAGCAGAAGAACGATTTGAAGTAGGAAGAGAGAGGTGTGAGTATCTGGACCCAAAGGTGATTCCTCTTATGGAGTACATGCTGTTTGGACTTACCCTGCAGTGGAGGAAATTGAGGGTTCCCTAGTACCTCTGGTTACACCTGTACTAAGACGTTAAATATACCTAGGTCCATTCCTCATTGCTGAACCCAACTGACATAGAACAACCGGTATCCATACTACCAAACTCCTACCCTCCGTACAACCGGGCTGCCCCTGGAAGTGGCCACTGTCCTCTGCCACCACCTGAATCATGCCTGGGAATTGTTTGGAAGATTGCAAGTTAACACGGGCCAAAAGCATGTCAGAGACCATTATGACAGTCTAACAGTAGAGACTATTACAGTCCAGTGCCCAGAACTTTCCCTGACCTTTTACTAGAATAAATGTAACCTGTAGGGTAGCAGCATTTAGCTTAATTTCTCAGACTTTGTGCTTGGGATAGGTTGCCTGTGGGTTGTTAGCAATGTAGGAGGAGTTATTTTAAAAAGAAGCCATATTTTGAAAAATGAAACTTGAAAGCTCTTTGAGGCTGCTGTAATATTACTGCTTCCTAGATGTGAGGAGTAGAAAAAAGCTGACTGACTTGCTGCTTCCTCTGCTCACAGCTCAGGATTATTCTCCATGACTTTTTGTGTGTGTGTGAAACACTTTTAAAGCAGACAGATAACTTATTTCATAAATATTTCTGGTATAATTGCATAGTGGAGCATCAGAATGAAGAGATGTCAATGTTAAGATTTGCAATATAAAATGTTCATTTGATTAAAATTGCTGACTGAAAATTGATCTGTGTTCTAGTTGTGCTCTAAAAGCATGAATTTGTGTCAGACAAATTGTTGTTGCTTCATGGGGGACTGCAGGAGCAGTTTTTTCTGTTGATCAGCCTCATACACATATGGCATGGGCGTACTGGAATTGCAAATGCCGTGTTTTCTTCAGGCACTGACTCTTGGAAAAGGGAAGGAACTGAATGAAGAAAAAAGGTGGCACTGAGTGGGATTCTGAAGTCAACAGACAGCTATTCATATAACCCAGCATTAGGCACTTGTCTTAACTGCTTCAGTAAGGGGGAGAGCCTGCATCTTCTCTCCAAGTGAGCCTGCTGATTTCAAAGGCACCTGGGGAGCTACCTTAGATACTGAAAGTTAGGTATATAAATTCTGCTTTGTTTTAACTTCCAACCTGCCATGGACAATAGAAAAGTGACTTCCTTCTTTACATTTTTACCATTTACAAGACAGAAATAAAACTACTGCCCCAATTTCCAATTACATTCTGAAAATAAGTCAGAATTGTTTAAGATACTATACTGATATGTAAGAAAGACAGTAGGTACAACACTTGTCTCTGCTGCAACCTCAGTGTGGTTGGGTGACTGCGTATCAGCCTCTAACCAGAGCTGGGTTCCCACTTCTGCTATTCACCCCTTACTCCAGGGAGTATTCTGAGGCAGAGCTCTGACCGCTGTTACACTTGCACTTCTCTGCCTGCATATGAATGACATGGTATGTCTATTTAGTGTGTATTTGTCACTTTTTTTCTAAGTCATAATGGGGATACTGGTAAAAATGGAAGAATTAAAGACACTGAAAACTCATATTTTTAACATACCCACAGAACAAACAACCAGTGAGGGGTTTCTTCTCATTATCTAAGTGCCCAAGTCCCAGAATAACTTGGAGAGACCGCATTAGTGTATCCAGGTTATCTCTCTATAAGTCTATTGACTACAGTGAAGTTTTGCAATAATTTTCTTACTAGTTGGAATCTAGATTGAGACTCCCCATGTGTCTTTTAGAAGACACTAAATCTTATGCAACTTAGTTTTTCTTGCACATATGCGTGGAAAGTGAGCAGGCTTTTGCAGTTTGCTGATGGCTGCCTGCAAGTCTGAGATAAATAGAGTTGGATAGAGAGATTCCCTTTGCAGCCTTCTCAAGCTAATGTCTCACCCCAACTTTCATTTTGTTTTTCTCTCTCAGTATCTCATTGCTCACTACCGCCAGCCAGCAAAACATGCTGAAGCTCAATAAGATGAAGTAGCTAGGTCATACTGCAGAAAGTGCTGATGTGAGCTGTTTCTTAACACGTTGAGCTGTTTTCCCACACAACCCTGTGGATGTGCTGAAACAATAAATTTTTCTTACTGTATGTATAGATGTTCTTCTTGGACTTAGGCTATGGATGTACAGAATAATTTTGAATGGTGCAGGATTTTGTATTTCCTGTTCTATGCCTCAAAATAAGTAACTTCCTATATTATAACAGTTAACAATTCTCCCTACTTCAAGATCCAGATTATATCAAACAAAAACCTGATACGAAGCAGTCTGAAACTTCACTGTACATTAAAATGCTATGGTATTTAAATGCAATACTAAAGGTATTACATATTTACAATAGAACAGTAATGGACAAAATGTGTGATGGCACGTCTGAAGGGTTTTCTGAGCATGATTCTACACTGACCATGTAATTTAGGGCTTTGTCTTGATCTCATTTTCATATGTATGCATTAAATGGAGTGGTTAAACCTGTCATGATGGAAAGACTCCTAATAAGAAAAAAATGTGTTTAGAACAGTGAATGAGGCAGGTAATTTCTGCATTTTTTCTAGGTTTGGAAGGCAGGAATGGAGTTGAAAGTTAATTCTCAGATGAAAGGCTTCGTGATAGGCCAGAAAAGCATTGTAAATGATGAGCTAAAAATGAGGAAATTGGGAAATGCTGATAGAAATTTCATTTGCAGTTATGTGGAATCTCATCTTAACTTTAATTACAAACATATGAAAAAAATATCTGTTTTGCATATTACAAGAGGATAGCCCCTTTTTCCCCTGTATGCATCTTGGGAAGCTAGTGTGTTTTCTACCTTAGTTTAGAACACCTTATTTGTGAATACTTACTCCAGTACCATTTCGTGTTTCACATTTATTTTCATCTAAGGATCTAGAAGAACATGAAAATCATCAGTGAATTTAACCACATGATAGATCTCTGTAAGGTAGGTTGGTACTGCCCCTCAGGTATTTTTATAGAGAGAGAAACTGAGGCACAGAGAATCTCAGAAACCAGAAGACTCTATTTATAGGCACAGTGAACCATGTGTCCAGTAATATCTTTCAGAGTGCTGGCACTTTTCAAATACCTTGGAATCCTAATAAAAAGGTCTTTGGTATGTGCAGGGCTGACACCATACCAATAAATATTGGTGGGAAATGTTTATTGTTGATTTGCTAACACTGTGGTCTGTATGGGCTGATTTCCAGCATGGCACTAAGGTTCATATTCAAGACAGAGGGGTTAATAAGAAAATATTAAAGTCCATAAACACAGAGCAAGAATTTTTAGAATTCCTTTGGAGATGATACTCTGGTGTTTACAGGCAGTTTTTCATTAATGTCATATATCTCTTTTAATTTTATTTTTCTGGTTATGTATATAAGAATACACATATAAATAAAATCTTGTTTTGCCAAAATGCATTTAGAATTTTAGTGATTAGATCTGATGAAGACACAGCTATTGATTTTCTGGGGACAAGAGCGTTCTTATTATGTAGAGGTTACAGTTCTACCAATTTTCACAATATCACAAAATATTTTTTCATTAAAAGTCTGGTAGGAAGGCAGAATGGAAATTTTTTTGCAGTCTCTTTCTGTGACCTTCTAAATGATTCTGTCTAATCCTGCATTTCTCTTCCTGAAGTACTAGTTATACAAGTTGCCTATTTAGAAAAGTTTAGTTCTTTTTTTCTTGTATATACAAATGATCTAAAACTCATATGGAATCAGATTTTAGTTGATTTGTATAGTTCATTCTTAAATCTACCATCTAAGAGTAGTAGTCACATAGTTAAAACCAGCTTATTCAAGTAAATATGGGTGTAGAGCTGGGTATGTTCAAAAGTATACTGTTTGGAAAAGGTCCCTCATAATCTTGCACAAATAGCTTTATTTCCCACAAGGCTCTCATTATCTTCTGCAGTAATTGGGCCATAAATGATAGTTTTACAGAAAAACTTGAAATACATTTAATATTTTAGATAAAGCAATAAAGTGTTCAAGATGCTTGAACTTCAGATTGCTGTACTGATAAAGTATATACAGCTTTATTTTAAGAGGTTACAGAATGGTACAGCCTCTGCAGCATGAATTGCAGCAGTTGTGGCCTTGCCCGCTCATTGTCATGGACTCAGATGTGCAGATCGATGCTGACTACCAGAAAATTCCCACAACTGTGTATTGACAAAAAGAATTTACTGTTAGGTGCTTACATACTTTTAAAAATGGTTGTCTTTTCGCATCTGCCCATTGTATTTTTTTTTAGTGCTTAGAGCATAAAATATACACGATCCACAATTTCAAGTCAAAAGATAAAAGATGTGGTCTCATGGTAGGATGTTCAAGCTATTTCCTTGGAGCCATTGGAAGTTTGTTGTTTCTTTCTGCTGTATTGCCGCTGTTTGATGTATTGGTAAGTCTTAGGCACTAAATTAACTTCAGCTCATCATCACTCTTCATGCAGAAAGCACTTTGAATGCTATTTTTTGTGGGAGGTGATGGAGTGAAAGGGGAGTAAAAGTAATTAAAAGAACATGTACCATTACTCAGTAAAGTCATCTCCTTTATCAAAAGTATGACTGCAGCTTCTTCACTTGTATGCACCCATATGAAGTTAGCTTTAATTGAGTTATGGGGGGTAGTATGGCAGAATCCTGAAAGTCTGACATACGGGGGAATCGCAAGTACCTCAAATGCTGTCTGTGCTATTAATGTATTACATTCAGCTTCTGTGAAAACTCTTCAGTATAACTTGGTATGTTAGATTGTCAGAATGGTATTTATGCAATACTGATGGATGGTGTTTGGGAGATAGGCCTTAGTTAAGCAAGACTCTCAGCACTCTGTAGTTATTGCTAAAGTTTTCAATTACTTTATCTTTTAGTAATTCAATTTCCAATAGTTTAAACTGTAATTTAACCCTAAATGTAACAAAGTAAGCTTTAAAAAAAAAAAAAAAAAAAGAGATGTCTTGCCCTAGGAATTTCCAGCTAACAACTGACACTGTTCTCTACATGGCACTGCTGCCAGGGAACTGCTCACCATCACCTACAGTTGCAGTCCCCAGCTGTAAACAGTTACAACACAGGACAAAGACTTACACCTATGCTGTTTGTTCATTAGAATGTTAGATGAGGAAGAGCTGTACTGCCAAAACAAGGTTAAGTGTCCATCTCCACACGTTGGGTATAACTGGCCAGGCTCTGGTAGTGCAGGGGTGGCTGTGGTGGGAGGAGGCCAGGGGCTGCCCTGTGCTGGTCACAGCTGGTCCCAGCCGGCTCCCCAGCGGCGCTGCCAACAGCTGAACCAATCAGGGGAGTATCTGGCCCTGCTGAACCAATCAGAGGCGTCTGTGGCGCCTCTGGGGAACCGCCTTTAAGAAAGGGCGGGAAACGCTGTGTGAGAAGCAACATGGAGGCCAGGGCTGTCAGGATTTCCTCTGTTAGCTTCCAAACAATGGCTCGATGGGCACAGAAGAAACAATACATCTTTTGCCAAGCACTTAAGGAACCCAGGTGACTTTTAAATCAGCTAAATGTGACACTGATGCCCCATCCCAATGAACCCAATTTGTCCTGCCAGTTAACTGCCCTGCTAGTCTGGGGCTTCACTGCTGGTGTTCCCAGCTGAAGGGATCCAAGTAGATTTGCATGCACACAGTGTGGTAGAACGATGTGTCTCGATTAAGGCTTATTTGAATAGCTTTGTTTTGAGTAAATACAGCTGCAAGGGAAAGGTACAGGCACATAATCTTGTCAGTGAATTATTAAGGATCAACTTTTGCTGCTGGATAAATACAATTAAAGTACTTGAGACAAAAAAATTATTGGTCAAAACGTTAGAAATTCAAGGTAAGGAGCTGTTTTAGCTTAAGTAAGGCTGACAGCATCCAGGTAGAGATTCATTGGACTACGTGAGGTCTGCTGAGACTGTTCTAAATAAAACAAGTAGGCTTTGCGTCATAAACAAGTTGATTAAACTACTGAGTCCCTACAGAGGGATTTTTTGTTTGTATTGTCATGAGGGAGTAGTGAAAACATCCCTTCAATCCTAATCCAGCATTAAAAAATATATGGTAGGTGTGTTTTGGATTGAATTAATGATACTGGATAAATTATGTGAAAGAAATTAAATATCATACTGTCCAAAATATATAAAGTTCTATAATTTAATATTTCCTAACTGACTAGTTCAGGTAAATGTTCAAACATTTAGTAATGCATTTTGCAGGCAAGGTCGCTCCACTTCTGTTCTACGTGCACACAGTACATTTCCAAATCAGGGCACTTCATTTTGGTATTAGTTGCAGAGAAATGACTACTATACATTAATAGATGGGGAGAAGGGAATTAATACAAGAAATTAGTGTATTCATGGAGTTAACAGGACAGAAATGAATCCAGTGAATCTAATTGGAAAGCATGGGATAGTTAGTGTTGTAAGTGCTGGTAGTATTGGCTTGGTTAGCATAAATGATAAGCAGTGGGGGTGGGTTGTATTGCATGTAATATTTCTCCTTTCCACTGAACAGGGAAATAAGAGGTTAGTAGTCGAGTCAACACATTTGCTTTTCTGACTGATGTTTATTGTTACTTTGATCTACCAGCTCAATGCAATTTCCCCTTTCAGCTTTCCTATGGTCTTTTCTTGACTTCTAGCATTCTCTTGATGAGAGGATTGGCTCCAGGTATGGTCTGCTTAGTGTCTTTAAATATTGATTCTCCTTCCCAAATCAGGACATATGCTAACCTATTTCTTTTACTGACAAGTTCAAACTCCTTTGTCTTTTGCTTCCATTCTGAGTGTGGGTAAAAATGGTTCTTCCACTTCTTGCAACTGGTTGAACAACCTTGTTTCTTTTCCATGTATAAGGAAGAGAGGAGTTCCTTATCTGTAGCCTTGTCCAGATTATCACTGGAATTGTTTTCAGGCTTAGAGACTGTTACTCCCTATTCTGTTAATTGGATTGTAAAAAACTCTTGTTGCCAGGAACTTTCTCAGAAAATTCTAAAGGTAGACTATATTTTGCTTACTATAACATACAGGAATACACAGTCTTTACATACACATGCAAATAGATTTTAAGTTCACACAACAAAGCAGCCTTCCTGTTTCTTGACCCAGCTGTTTTCTAAAAGTTGATCACAATTTCCTCCCACAACACTCGAGGTGAAATCCTGATTCCTCCAAAAGCAATGGAAACTTTTACACTGTAAAATCATTTTGTGCCATATATAGCAAAAGGCTGCTGCTGCCTTGAGAGTTGTTCCTCTAACTCCTCCAACTGCCCCTTTTGTCCACTATAAGTGAACTGAAATGCTGTGTTGGGAACAAGAAGATAGAGACTTTTAACTGATGCTTTCATGTCCTTATTTACACAGGTCCTGAGTTAGCTGCACTCTCCATGCCTATAAATATAATTTCAAGCCTTCTCATTATAATTCAGCTTACCTAAGAATTCTAAAAATATTATCTGCTTTATTATATTCTTGTAAGGTAGTTTCTAATGTATTCTCTGTGTGTATGAAAGAAATGTAATATATTGCTAATACTCACTAAGAATACTTTGAACAGCCTGGAGAACCACTGCTGGAATATCTTCAGCAAATGATAGTAGATTTCCCATCACTTTAAGTCTTTAAACTATGTGTTTTTCCAGAGCATATGCTGTTCTCATTCAAACTATGATCTTTAAGATCAAATAAGCGTGTCAAATAAGTGTGTGAAGTTCATCAGGCTGTGTTATGTTACAGTTCATATGAGATGACAATAAATGGATCCTTCTAGCCTCAAAATCTGTCAATGTATTAGAACACTTTTTTGTAACTTCAAGTGTGGTCCAAATGTCAAAAATGTTTGCTAGTTTTACTATTACTTGTGCACTCAGTGTATGTTTATTTACAATGTCTATCTCAATCCTAGCTCATGAATCTTGTCATTGGTACAATGTCATCGTTCAAGTGGGACCTTTTGCCTGGTTTTGTCTGTAGTTACAGAACATTTGTGTATAGATGAAAACTTAAACTTGTTAAAATTTTTGGATGATCAGCTTCATTTTTCACGTTACCATGAGGCTGAGGTTCTAGAGTAACTAGTATTTCCCCATTTCCCTTACAGCTGTTGTTAAATAGGATTAGAACTTAATTCAGGCCTCTTCTGTGTTTTGTCCTTTCTCCTTTAGGATCAGCCATGTGGAAATTCATCAAATGAAATATCTTGCTTGCAGCAGTGCAATAACTTTCAATAAAAAGGAAAATATTGAAGTAACTTTACTAAATGACTAGAATTGTTCAGATGAATTACAAATGATATCTAAATGAGATTTTAGAAGAGACTGTCTAGACCTACCAAAAAAGAATGCATTAAGTGAAGCTCTACCATGCTGCTAAGGAGAACAGTAATTCTTTCACTTTTCTACATGTAAAACGATTCACTTAAAGAAATGCCTTCCATGAGGATGAATGGTGTGAAAAGGAGAATATTAAGAAATTATTTTTTTGTAACAAGCAGAAGTTTCAAGTGAGAGAAATATGTGATTGCTCTAGAGAATAAACCACAAGAAGTAAACAGGAAGTGGTGACTGAGGGCTGGTTTATGGCACCCTTACTCCAAGAAAAATCTTACTCCGTTAGCAGCACCATTAAATCCAGCAGGTTTACTCTTAGTAGAAGCTCATATTACGTTCTTATAAATTGTTACAGTCTGATGCTACAGGAATATAGTTTATAAGACAGAAATGGAATGTTTCCCCATGCCTGCTCATCTGTACATTCACAATGCATCAGAAATACCATTTTTTTAAAGATCTGTATCTGTTCTTGGATATGAGGTTTTTATACAGAATTCACACAACATCCTGTGTCTCTGATGTTTTGCACGGTTTTGTTTCTATCACTCCCCAACTATTACTGTCTTTGCGTACGATTTCTTTACATAGATTCAAGCACCGACGTGGTCAAAAGGTTAATACGTTGCTGGGAAGGAGGAAAGGGTTCCCAAAAGCATATGAGCCTCCCTAAGGGCTTCATAGCAGCCATGATACCTATATTCCTTTTAGATGGTAATATTTGGCAATAGACTTGCATGCTGAAATTATTAGATATGCAATTTACATTCCCCTAGTTTGCTATCAAAGCCTCCCTGTTCTGAAACAATTTACTGCTCTGCGCTAGAAGATCCAGATTTCACTGCTCAGCCTCTGAGCGTCTGGAAATGACTCTCTTTTCTCAAAGGTGGGAAATCATTCTGATTTCTGTACCTTATAGTCTCTTCTGCGAGCTGGCTCTTTCTGACTGCCTTTTGCAATTAGTCTCTTTACCACAAAATACAAAATCCTCTTAACATTTTTTCCCCAAAACTTACCTTGCAGTATTTTGGTAGCATGATATTATCTTGTACTGGACCTTCTTCCCTGGAGCCTGGCATCACAGTCCAAACGAGGTCATTAATCTAAAAAAGTGTAGTGGTCTCATCCTAGTCTTTGTTACGGAGGTCTGCGAATTCACGTCGCAGAAACAATACCTCGCTCAGTCCAGTTCCAGTGTGCTCTGCAGACTCTGCTTGAGAGAAAGGCTCAGGGCTTCAGTAGCGGTGTTGCTAATGGTCAGGACTGTACAGCTTGAGCAGTGCTGTGTCAGTATCAGGAAGCTTTTACTGTGCCTGGGTTCCTGTCAGTGCTACTAATTCAATCACTTACATATGCAATAAATTCACATGAAAAATTAACAAATACCTAGCCAGCTGCAGTGCCCTCTATTCTTTCCTTTTTTCTAAAAAAAAACCCCATGTAGCTGTTTCTTAAAATGATTGGGTTTAATGGGTTTTGGATGTTTTCAGCAGGTTCTGTGTTTCAGTGTTTGGTGAAAAAAATTTTTCTTTTTTTGCTGAATACCTTCTCAATATTAATCCATTTCATTATGTTATTTAGCTGTTATTTCTAATACCTTGCATCAGGTTCTCTTCTAATTACATCTGTATCATCCCTTGAACTAAAAGGGTCTCTGCAGATGTCAGAGGGGGGTATAGCTCAGCAACTTGCAGTGATCTGTTCCATTCAACGCCAGATCGATCTGATTTTATTCTATTTTCCATCTAAGATCCATGACAGGTAATTTTTGATGTGATCATTAGTAGTAATAGCCCTGAAGGCAGCGCAACATATAGAGGGAATAGGACTCAGGACTCCTTCCTCCTCCTAAACAAGAATCCCTAGGGAATTGAGATCCAAGTATCTTAGCTTTCTGTATTAACTTTTTTGAGAGGTTGGTGATCTTCCCTGGAGAACTGATCTGAGATTCTACAAGCAGTAGCCTACAGTTCATGTAGTTTATTGACAAAGAACTGCGTTCAAAACTGAAAACTACTTAAAGCAAAAGCTATGGTCCTTAACAGCAGGTTTTGTTGTCTTTCTTAGCATAGCTTAAGAAATGAGGATGGAAGTGAATGTATATATCTTCCTCTACCAATGGGGCAGACCTAGATTTATACCAGTCATGAAGTTGCAGTCTCTTTCTGTAGAGACAGAATGTTAAAGCAGCTGGTGACCACAGTGGTATTTAGGACACCTTTGGCACATTCTTTCTCCTGTAGAAGTGCTCTACTAGCTGTCTCATAGCTATGGTCACTGGCTGGCTCACTCACAGCTGCTTTTTGACACTGTAACAAAGTCACATGGCCAAGGATGTGCTCCAGGTAACATAAAGGTGCTAATCTTAAATTCCAGTGTTCACAAAAGTGTTTCATCTGAATTTAGTTATGGAGACTAAATTATCTTAATTGTCTAGAAAATGCCTCTTTCTAAGGCCTTTAACTCTTTCATCAGGTATCAGTCTTCGAGACATTATCTCATGATTATCTTCAAAATTTCAGGTTGATATTGGTGTTAATTACTGTGTTAGGAACCCTTTAATGCTCCAAGTAATGTGCTCTGTTTCTAACAGTACACCCACTTTATGGCCCTTTTCTCAGAATTATTCAAACTGGTTCTACTGCTTTGAATAAACTCTTTCACTTCATACCTTTTCACATCTTGGTATCTTGAAAAGCCAATTTGAAAATGTATCAGTACAGGAGTTGGTTTTTTTGCATCCCACTGCTCAGCATCAGTCTGTTCCTTGTCCTCTTATAATTATCATATTATGTTATGAGCCTTAGAAAACCACCTTGAAACCAAATCATCTTGTTTTAGAAAAATACTAAGTGCACTACATTGTTATTCTTCTGCATTATATGTAAAAAATGGAGAAACCCAAGTAATCTTTCACTGTAAACGACAGGTAACCAAGACTTTCTAAGGGAAGTAAGCAATACTGCCTTGTTCATGAAGACCATATAATTCGCTAGTGTGCCCCAGTGCAGCAAACTGGTTTGTGGAAATCAAGACTGGGCTCACAGTGTTATTCCATTTATTGTATTTCTTTTATTACCTTACAGATTTTGAGTATACAACATTAATGAACTAATGCATTGAATGAATTGCATTACAGTTGATTAGCCAGACATAGACTGGACCACTGTGGTGCAAAAATTTATTCTAGTTTCATAGAACCAACAGATAAAATCACAGGGGATACCCTACACTATCTGCTAAAACGTGTTCGATCAGCCCCACTCTTAAAACCCTGATCCCTTGCTCAGGTACTGAGCCTGGTTCAGAATGAGATTTTTTTCTTCTCTCTTACTTCTGGGGCTGGGGTTCGACCATGCTGTCCTGCCCTCACCTCCGTGGTGTGACTTCTGTGCCCGGTGCTGTGTGCTGTTACTGGGCAGGACACTCCTGACTAGACTTTGCTTCAGAGTTCCTTTGTTACTTTTAGTTCTCCTTATCCACATATGGTTCTCTGTTATTGTAGTACTCATTTGCTTCTCTTCTCTTACATGAATCATTGTTCTATCCCTGTCTTACCAGCCATGTCCCAGAATTGGCCAGGCTTCCATGTTCTGAAGACAGCCATCTTGTATTTTGGGTTCTGTTATCTGTATGTATCTTCCAACTCTCCTACCAATTCAGTTATGTGAAGGGCACTGAATCCTGTAGCATGCTGTACACTGTAATTTGTGTGAAATCTGGCAAAAAGCTTGGATTCAAATTTAAAGGTTATCTTTAAGATGACTTTTCATTTTATCAGAATAAAAAATGAGGAATTAGAAACAAAAGTGGTCTCCGTAAGTGCACGAACATGTGCTTCTATCTGTTTTAATACATCTGGATAACACCCTGTGAGGATGGAAGTGTTTTTATTCCCATCTTACTGATGGAGAACAGAGGCCCATAGATAATATGTGCCTTGTCTAAGTTCATGTAGAAAATCTGTGGCAATGGCAAGGCAGGAACTTAACCCCAGATCCCTCTGTAGTACTGCCACAACCATCAGAGGTTACTTCATTATACTTGTGGATCCAGAAAGTTATTGGACAGAACTTGCATTTAAATAAAAATACAGTCACTTTGGGGTTGATCCCAGTGTAAATGATTTGTAACCAGCAGATAAGATCCTGTGCCGTTCCAGTGAAGGACCTAAGACCTGGCACATGTGCACTTGAGAGAATTTAATCTTTGCTGGGGAAACAGACTTCAGTGGCTGTAACTGTCCTACCAGTACCTCTCTCACGTACTGAACTGTCAGGTAGGGAAGGCCCTTTGTTCCCACGCACACCTAGCTGATTATGCTACATCTTTGAACCTCTCTCTTTCTCCCTAGATCTGAGCCAAGTCTTGCCTTTTTCAAATCCAGTCAGTAAACAACAGTTTCACAAAAATTGCATAGTAGATTAAGTGCTTTTCTCATCTAACCCATTGGATGAAATGATCTAATAATAATGGAACCTGCCTTTCTTATAGACAGAGTAGATCATATTTAAAACCCTTCAAATTGTACATTAGGTATTTTAATCCTTCAACTGTTTATGCAGAAAGTAACGTACCACATACAAATGGAGTGTAAACAGGTACAAACCCCCAAAGTAGAATTTAGCCTACTTCTATACTAGTTATTTCTCTGTGTTCACAGAATGAAGTTGTCCATTTTAAGACAAGGAGCAATGCTTCCTACTGTGAAAGATTCTAAACAAAATTCTGATTGCACTGAAATTAATGGTATCTTTGTCATTGATTTTACTAGAACTAGGATTTCAGGTTTTCACCAGATGGGGAGTAGATGAACATAGAGTAGCATCTTTTTACAATTAATCTTGCAGTATGTGAGTACATGGTGCCATGATCCTCTGCCAGTAATAAGTATTACTAAGGTGACACAGGACAGAAATCCGCAATTAATTTCCTATTTTGAAATAATGTTTCTCATATTTAATTTAATTGAGGAGAAACAAATGACAGGTGTAGATGAACTCTTAAGCAGTGATTCTATTGTTTTTCAAGAAGTGTTGGTCATAAAGAATAAAAAAAAGCTCCACAAAAAAATATAGAGGCATAATTGTCTCTGACTAGTAAACTTAAGAGTATTCTGTAAAGTATTAACAGGTCTTTGATAGGTATGTGTTTAATTGTCAGTTGAAGTGGGAATGATAGTCCAGCCATCAAACATAAACCAGCATGTGTTATATAAATGTCATAGTGAAAAAACTAACAGTGCTAAGCTTCCACTTGTAGATGAGTGTAACTATGTTTCTTTTGCACTCCTTGCTAACCACTGTCCAAAAGATTATGCAGTTGAAGCAACTACTTGTCTGCTGAAATGCTAGGTAGGATTTTAATTTTTAAAACTGATGATCTAGCAAAAAAGACTAGAAATCAAAGAACACCTGTCAGCAGTGATATAGCTAAAGCACCAGGCAGGCATTCAACTCATCACAGTTGAAAAAAAAAAATGTTGATTGTTTATTGTGTGTTAGCATAAGCCAAGCATTCTATTTCCTTGTGAAGAGAGCTGTATAAATGTCAGTAAAAACCTTACTATTGCCATGTTTTCCATGTGCAATTTGCCAGCCAACTGCAGTTGCCGAGTGGGCACACTATGTACATACATTTTAGCCAATTGACGAAATTTGTCTTGATATATGTATTCTTTCTAGTCTGTGTCTACCATGTCTGATTGGCCACTTCAGCAATGTAATCCTTCTGCTCCCTAATTCTGCAAATGATACTTATACAGGATGGAATTTGAGCAAGTTTGTGTGCAAGAAGGAAAAGCAAATACTCATTTGGAAATTCACATGATGTTACTTTGCTTGGTGCTTAGCAAATACACAGAACATATATACAACAACCTGAATGTACAGTTTTTTCTGTGATGATTAATGAGTCTGAGTTAAATATGTGGAATTTTATTTGAAATTTTATTTCTGATATTTGTCAGTGGCTACTTGAGAAAAATAGAAAAGTAATAAAATTTCACTGCTGAAGCCACTACTCAGTGGCTACTTGAGTGGCTACTGAGTAGTGGCTTCAGCAGTGAACTTTTACTACTTTTTGACATCTATAAAACACTTCGGAAATAAGCATTCATTTTTTTGTGTACCGGCAAGAAAGAGTACTTAATTCATCAAATGACCAACCTATTTCCTTCCTCAGTAAATTTAGCAATATGGTTTTGCATATCTTTGACTAGCCATTATCCACTATTCTCACCTATTTGGAAACTCTTTGCTGGCATGACTCCTGAATTTCTGAAATACGAGTAGCAGAGTGATGCTCAGTAAACTGCAGTGCAGCAACTGCTAGCAGCCAAGAGCCGCAAGGCTGTAATAATGTTATCAAGTTGTGATGGACTGTTCATGGACATCTGTCTGCCTGGTACATTGAGGGGTGCAAATCATAGCTATCATGATCTGAGATGGGACAGGAACCCAGGCAATCAGACCCTGAAGTAGTTTTATGAGCCTGAATTAACCCAGAAATAATTTTCTGACAGTCTACTGGAAGGGACATAGGACTGACTATAAGACATGGTTTTATGATCCTTTCAAAGATAACAGTCCAAGTGAGTTCAGTAGTTTTTCCTGACTAGGACTGCAAAACAGAGCACTGAGTTCTCTTATTTAAGAGCATATACTCTAAATAAGGACCACTGCATTTATTTTCGGAGCTCAGGAGAGACAAGTGAGCTGGTGGTAGTATGGAGAAAACGCTGTATCCTGGCTCTGCTGAGGTCAGGGAAAATATCCCTGCTGGTTCTGATGGGTTCTAGTTTAGATCCTCATGCACACACACTTCAGTTGTTATTAAAATAAATTTAAGCTTACTGTTACCCAATGTTAACACAGCTGGTGATTTCAAACCCTCAGTGCCTGCTTGTGGGAACACAAGATGGGGAAAAGCTTCAAGTGTTTCTAGCATGAACCATTGAGTTTAGCTGTATGGGGAAAATACATTTCCTCTGATTATTAAGGTTTTGTATGTAGCAAAACTATCAGTTCAGCTGAGTGGGAGACTCGATAAGGAAGCTGGCAGAGAGGGTATCCAAACTGTAGAGCTCAGCTCCAAGAGTAGCCAAAATGATGCTCTGGACTAGGCAATGGGAGGAGAAGTAAGACTAATTTGTCACTGCCTGTATGGTGCTCTTGGTAGGAGGTTATTGAAGCTGTGAAGACAATCAAGCCCTCCCCAGCCACAGGAAGACTTCTTACAGTTGAGAGTTTTTGTCTTACTGAACGAGAGTCAGGGTTTGTTTCTGCAAAGTCAGAGAAATTTCAGAAGACAAGGAGGGTGTTGTTGGTGGGTTACTGAGGTTCAGTCTTCTGCTCTCACAGGCAGCATGTCATACAAAATCTTTCATAAATTGACTGCATTTCTTCTTTAAAGTAATTAGGTTTTTTGCCTCCACTATTCCAGTTGGAAGACTATTGGAAATCTTGATTGCTCTAATGATCAGAAATGTTTTTCTAATTTCCAACCTAAATTTTTTCACAGCCGGTTAATATCCATTTGTTCCCATGCCAGTTTTGTCCTTAGCTAATTTAGGTTTTTCCCTATCTTCTGTTTATCTCCTTGAGGCACTTACATGCTGTGATTATACTTCTGCTGAGCCGTCATTTTGCTCAATAAAATAAGCCAAAAATCTTTTGGTCTCTTCTCATAAGACAGACTTACTTCCCCTTCTCCTTGATCATCCTTCTTTGGACTTGTGTCCATGCCTCTCTTCTTGACCAGATCTGTACAAGATTCTCAATTGAAAATCTGTTAGTGGCACTGTAAACTGGCGTTGATATTTTCCTGGCTGTTCTGGAAAAAATTCTTCTAAAACTAGAACTGCATCTGTCTTTTTTTATGGATATATCATATTGATGGCTTGTAGTCATCTTATATGTGCAAGTCTTTCTTAATCACTTCTAAATGATAGCTTACAGCTTAGGGTAGACGTTTTTTGTTATTCATGTTCAACAGCATATTGTGCTGTTAAATTTAATCGTGTTTGTATTGTTGAAGTTCACACAGTTCCCTCTGTATAGTGACCTGAAACTCATCAGTACTGATGATGTTTCCCAATACCGATGATGTTTCCCAGCAATGAGTAATCCACAAATGTTGTCAACATCTTGTTTCTAGTATGTTTATGGATGAAACATCAGACATCAGTTCCAACAGTCATCCACTGAGACCTTCCCTATTAAACTTTCCTCAATTTGACAGTCCTTCCCTTAATGCTTTGTTTTCCATTTCCCCATGAATGAGTTTCTTGCCCTCCTTACAGATTTTCTACTATTCCTTACATTCTCCAGCTTCACTAATAATTTATTTTGTGGCACCATAACAAATGCTTACCGAAGATCACATAGATCAAGTCACTTACATCTCTCTTGCCTAAAACCCCAGTTATGATAACAGAAAATGCTGTCAAGTTAGCCTGATATTATCTTCTCTTGATAAATGCAATTAGCATTTTTTCCATTTTTCTGTGTATATTTATTTGTTTAATTTTCCATAAAGTCTGTCCCCTAAAACCTTGCAGATTATGGATAGCCATGTGGGTATCTGGGGTGTTGTCTTACCATTTTTCCCACCTTATCTTGACATATTTTCTACTGTCCTGTTATATAACACCATGTCCGGATTCATAACTAAACAAATATGTGCTACCAAGTCTTCAATTTCATATACCAATTCCGTCAGCAGTTTGGGATAGAGATTATATTGTGTACCTCTGCATGAGCTTTTGCTTCACACATTTGTAATAATTGCAGGATTCACACCCTCATAATCATTTTGGGTTTGCACCGTAAATTAGGTTATCCGTAATATGAATGCCGCTTTGAGTATGTTTTGCTCCCCCCCCCCACCTTCTTAAACGTGTAACAGAAAAACTTTCAGCAGCTGTTTTAATATACTTTCAAGATCTAAATAAGCTTTACTTTAGGCAACTTGTACTTTCTCCTTCTGCCTTTGAGGAGCACTTCACCTGCATTCCTTGTGTGTTCTTGGTTTAATCTTAACATTTTAGCAATTGAAAATATTAGTTCTGAAGCTTCTTACAAAATTTTCCCCCACTTTCTTGGGATCCAGGTTTCTAATGAGACCAAGACCTTTGGTTTTCTGTCGTTGCTGAACAGCACATGGTCTTTTATTGTGAGTGCTCCGGGGATAAATGTTCTTTCACTGTTTCCATGTAGTGTCCAGCTGTTTTCTAAATTCAGATTCCTTTGTTTTGTTGCACAGGTTCAGGCAAGCCTATGCATCCTTTCCAGTTTTATATATATTGCCACATTGTGTATACTACCTGGATTAAGTACAGTGGTAATACTAACAATATTTTCTATTTTTCAGAACAGTGATAGCACTTCCTTCCTAGTTTCTGGTCTTTTGCCTTATTTTTCTCTGTTGTGCATCATCATTTTCCTCCTTTCTTTTATCTATCATTCTTCCTTGCATTCCTTTTTCAAAGCCTTCTTAAAACTGTCCTGGTTCTTGGAAGGACTGTTAGATGGCAAATAGCGAAAGATGAAAGATCTCACCTACATCTGAAGCCTGTAACTGGAAAATTATCTTCCTTGTTAAACTTCAGTGAATGGCAGTAGAAATAACTTGTCACTTTGAGACATATGTCAAGCTACACTTGCTATTATTTCATTAATCACTTCTATGCCATTTCTGTCATTACTTCCATGACAATAGTGTCCAAGGCCTTAGTGAAGCTAAGGCCATCCTTCTACTTTACATAAATAATATTAATCTGCTCTTCTGTGTAAAATACCAGGTACTGACTTCTTTTCAGATCTTCCTATTAGGGGATACTCCCTTGGATTTTAAAAAGCTCTGACAGATTACTGTTGCATCAAAATTTGATGTTTCCTCTCAGTTTTACATAATACTCAAAAAGCTTCTATTTATTACAGTCTTTGCTTATTCCTACATTAGTATTAGCAAACTTGACCTTAGTAAATTCTATGAAGATGAACTCTAATGTTCAGTGTTCCTTATTGAGAAACAGATTTCTATATTCCAGGGTAGGCTTAAATAGGCAAGTATTATCTCTCAATTGACTTTTACTGAACAGTAAGAGTTCCTGAACCTTCTTCTTGACACACGTACCAGTTAGAAAATGTTGAATTAGAAAATTCAATTTATAACAGCTCTTCTGCCCCTACTCAGGACATGCTGTATTCTCTACATGGCAACTTTGGAACCTGACTGGTGACATTAGGAAAACAGGGGATTAACATGAAAAAGGCTTGGAAGCCAATTATTTGGCTCTTATTTACATCAGCATAATTTCCACTTACATTCATTCATGTAAAGATAGATACAGCTAGATCTAATGCTGGTAAGGCAAATTTTGGTTTGTTTCTTCAGCTTTTGAAAACTAGTCTATAAGCCAAATGATTGATCTAAGGAAACAAAAATACAAAGAAAAATTTGACTGGTCTTAAAATAAATGCATTCCAAAATCATTCTGAAGTTGTCAAATGTCAGTGGATAAGAGTATTTGAATTCCTTTTATGTATCTCATAAAAGAAAACAAAGTCTTAATGTAATCAAGAAAGATTGTCTAATTCATTGCACAGTACTTATCACATACGCTTTCGTTATTATACTGACAGATTCTAAACGCATAGCTGTTATTTTGTATGCTAATTGAAAAATGCTGTCCAAAGATGTTTGTATTCATGTAATTTGTATTATATTCAACATCCATATTAGGACAAGAGGTGTTTTAAGGAACTGATATGAAATTAACAGCGGCAAGTTACCAGCCGATAGTAGACTGCTCTAAGATAGGTGAACAGGAAGCAGTAGAGTGTTCCCATATTTTACAGAGAAAGTCAGAAAGAGTGTAGTGTGGTTATTTTTCTCCAGGGATCGCCAAAATAGATAAGCATGTGAGAAAACACAGTTCATGGACACTGGATTACCCTACAAACATGTTGTAGTGACTGTAGGCAAAAAGCCAGGTTGCTCTTTTAAAGCCAGCTACTTTCCTTTTCTTGGTGGTCCCCTATTGTCTCCTAATCTAGACTTAGTTTGTGAGCAGTGAGCTCTGCTGGCAGAAAAGTCCTCAGCCATCAATTCATGGCAGTGAACTGCATTGTGGAACATTTTTGCCTTGTGACCAAGTGCTGCTGAGAGGTGACCCAGACCCCATTGCACGTAGCTTGCAGTCATGACATGAGTGAGCTTGGCTGCATAAACGAAACTGCAGTGACAATAGTGGTAGATTTTTAAAAAATACAGCCTGATTTCTTGAGTAAACAGTGCCTCTTTTGTGAAAGCTATATACTGGATTTAGACTAACGTATTTATATAAATAAATGACAGTGCTAGGGACTGTTGTTTTTCTATGTTTTGAATGAATTTAATTCCAGAATAGAGGGATGGATCCTTATTTAGTTAGTAAGAGTTCCTCTTAATTTGCATCCAGCAAAAATACACTGTGTGCCAAGAGTCTCTGAGTCTTTGCAAGATTTTCTGCTAGGTTCTTGTAAAACTGCCTAACAGCTTCAAGGAATGCTCCTCTATACTGGCATTGCAAATACTCTCAGTTTGTACAGTTTCAGTATGTGTTTCATCCAAAAGCAGTATATCACCTACTTTCTTTGAATGAACTTCTTTCAGCGAAAGTGAGCTCATTATTTTTAGCTTGTTTCATTTATAAGCAGTTCAAAACTTGAAAAGCTGCTAGTAAATAACTCAAATATCAAGATGAAATGGAAAACATACTATCATAAGCACTGCCCCAGTATTGTGAGTCCTTTTAGAAAAGGCTTGTAATAATGAAAAATTATCAGTTTATCATAATAGAATTTCAGCTAGGAATTATGATTCATCAACATCGCTAGAGATCAGTTAGCATTCCAGCTATCTGCCCAGGTTTTTAGAATTTTGTAGGTTAAGGTTATTAAGTTTATGTTGATCTTAACAGCTGAACAAAGAATCAGTTTAGCACTGAATTCAATTTTATGTTGTGCATATTCTTAGTGGGATGTTTTATTCGCGTACAAAATGCACAGCTGAGAGATTAGGGGGTTTTTATTCATAATCGATCAATAGCTTAGGTTTTATTTATTTTACGTGGCAGTGCAACCAACACTGTTACAGTATTTTTAATAGGTTACCAAATAAGCAAAGATGGGACTTGCATCTGCAGCTAATCTTGACACGGTTCTGCTTCACTTCCCCTAGTGAGTGTCTTAAGTGTTGGGAAATCAGTACAAAAATGTTTTTTGTAACTTCTAAAACATTTAGTAACACTTTTCAGGCCCAGTAAAACATGTGAAGCCCTCGAGGTTTCATCTCGCAAGAATTTGCATGTGTACATAGCTATTTTTCTGTAGACCCACTACAATCATATAGGTATGTGTTCGATGATTGAAATGTTACTGAAATATGAATGATTAATATGGATCATTTCATGAAAATATGAAATGCCAATGGTGGAATGTTAAATATATTTAATAATACAGAACACTACACAACAATTATGGGCATGAATTTGATTGCCTATGCAATTAAAAGGTTAGGAGACTATCTATCTGATCTGAAACTAAACTTGGCCAAGGCTTCATGACTAACAAGCCTGTTCTTGCACAAAAGTGCCAGAGGAACTGTGATAGCCATGAGTGGTCAAGATTTCTGCTTTGTCTAAATTAAGCCATCTCAAAACATAATAATGCCATACATAAAATCCCATGCCAACATTTGGCAAAGCACTACTTCTGTTCAAGCATTTGTACTGGAGAAAGCTGACTATATACAGCATCAAGGCAAACAGTTTTGAAAGCATTTATTTTTAATTTCCTGGGAAGCCAAATGTTGCTGAAAATCCCATTCTATTATTGTAATTTACCCTCCATCCATTTATAGAACTCTCGTAAAAGTCAATGGAGGGACTGGTACCAGGTATATAATATACTGCAAAAACTGTAAAATGTCTTATTGTTGGTTGTTAAAATGATAGACATTTTAGAACAGTGACTGTGGGATGAACTCAGTTTATGTTCTGCTTCCATCTGGTCTGCTACTGTTTCCTTGAAGATGGAAAACAGCACACATTTGATTGCACACATTGTCCTAAGAGAGAAATACTCTCTCTTTCACCTGTACTGTTTAGCATTTAGACTCAGCTCTTTTTCCATATCTGCATAATCTCAGGGTGTGCTCCTGTAACCATCAGGTTTTATCCTGTTGGAGCCTAAATTTACTGACTTCTTAAATAACTCAAGTTGTATGTTTGTAAGCAAATAGTCTGTGCATCACACCTGAAGTTCTCTTTCTCATGCAAAAGCCTTACCTTAAAGGCTCAGGCTTCAGGAGGTAGCTACGTGCCTTAGAACCTATGCCAGTCCCTGTTATGTTTTCGACAATTACTGTGTAAATGGAACAGGTTGGTAGAAACAGCTAAATCAAATGCTTAGGCTTATTATGACAGCAAAGTAGCTTTGAAAGAGCTCCCATGGTACTGCATCCTGTTTCTGTTTGTGGTGCTGGCTCTGTGGAAGGCCGCTTTGCTTTTTTCCTAGTATTTTACGTGAAAGTGTGCAGTGCACAGGTAATGCAAAAGCTAGCCCTAGAGAAAGGTACCTGGAAATGTAAAGTAAGTGGTTTGAACCAGTAATTTACCTTCTTTTTAGATTTTTTTTTTTCTTCCCGTCTTTGGAATTTTAGTTTAGGACCTCTCTAGTATTTCTGTGTTGTGAGGATTTATTTATAAATCAGTAAGAGGGAAATCTAAACCTAGGTCTTTGGAATAAACTAAGTGATTTTCTGGGATTCAGAAAAAAACTCCAAAACTAATCTGTGCTATAAACTAAAAATTAAGAAGAGATACCCATATTATGGACTGATGTAGTAAAGTATTTTAAGTGCTTGTTGGACTTCAGCAGTGCTTAAATGCAAAGCAGATTTCACCTACACTTGCAGAATTTATTGAGCTTAGTCAGAAATTCCCCACTGAAGCTGATAATGCTCGATGCCTATTCAAGATGGGTAAATTCTCAATCTCTGCAATTATGCTTACTGCATTGTTACAGTCATTAATGTTCTCACCTTTCAGAAGTCTTCCAAGAATTAGCTGAGTTACAGCAGGTTATTAGTAAAACATTGGCTCTGTAAACATCTTTTAAAGTAACTGGACTAAGGAATTATTTCTGCAGATTTTAATTTTACATCTGAGAACAAAACATTAGGAAAAAGGGAAATGATGACTGGCATATTACCATAACTTCAGAAGAGCTTTTGCCATATTAGAGTGTAGGATCGGACATTACATATTAGCACATCATTTTGCATTTGGATGTATAAGTTAAATGCTTATGTACCCAGGTAGGGTCCCGCAAAACATTCCAATTTCACTTTAAGAAGTGATAGTTCTGTGAGTGCTCAGTGTCTTTAAAAACAAGATTGGTTTTGTTTAGAAGTCCAGGTACTAATTTAGGTGCCTGATTTAATTCACTCAAGTTTGGATGGCTTTATGGTTCACCTTATTTTAGATTGGCAGGTAATTGCAAATAGTTTTCCCTAAGTTAGTAGAAGTCTTACCAGAAGTCTTGGAGATAGTAAGAAAGGACCCATCATGCTTAGACTGTGCCAATGTTTTTGTTAGCATGTGGTTTGATACTATATTTGTATGGTAACTTGATAGTTTGTGTTCCAACATGCTTTAATAAACATTACAGTTAGATCATTTCATTGCGAAGAAACTAGCTCTTTATTGTCTTTGTCTGACTCAAAGGCTCTAATTAAGGCTCTAGTAAATGTAAAAATCTCTCCTAATGCTTTTTTAGGTGTTATCTGAAGAACACTAATGCTTCCTGTTAGGACAGAAATATGTTTAAAAGTTTGGTTCATGAACTCAGGTGGGTTTTTATTTTTAACAATGACAAGTGTATTGAATATTAATAGTATTTTTAATTCAGCAAACTTTTAAGATAATTTTGTTAGAATTTCACTACATTTGAGCTAGAAAAATAAAAATATTGTGAAAGAAAAATATTTAAAGGACATCAGTCACAACATATTTATATGTTTTAACCTGATTTTTCTATTGCAAATTTGATTTCAACCTTCTAATGACTCAGAAAATTTACAATGTTGCCAGACACCTCAATATTCCATTACATTTCCTTATAAAAAGTGTTGTATGTTTGTTGAAACCTTTCAATATATTACTCATCGCAAAGAACTTCTGGTTTGTTAAGGATATAAATACTTATTTGCCAAGGTCCGATTCAGTATCATTAGTTACAGGATTGTTTTTGTGCTACCATAAAACAACACATACTTTAACCTTATTATCAGAAATAAATAGTGAGATATATACTCCTTCCATTGATTACATTTCTTATTAAAACCTGTTTGCTCTCCTATCACGAGCAATATTATGACACGTTATTTATTGTTGTTGAGATCAGGTAACACAAACATGAAAGAGTAACTGCTATCATTCAGTTCTGGAAAGTAGAGAGTGCTGAATCAGAGTCCTCACTTAACTCACATATATTGTACACAACCCTGTGTTTGACATTGGCTTAAGTTTAATGTCCCTGATGACCGTTCAGCAGATATTTAAATGCTGTGCAGAATCACACCAAACAGAAGTGGTCAGCTTACACTTACTAAAACTGCAGTTTCTCTGTAAACAGCCTTCATACTAATGACACTACGTGCAAGGCTGGTGCCACTGTACGTGATTGATCATTCCTGACAATGAACACAAAGACAGATTGGGTCCAAAAGCAAAGAAATTAATTTGGGAGATCAGTGCAAACCTTTACTCCACTTTGGCATTTCCTTCTCCTTCAAAACAGACTTAGCTTTCCAATGAAGAGCCATGTGAAGGAGAGCGGGAGTCAAGGTTAAAGTCATCACGTCCAAGGCACTAGTATGTTTTTATTGGGGAGAGGCATTTTCTGCTACGCCGGATCAATAGGATCATGAGACAAGATCTCTGCCTAAAACGTTGAAGTCACTTAGACATGTGTTTGAATTCATTCTACAAAGTCATTCTGGGGCTTAGCAAAATCAATCCTCATCCCATGTTGGGAGGGAAGAATAGAAATCCATCACCTTTAAACACAACACACTGTGCGAATCGATGGCTTTAGTGTGGCATGAAATCTTTGCAGATTTTGCAAAGCAAGTGCTCTGTCTTTTCCCTTATTGTTTGCCCTTCACTTGACATACAGGAAGAGATGCATCAAGCGGATGGCAGGAGACATGTGTCACTTAAAGCATGCCCTAACAATGTTTGCCCTGGAATGCTCTCTTGAATCTGTTTGAACAAGCAGGCATAATAAATGAAAAAATATACACGAAACTTCACCTAGTTCGGAAGTTGACAGCGCCCCTTTTCCATCCTCCCCCTTGAGCAGCGCCAGCCCCGGGCACGCTCTTCCCCTCGGCCCCGAGTTGGAGTGCCACGCTCATATTGCACCAGTTCACTTGTTGCACGGTGCCAAGGTGGCATCTCCCCTCCGCGCAACCCACAGAAACTTCACAGAATCGCATTCCGGCAGAGCCCGTCCGAGGGTGCTGCTCTCCAGCCTGCTCCCAGCCTCTTACCTGCATGTGTCCCTGGTACATTCTGCTCGGTCTGGTTCGGTGCCCCTCAGGCCGACAGGCTGGGTGTACGCTGGGGGGGGGGGGCACGTCTCCTGTGCACTCGACTACAAGAAAGGGGGGGGGGAAGAAAAAAAAAAAAAAAGCCTATCCCTGAAAGAGCTATTTTTTTTTTTTGCAAAAGATTCAGTTTGTCCTGGCAGCTCCTTTACTGGTTTCCGTAACCCGGTGATGCGGGCTGCTCTCTTCCCTCCTCTCCTTCCCTCTCTGCCTCTCTTCCCCTCTCTCTCCCTTTTTAATGCGGCGCTGCAAACTGCCAAGGAGCTGTTCCTCGCGGGGTGCCGGGGGGAGGCGGGCCGGACCCGGGCGGCGGCGGCTGCGGGGCCGCCGGGCGGGGAGCGCCGCGGGGCGGAGCGGGGCCGCCCGCTCCCGGGCCTCGCCCGCCGCGCCTCGTCCCGCTGCCAGCCGGCCCGGCCTGCCCGCCCCGCCGCCCTGGCCCCGGCGGCCCTCCCCCGCCTCCCGGAGGCAGCCCCGGCCTCCCTCCCTCCCTCTTTCTCTCCTCCCTCTCTCCCTCCCTCCTTCCTTCTCTCCTCCCTCCCTCCCTCCCTCCGCAGAGGGAGCGCACGGCATCCGGGGAACGCGCGGAGCCCCGCGGAGCGCCGCGGCCACCGGGCGGAGCCCCGCCAGTGTCCCGGGGGAAACGGCGCTCCCCCGGCCCCACCACCCCGCCAGGGGCTGGCGGCTTCCACTGCAGAAATTTAAAAAAAAAAAAAAAAAAAAAAAAAAAAGGAAAAAAAAATAGTAAGCATAACGACAAAAAAAAATCGGGAGTGTCCCGGAGCCAGAACACGGTAAAACCTGGATGTGGCACACGGAGCCTCCCGGATGGCCGCGAGTTTTGCCGCCTCGCGTGGAGGGAGAGAGGAGGCGCGCAGGGAGAGGGACCCGAGTGCGGGCGCATCCCAGGGAACGGCTGGCTCCAAACGCGGGCTCGGCTGCGCCCCGCTCACGGCCCTTCCCCACCGCCGCTGCAGCGCGGAGAGGGCTGCCCCTGCTGCCTGCAGCGCTGAGAAAGTTTGGCGTTGCAGAACGAGAGGGCTGTACGGGCTGCGGTCGTAATTGAACGGAATTTTAGTAATAAGCTTGGGCCAGGCCCGACCTTACGCTCTGCAAACGAAGAGCAAACGTGATCTGTCCTTATTCACAGAAAACATCAGGAGACTCTTGGTAGCATTGCTTGGTAGTGTTTTCAAACACCAAAGATACTGTAACATAGAAAAAAATCTGGCAGTAGCCTGTATGTGTAAAATTCTGACCTTGTAAACTGGCATAACAGGCCTGCTACATCCTGCAAGCAACACCTGCATCTTCTAGGATCCAGCTTTTTTCTCCTCTCCTCCACCTCAAACCTTAAATTTCTAATCTGCTAAAAAGAGCAGCTGCTTCAATTTCATTGCAAATATCTGCCTCACCCAGTGTATCTATATTCAGTAGCACAGAAAACATCCAGTGCCTGGAATTTGCTAGATCGCATAATTTCTTGGCTCTGTGCTCTCAAGTCTTACTATTAAACGACACAAAACTTTATGATGCTTTTGAAGGACCAGAGCAATCCAACCTTAAGCGTGTTCCTGTACTAGAGCAATGCAAAACAGATTTCATATTCGTGAAACCAGCACATTTGTATCATCACAGCTCTCATTTCAGCTGACTAAATATGCTTTTTGAAGTGTTCCTATTCACCTAAAAAAATGGGGGTTTGCAGAACATGAGTTCATAAAGTTGTCAGTGATGGCACAAGCAAAATCTAGTCAATTTTTTTTTTTTTTTTGCTTAAGCTTGAGAGTTTTATCTCTTAGATAGCAAAAGTGACAGTTCTCTTACATCCAATATGTATCCAGCTCACTGAGATTTTCAGAACAGCCTCCGAGTTTAGCCATGTATTGGTGATAAAAGGAAACAAGAAATTAATATTTTTTTGTCTAAATCCCTTAAGCTGCTTTGAAAACGTCAATTAAGAGCTGATGAGCTTAAAATACTTCTTTGGGATTGTCCATACGTGTTAGACATGTCTTACTGTAAAACTTCACTGTAATAAAAAGGTGACACCGCTTACATAGACAAAAATATCAGATTTGAATTATTGTGGTTTAACTTAAAATGTAGAATACGGAGTACAGAGTTTTCAGATATAAATATCTGTCTGCCTTTGTGATCAATGTAGAAGAAAGTTTAGGTCTAGTTGAAAAAAAAGCAAGTCCTATTTAAACTTGGAGCTTTAGCATCTGCTGTTTGTCGCACAGAGATGTATTAGACTCTTAAGCTTTCAGTAATCTTGAAGGTGCACTTTTTCACTCTGGCTACAGGCTACAGTAGATCCAGATTATCCTTTCCTGAGTTAGTGTGTGAGTTTTCTACTATTAGCTGAATGTTTTTAAGGTATGTGAAAATTTCTTTTTTCTTGTTGTTTTAAGTACAGGGCTCTTATTTTTCTCAGGGGGAAGCTGGGGTAAATTTATGAACACCAGTGTGTACTAACATCAATTTTTTCTAAATATAAGTACATGCATCATAATTTAAATTTTTCCTAGAGGGTAGGAAAAAAAGTACATTTATAGTAGAAGAATTGTTAATTCAGGAACGATTATTCATGCCATGTTATTTGTGGGTGAGGGAAAAACATTAGCAGAATTTGGCAAGATCCAAATGCTACATACGAGATTTTATAGTATAGTGTGCGTTGGAATAGGCGTTTTTCTTAATGCACCAGAAGCAGGTGCATTCATTTTGCAATTTGTTGATGCAGTGACATACTGGTGCCACATTTTGGCAGGATCTGACAGATCCAGTAAAGCCAGATAGATCCAGCTTTTACCTTTTTCCTTAGCAGGGGGCTAAATCACTTGGCACAGATCAGTAAGAAGGCTGGCAAAGCAGCAGTTGGTGCAGTGGAGAGATGGAGGGAGATGTATGCATAGATGGATGGATGGCAGTGGTTCCTTCTTAAGGAGCTGTTCTTTAAATACCTTTCAGTGCAAGCCATGCTCACACGCACACACAGTGCTGTGCTTCCACAAGTGTAAACTCTGCCTTTGCTCTAGCTCTTCGCTCGAAGAAGCTTCAGCGAGATTGTTTCTCTCTCTATGTAGTTCTAATCTGGAATCAATGTGTGATATATATTGCTCAGTTATAGTACAATTTCAAAAATACGATTGTGGGTGGGACAAAAAGCCTTAATGTGCAATTCTGTAATGTGAATATAAATATAAGGGCAAGTTCTTTACAGCTTAGAAAAAGGTGAGTGCCAGGACCCATGCTGTTTGTGACTCTGCTCTATGTGTGAATGCCAAGGTCTGTTTTGTTACAGGGCGTATTTAATCGCACAAGGTTCACTTGCCTAAAATGATTTAAAAACATTTTCTGTTGTGACCCATTTTGGTCTGTCTGTGTGGCTGCATGACTATTTGAACCAGTGATGTCTGTGTGCTATGAGCTCTCTAAGCTTTGTTGTTTGTTATGGCAAAAATGGGGAAAATCATGGTAGAAAATATGAAAGTCATGTTTGTTAAGAAGAGTCACCATATGGCTCAACAGATTTTAATTAATATTAAATTGCCAGGGGAAGTTTTGAAAAAATGTCAAATAAAAATCCATTATTTTACAAATAAATGCTCAGAATTTGTTTTCAAATACATTTCTGGGTCAGTTAGGACTATTAGGAACCCCAGAGAGTAATGGGAGTGCAGGAGCATTTTCAGAAATACAAAGTGCATAAGGTGGTTTTGGAGAATCTGGCAGCTACCTAGTTACTGTCAAAAACCTGACATTTAACTCCCACTGGGAGGTGGTAGATATTTCATTCCTTTGGGCCTTATTGATATTTATGTCATCCTGCAAATTTAACAAGTAGTTTTAAATCACTGACTTTGAAACTGCACATGACAACACATATAGACTCCAAGTTAACAAGAAGTATTGTAATATTCTTCATTAGCAAAGCAGTTTGAATGACAAAGTCTGTGGTTTCCACGTCAAGAAACTTCATGGCAAGGACAAATCATGATTTTTACTAGGGAAATCATGCAATGATAAACAGACCTGTAGATTCCAAGTCAGAAAAGTGAATATAAGACTCAATGAAACATGTAAAGTGCTCTTCTTCATAGGGACGCTTTTCTGAAGGTGGGCAATAGGTAACTTGAAGAAAATTGAATTTTCATAGCTGTAAGTTGTGTGCAACAAAGTGTTCAATGGAAGAGTTTTGAATGGAAACTGAGGGTGATGATTAGTGGCATCAGAAGCATTGGTTGCCTGTGATGTGCTGTACTGCAGCTTCAGAAGCAAGACTTGGAAGGAGCACTTTGGGGAAATCGGACCTCTGCAACCAGGCAGGTGGTTGTATCTGTCACTCTACTGTGCTTCTCAGACCTCTCTGAGTCTCGGGGTTTCTCATGTATGACAACAGATTGTGTTACCAGCATCCAACAATAGCATGTGTTTGGTCATAAAGACACAGATTTGCTGCTTTGTTCCATAGTAGATTAATGTTCTGGTGCATGTACCTTATATAAAACATCAGTCTATTAGCTCAAGTAACCATGGAGATAATAAGTAATTTGCATACATGGAAACTCTGGGTTCATTTAGGCCTAATGCCTGCATTTTATTAAGAAACAGATCTTTACAAACATTAATATAATAAATATTTTCATGAATAATATTTTATGCTAACTGAAAATAATTGGCCTAATTTGCGAAAACATGGAGCTGATTAAAACTTAACCACCAAAAATAACCTAGCTTATTCTTAGACTCAAGTGAGGTGCAAAAACTGTGAAAATTAAATTCAGTTATTAACGTATTAATAGTCTTAAATCTTATAACATAGAATTAAGAATTTATAATATTGTTAGTTCTGACAGATTCTAATTACATTTTATACTTTGTTTTCTAGTTGCAGTTGTAAGGTATGAATGGTACAACCACACATGAGTGAAAGTGCTAATTATATTATGTGTATTCACATGTTGCTTTTATATGCTAACGTGACTTATATGTGTTTAGGGAATGCATGTAACGGAGGTGTTTGAGGTGCTTTACATACTTTAATGAATAATAAATTTGAGCAACACACAATTCTAAATTAATTTTAAAAAGCTAAAAGTTTTACTAATGATGCGTATAAAACATTTAATTAACAAGACTCAATGTAGAAACCACCACTCACAGTAACAAATAGCAATTAGATTGTAAATAGCCTGAGTAGAATACTAACAGGGTAATTCTTTGTTATGTTGGAGTCACATCAGTTTTGTTCACCTGTAACTCTGCATCTGTCGGTAAATACCAGCCTAGAACTTGTCAACAGAAGGAAGAAAAATACCACATTATTCCAGATTATAACCAGCATAGTTGCAAACTCCCCAGTACTATTTCAGTTGAAGCTTCCATGATTGTTACCCTAAGTGACGTATAGCGTGCCGCTTGTTACCTCAATTTTATGTATCGGATAAGTGCCGTGAGTGGGCAGAGTGGGCAGCTGTCCCGCTGCGTCACTGTTAGCACTGGCTTCCACGTTGTACAGGCAGTGGTGTGTGATGGAGCAAGGTTACTGCTACTACATGGCCTGGTGCCACTCCTGCCTCTATCTGAAACAAGCGCTGGGGAGAAATTGTAACTTCCTTGGGAAAAATGAGTTCCATGTGGGCTTTTCACATACACTTGTATTGAGTTCAGCAGCAGCTAGTGGTGGAAAATGGGGCCTGTTTGTGGGAGGATACAATTCATGGTTATCCATTAATGTATCATCCACATCAACTCATTAGAACAGGAAATGGCCTTTTAGTAGATCTGTCCTGCCTTTATCCTGTGAGGTTGTGTTTGTTAGCACCATAGCTACTGTTGTTTGCACAGCCATATATTCAATTTCCTAGCAGAAGAGATTGTCTTTGTTTTTGATGTGTAGTTACACTGTTCTCCACACAGAAATGCCTTGAACAAAAAGACTGTCTAATATTCTGTCTAATCAAATCTTCTGTCTATTTAGACAAAGGAGGAGAAAGTGTGTGTCTCTGCTTTCCCCAGGCACCTGATTGTAGATTCCAAGAAAACTACATTTCAATGGCCAAATGCCCAAATTTTCCTGAATTTGGACCTTGGCATGGTTCTGCTGAAGTAAACACAAACTTTCCACTGACTCCATTGAAACGGAGTGCATGGATAAATGCCTCATCTGCGTAAGCATTGTTGACTTGTAAACCAACCATTACTCATTTATGAAGTAGAAGAAAGTTTTATGGAAGATTTAGAATCTCCAAGTGAACACCTGTACTGCAGTCACTATGTTTGCAGTGTAGCATAAATGTATTAGGGTTGATTCTGCAACTTCTTATTGAAAGTCTCAAAATATGGAAAGTCTACAACCCTCAGGATAATCAGCTCTGGTGCTTAATTATGCTACTATTTGAAAGTTTTTGCTATTGACCTTACTGAAATATTCATTGCTGAAATTTATGCTCTTTTTCTTTTTGCTTTAGCCAAAATTGATTGTGGAGGAGGAGGTATTCCCTTTCCCTTTGTAGCTGCTTTGTACACATTTTAAGAAAATTATTGCATTTCCCTCAATTTTCTCTTTTCTAGAGTAAGCAATCCCAGTTCCTTAAACCTTGTCACATAGGTTGGGTTTTGTAGATCTTGATCATCTTATTACTTTCCTTAGACTGGTTTACTTCAGTAATGTTTAAAGCTGGATAAGTATTCTAGTCTACTCTTGTTGAGTAGTCCAGAAAAATTTCTTCATGTGTATTACACACAGTATTTCTCTTTATCCATCCCCCCATACAGTGGTAGAACACCATGATGCTGTTGAGTCATGTTCAGGTTGTGATCTACTGTTACCTTTGGTGATATTCCTTAATCATTTACTTACCCGCTGTGTTTTTTTTGTGGTTGATTAGTCGTACCTAACTGTAGAATTTTGCCACTGTACTTGTTGACTTGTATCCTACTTGTTCAAAACCATTTCCCCACTTAATCTAGATGTTTTTAAATTCTGATTGCATCATTGTTTTATTCTCACAAGCTTTTTCAACTTCATGTTGCCTGCAAATTTAACAAATATGCTTTTTGTTCCTTTAGTCAAATCGTTAATCAAAAAGCTGAATTATATGCTGTTCTATGGAATGCCACTTGAGAAACCCCTCTAGTTTGACAGTGAATCATCAGTAACTGTTTTCTGAGTAGAGTTAAGCAGCCATCTAACAGCGATTTTTCTAGACCATTTTCCCCCAGCTATTTATGACAATATCAGAAAGTTCTTACTAAAAATATCTAGTCTTGTTTGCTTGTCTGTAATGCCTGTTACCCTATTGCACAGAGAAAACAGTGTGCACTGCTGGTTACTCATCTCCTTATTGTCTTCTAGATACTTAAATTGTTTGATTAATTGTTATAGTATTTCTGCTGTAATTAGAGGTAAGATTTCTGGCCTTTCTTTCCCCTATTTTTAATGCTAAGTACTATTTTGTACCTGTTACAAGTTCTATTTAATGCTTCTGAGACTGCTTCAGTCTACACTCAGAGTATCTGAGGGTGAATTTGAACAGGTGTAGTTATTCTGAAAACAACTAACTTGCCTAGATACTTCCAAGCCTGTATTTTCCCATCACTGGTGGTGGGTCTGTTAGACTTCTGATCACAGTTTAGGTAATTTAAATCAAGTTTTTTCAGATACCAGTAATATTTTAACAGCATTTAGCTCTCTGGGGCTTCCAAAACATGTTTTAGAAGCTGCATAAATATGCAGGCATTTACCTGCTCCAAGTTCCTGATGTCTGTGGCCAGATGGGTGCCAATATCCAAGCTGGCTTTGGTTTAAACTAGCCTTGGTATGTCTGCACTACATTGCCATTACGTCAGTGAGTGCAGTGTAAGCACATCAATTTACCTTGAATTTAAGAAAAATACTTATATAGAATACTTGCTTACAGAGTTAATGAAAATCTGGTTTAAATGGTTTAATATTGCTAAAAATGTTTGCGTAGTACCAGTACTTAAAACATACTAGACCTCCAATGAGAGGATGATTTGCAAGGATTTTTTTCCTGATCATTTTTTCTTGAGTACAAAAATGCTTTACAGATCTCAAAGTGAAAATATTTGCTCTTTAATTAGATTTTATCCACTTGTGATTGCTGATACTATAGATGACATATTCCTCTTACCATATTAACTGCTTCACTATTTGTTGTACTTGACAAACCTTGAGAAATTATTGGATTCAGTGAAGCATCCATTTAGAGTGACTCCACAGTTACATAAGGGATTTCCTGTCAGTGAAAGGTTTAATGTCATAAATTCTGGGTAGCCAGCATGAAAAAGATACAAGAATACTTTGTACCTCAGATCCTATTTAATACAAAAGAAAGGACTTTTACTGAATTATGAATATTCTTAATCACTGGAGAGGACTGCGATACAGAGGACTTTAAAAAGTCAAATACCTAGCTCTTATGAATTGTTTCTAAACTACTGATCTCAAAGCATTTGGGGAGTAAGTGCTGTTATCTGCATTTTGTACAGGTAGACATAGGGATTGGGAAATTTCATCACTAATTGTGGAGATTGTTATACAGCTACTGTTCAAGTTAAGACATTTTATGATCAGCAGTTCCAATAACATTCATCAGGGAGTATTCAAGGAACCGCTTAAGAATGTCTCTGGACTGTTAATGTTGTTTTTTATTAATTGATACAGCACTGGGAAGGCAAATACCGTGCCAGAATTTTAAATGGGATGGCTTAGTAATTACAGGCCTTTCAGACTGGTGCCAATCCCTGGCAAGATAATGGAAGGCTGATATGGGACATTATTAGCAAAGTAATAATCAGGAATAATGTAATTTATGGCAGTTCTCATTGGTTTATGGAAAATACATCTTGTCAGACTAACTCAATAGCTTTCTTAGATATATGAGGTTTGGTCAATGAATGTTGTAGTGCTGATGTAATGGACTTTCTTAGGGCATTTGTCATGGTACCACACAACCTTTGATTAAGAGATGAGAATAATGCAAATTCAACTGGGCAACACATTAAAAGGATCTAAAACTGCTTATCTGGTAGTCTTAATATGCAAAGTGGGAATCATTATCTAATAGCATCCCTTAAGAATTGTTGGGTCATGCTCTGTTTCCCATTTCATTTAATGACCAGAAAAATATTAAAAAATAATTAATGGTAAATTTATGTAGATAGAATAAAGTTTGGGACTTTGGAAATAAAGTTAGCTTATGAAGTGATCCATAAATCATATACGCTTCAGTTAAACTGAAGGTAAACCCATATACATATCTCTATATTTGGTTTTGATATATATTTTTTTCATATATATGAACAAATAATTTAGCTTACATTTGCAAGATGAATGATTCTATCCAGAGAGGTAATGACTGAAAAGTGTTTTGGAGATCATGATAGATAATTGGCTGAATGTAGGATTTTGCTGTCACACAATGGCCAAAGGCCTAAAGGTGGCCTAAAGAGAAACTTCAAACAGGAATCATGAAGTTACGCTACTTCTGTGTCAGTAGTGATGTGATAACTTCCTAAATATCTGAGCGCATGTGAATATTTAGATTCATGTTTCAAAAAGGAAAAGAGTTGGTGAAGGCTTAGAGATTGGTTAATGGATTGGACATTCTGTGCAGCAAGGTACTCAAGGGCTTGAGCCTATTTAGTTTAAGCAAAGATAATTTGTCCCAGCCTGTATCTATATAAGGCACAGAGTACGATACTGGAAAACTTTTCAACATAGTTATAAAAAAGTAAAATGATGGAAAGTTGGATGTAAGGCAAGTAAGACTTTAGGTGTACATTTTTATAATAAAGGTAATAAACCGCTGAAATTGTTTTTAAAGGATCATTGTGGATTCTTTGCTTGGAGTTTTTAAAATCAAGATTCCTTGTTTTTTTTCTGAAAAAATATGTTCTGCTTCAAGTAGGAGTTGACTTAGACTGGACCTATAGTTGTGCTACAGGAACAAAAAAATGATCATTGTAATTACTGGTTTTGTAATCTCTAAACTGATTTTCTCAAGACTACATTGTTGGACACCGGCAGAAGTTAGGATAGGACCTGCTTTTAGTGATTCCCAAGCTATGGTGTTATCCTTTATACCATACAACCTCCTACTAAATAAGAGAAAGGCTGGGATTTCTTAAGTACATGTTTCTTTACACATGCACTTGTGTGTGAATCCTGCTTTCGTGCTCAGTGTGGGAGGTTAAAGGAAGCTTTTTTCCCATCTGTCCACCTTGCCCAGAAGTGGTTATACAGCTGTAGAGCTGTTGTCTGAGTGCAGCAGTATTGAAAGCCTGCACGTGGCCAATCTGAACCTCAGTCCCTTTCCTCTAGACAGTTGATGTCACTCCAGGAGGGCTCTTCTGGGAAGCCAGAGCTAATGTCCCACATATACCCCATATCAAATGGAGAATGTGCTTTTCTCACTGCCCTTAGAGCCATCAAACCTTTTTCATTACAGCTTTTGGCCTTCCTATACTGCACTGGCTTCCAAAGTCGTTACTTTTTTCTGCTGATTAGGAAGTTCACGTTTCAGGCAATTTTTCATAATACGTTCTCAGTTTCAACCTGTAAGAATATTTGTTATTACTGATGATTCCTTCTTTTTTTTTTTTTTTTTTTTTTTTCCTGAAACATCTGTGTGAGTTAAAAAGCTCCTGTCACACACAGATCAGGAATTGGTTGCTGATATACAGAAAATGCATACCACTGAAAAGGGAGCACATAAGGAAAGACTGTTCTGAGACATGACTTAGTGGGATCCTGAACATGTGTCTGCCCCACCAGCTCAGTAGGCCAAATCCTTATGTCTTTGCTCAGATGCCTGAATATGAGAGCTGCTCTTAAATTTTTCAGTCCAACTGGGCCAGTCCCTAAGTCATTTGTTATTCTTTATGCTTGGTGTAGTGTCATGTGGAGAGTCAGCACAACAATCTCTATTTTACAGTATTTCACAGCAAAAAAGGCAACCCTGCAGAGAAGTATGTACATCACCTAGTTGATAAGAGAACGGATCCCTATTTGGTTCCAGCACAGGCTGGTGAGGGGAGCCATGATGGACACCTGCCAAGGAAAAAGCTGTAGGTTCATCTTTCCTCCAGCTCTCATAGAAATGGCTAGACGTGATTAATAGCAAGGAAGTAACTTTTAAATAGTGAGACTTCTTAAATGTGGGACTCGGCATGTAAGACGAGTCTGCCTCAAACAAATTCTGCTGAATCTTTCCTTTTGGCTTTTCTGTCATTCACAAATAACCTGTGTTTCAGGTTCATGATTTAATGGTTTTGAGTGTATTCTTAACAGAGGTATTCGTTTTGACTGCACAGAGGGGGAAAATGCATCTTATCTTTTCTTCAGTTAGTAGCAAAATAACTATCTAAAATTTTGGGATGTGTTGATGGTAACAGAGGCAAAAGTGATTGACATAGAATGAAAAATTCACTGTAGATTTTAAAGTTCTGTAAAGAATCCACATCCTGTGATCTAGAATATCAGTAGCGATCATTGGTTTAACAGGCTGAGATAGGACAAGAATAATCAATTATGTCTTATGCCTTTGTGAGAAATGTCTCTGTTTTCACACCTGTGAAACAAGTGATTAAAGTTCATGGCTGATCTCCGAAGTCTGTCTTTTGATAAACTGATTCTTTGAAAACTGGCTTCAGTGTCAGGTAAACCCAGTTTATTTTAGGATTTCTTTCATCTCCATATGATATATAAAATATTTTTACTTCGGACCAGTTAACTAACTCTGTCCCTATTGCCCAAAACAGAATAAAAACCTCACTGGATTCAGAAGAGGTGATTTTCAAAGCAAACATGAGTGATACAGTAACACAAGCCTCACAGAAAGACACGGGATTTGCGCTCAGCGATATCTTCGTGCTTTTGCAAATCTCATCCAAAAAAATGAGCCTACTCATTACAAACAACTATATAAAAGTGATTCTGTAGTGTTGTGCAACTGAGCAAAGCATAAAAATAAAGCTTTAAAGGACACTTCAAAAAGTCTTATTCCTAACTGTTGTTACATTGCAAGTTTTCATTATTCCCTTTTTGTTTACGTTTAAGGAGAATTCTTGATTCTCTGTAATGATGTCTTTGCATAATTTTTAAAAAGAAACACTTCCTCACTTTGTTAGGGAATGTATCTAGTCATGTAAACACAGGACTTAGACCAAGATTTTATATCATCTAATCTTGTCCTAACACTGTTTCTCTTTAAAATTATCACTAACACAGTCTCCCTAGTTCTGTTTCCTCAGTTGTAAACTGGGACAGAGGTGTGTGCATGTAATTAGGTGCACATGTGCCAGGGCCAGTAGAGAGTGATAAAGGCTGCTACTAATGATTCATCTTAATGGAGGATTTCAGATTCAGAATGTAGCAAGAGCAGATGTGATTAGAAAAAAAAAAGCAATGGGTAACAGTCAGATATAAAACCACAGAGGTATAAATACAAACAAATCATTGTGTTACACTTTTATCATGATAGACAACCTTTCACTACTACAGTACATACACAGCAATAAAAGATGCAGAATCCTGAGGCAGATCCTCAGCAGGGATAAATTCTCATACCTCCATGACAACAGAGTTGTGATAATTTATACCTGACAAGTCCTGCTCTTTACTGAACAACTCCACCTCTTTTGAGGTGGAATTCATGTTTTTGCAGAGGGGCATTTACCTCCTCTGTTGTAGGCTTAGTAAGTAAATCCTACATGAAGGGCTTAGAAGGCAAATAGGTCTTGTGCTGCTTTGCTGCATTGGAGTATTTCACCTGCTGTGTTGTGGCAATGTTAAGATGAATGATTTGGCCTCCAAAGAGTTCCTAATAGGAAAGACTTTTCTAACTAATGTGGAAGTCAGCTGGAGTCCCTTGAGATGCTATGATTAAGATACAGCACATGCTGAAACTTTTCTCCAGAAAGTGCCAGTGATTAAGATACCATGTATAGTAGACATATGCATTTGCTTAGATATGACGTAGAATACAGGTAGCATGTGAGGTCCCTGTTTCATGAGACAAGGAGGAAGATGCAGTACGTGCTGGGAGATTTAGTTAGAGAAGTTCATGGCAAAATAATTAACTTGGAAAGTGCCTGGCTGATGAGGAGCAAAAATGTTGCTGACGTTTGGAAGCTGGAGGGCATGTAGAGAATTTGTACTTTGGCAAAAAATCTACTTGATAGGTCCAAGGAGGAGGCAACAGCTTGATTTTTTTAAGGCATTCCTCTTTACTCACTTGATTTGGATTATTGCATACCATCCTGCTTTGCTCTGTAACCAAACGCATAGATGAGAAGACACGTTGGAGAAAAGTTTGGGTCCTATCCTCTCCGTACCTTGGAATCTTTCAAAACTCTTGTCCTTCTCTGAAGTGTGGAGTGATTTCCAACTGAATCTGCGTTATTGCTCATCTGCTGTTTCCATTTGCTAGGGAAACCTTGCTTAGTCGCATCTGCTCCTTGTGACACACAGGGTGTCTCTTTCTGATGTGCTGTAAATCCTTCCAACAGCTGATTCTGGGATGCTGATGTTCTAGTCTGGGTGCCTCTTCATAAATCAAAGCAAGCAAATTGCTGCTTAAGAACTGTTTATGCAAACTTTGGTTCAAAAACTGAGTGGTGTTTCTGTTAAGGATTCAGAAAATGCACTTAGACTGTAATATTGAAGACTTTGCTTCAGTGATGGATAAAGAGACTTTAATATGTACAATTAAAACTTTGCAATTCTTTTCATGGTAACAGATTTTGCTATCACCCTAGAAGAACTGTGAAGTGAGTTAATAGTGATCAAAATATCTGCTGTACCTGCATCTCAGTTTTCTTACATTACTGGCATGTTAGCTCTGCTGTCTTGTCTAAATTCCAATTTAAACAATTCCGTTCTGCCCACCTTATTTCTGGCTCCTTTCTATGCACTCAGCACTTCCATCGGCTCCCCTACTTATCCTTTATTTTTGCTCTAACTCTTGAGCAGTTATTGTGAGCTGTCAAGCTATGAAGCTGTAGTCGTGATTCCTATGTATAAATTAATTTTCAAAGCACTTTCTTAGGACAAAATGCAACATACGAGTTACTCAGTACAGCTATGTAATTTCAGATGTAAATATGAAGAACTAAGGCTAGCTAAGCCAGCTGGTTTTGGGAGCTGTATTGGCGCCATGCATTCAGTATGCTTTTATGTGTTTCAGTTGCAGTAAATAAAATGTGTTCAGACTTTAAAAAAAAATTACAGTTTAAAAACACCTGTAATCTCTCCAAAGTGTGAACTACAGTTCTGTAGAGGTCTCACTCTTCAGCTAATTAGTATAGCAACAATTCTTTCAATTTCTGTAACATTTTTCACCTAAGCACTGCAAAACATTTTCTAAGTTTTAATGAATTTAGCCTTGAAATATCATGATAATATGGGTTATCATCATCATCATTTGACAGAGGAATGTACCAAATCTCAAAGTTAAATGACTCGGAGAGGAAACTTTGAAGTACTGACAACTCCAACTTTGAAGTCATCTTCTCTCTGAAATGTAAGATCATTTGTCATTTAAGTAAAACAGTGTTCTCAAAATATGATTTGCAATTTTTGAAGGGAGTCAGAAGAGTTTTTATATTAGCCCAGAAATACCTAAACATCTTAGGTATGGCTGACGCCCAGTTTCTTCAGGTGAAGAAGTGAGTAATCACTTCCTGCAATCAGTAATTACAACCAATTCTGACTTGGCCGTCCTGTAGGAACTGAGCTCTTACTAGAAATAAAAGATGATTATCTGTTTCCTGGTTACTGTGAACACATGAGCAGAGATAGGTTAAATCCAGATTGTTACCTCCCAAGGCCTTTTTTTTCCTTTGTTTTTTTTGTACTTAGATTAGTATAATGGGTTCCTGATCTATAACTAAGTCTCCTAAGGTAGAGAGAAATGTTTCTGGTTTTGTCATGCCTACAAATACAAAGCCTAAGGACTGGCAGAAGAAATACAGAATCACAGAGTCACGGAATCACAGAATCACCTAGGTTGGAAAAGACCTTGAAGATCATCTAGTCCAAGCATTAACCTAACACTGACTGTTCTCAACTACACCATATCTCTAAGCGCTTATACACCTAATACACCTTACCTCAAACCAAAGTTACTTGTCTTGGTTTAGTCAAGAACCTAACAGATGATTAACAGACCTGAATTTAGCTTCAGGTTCAATTGCATTTATTCCTCCACCAGCTTGTATTTCCCTCACCATTTTAAATCTTAACTGCAAAGTGAAGAATAGAATTGAGAAGGGACTATATCCTGTACTTTCTGTATTTCCAGAACAGGACTTTTCCTCCAACCTTGCTGCGCAGCCTTGGACTTCCTCTGTAGCCAAGACACTATCACAAAGTTAATTTCTTCTCATAGCTGAACTCCTCTTTCTTTTTTTGTCCATATTTCAGCTTTATTCATTGTACTAGCATGCTGCAAAAAATTCACATCTTCAAGTGATTCTGCTACAGGGTGCCACAATGCACTGCTGCAGTTACAAAGCAAAGCTGACACTGAGATACATATGGTCTTTGATGGAGAATAATAGGGCAAATACAATAATGTGGTTATGTAAGTCAGTGTTGTGGCCTCATGTAGTCCTGTGCAACTTAACAACTGATATGAAGTGATCATGAGGATCATGACCGGCTGTTTTGGAAAGATTAATTCTTTCTTTAGAAAGAAAGAAGGGCACAATTGCACGATATCTGGAAATAAATGGTTTATAGAGGGAGACTGGGAACTTCCCTTTCCCTCATGCTAGTAGCACTTGCATGCTTTATAAACTAGAAACTCCCCTCTCTCAGAAGGCCCATTATGTGCCCAAATTTGTTCATAACTTGTATTAGCTTTAACGTTAACTGCTATGTCAGACCTGAAGAAAGGTTTGCATACCTGAAAGCCCCTCTAGGTTTTACAGCTATTCTAGTTGGTCTGATAAAAAAGCTAGCTCTGCTCATCGTGGCTGTAACAGTATTTAACATGAATCACTTTGTTTGTCTGTTTTAATGTTGAGAACTTCAAGCACATTATATTTCTCAGCAGTGTAACACCTCTGAGAAGTTACAAAATTCAAGGTTATTGAAAACCTGAAATACTTAGACAAAGAACAAGGCCATTTAGAAACCTGGTAATGGTTTTCATTTCTCTTGTCACAGGATGAACATCAACTAATGTAAAAAGAATGATGAAAAACCAAAGTTTGATTCTGCATCTTAGTGACTTTTTCAGGCATTTCATTGGCATATCAGAGAATAGCAAAAAAAGCTATTGAATGGAATTTAATGAGATGTCTCTGGCACTCAGACATGGATTGAATGAACAGGTTACATTTATAGATCTATAAGTTGTATTTATAGACCTATAATTCCTTTAAACCAGATATCCAGTGTGTGCTGGTGAATTTCAGGAGGAGCAAAAGAAATTAGACATCATGCTCTGCAATACAGCTTTGTGTCGTAGTCTCTTTTCAAATTCTTCATCTATTCAGATTTCACTGAACAGCTATAAGGACAGATCAGCATCTAAACACACGTTACAGGTGTGTACCAAATTGTGAGGTAAACATCAGCTCCACTGTGCTGAAATAATGGAATGGAAATCATGGAAAGGAAATGGATTGGGGCTTTGCAGTAACAATGAGGCCTCAGTGTTGTCTTGGGCTTATCTGGCCAGCAGTCAACTGGGATGGTCTGATAGCGTTTCTACTGGTCATTCTGTGATGTAACATTCAAGAAGGTTTCAAAGCAGAAGAGTCCACATCCTTTTGGTCATAAGCTTTCTGGTCAGGGACCTGGAACATTTGCTGTTTTGTGAAGAATGAGGAACACGTGGCACTTTGTAAATAATAAATGATAAAAATAAAACATGAGTAACCATGCTGTAAAAAGAGAACAGGAAATGCATGGAGAAATGTCAGCTGTAGGACCAGGATTACCTAATGAGCTGTAATTCATTATTTGTCATTCAACTTTAGAGTTTTAACTGCTAAAGGAAGGGCTGCTACAAAATTAGTTTAAAAAAAAAAAGGGAGGGTGTACAAACACTTAAGTAGGATTTGTCAAAAACCAGAAACAATTAGAGAGAAGGGAATGAGAAAAATACAAAACCTGACAAAGTACAGTTTGAAGAAAAGAACAAAGTTTGAGTTCTGTCTACTTACTATCATAAAATTAATGAATTTGTGAGATGTGAAAGTACATATGCTCTGTGATGATGTTACGCATAGTACTGAGTGTCACTATCATAAAACTTTTGTTCTTTTTACTGTTGCCTTGATGAAATGCATTTCACTGATTCAGTGCATTTACTAAACATTTTTCCACAGAGTGAAAAGTTGTTTTGAGCTGTTAATGAAAATTCCCATCATGATTTTAGAGTTTGGTGATCCAAGGGTGACATGGGGACAAGAAAGAGATGTAAATATGTTTAGTTCAAATGTTTTTTTATAAATCTTATTTGTAATTTTGTTTTCTATCATTTTACAAACTAAGAAATGAACTTTACAAAATATTCTCTGACAGGTCAGTCTTACGTGACAGCAGAATCATGAGACATTTGTAGATGCTAAAAAGATGTATTCAGAACGAAGTCATACAAGTCAGGAATTTTAATTCAAAAAAGTCTTATTTCAAAAATAAAACCATTTTTGTGTTCTGAGGATTTTCTCTTTTTTCTTCACAAAGACCAAAGTTCCCTGTGGAACTGGCATCTTTTATTGCAACTTCAAAATGAAATTCAGAGACTCCTATCCTGTAAATATTTCATGTAACCTAAGGATGGACCTGATCCTGCCCTTGTATACCAAATACACTACTTACTTCTTTGAGTAGTCACATTAACCACTTTGTTCTCCCCCTGCTACTGTATAACACTGTAGGTAATAAATATTTTCAGGATCCATATTATAATACTGTCATGAGAAAAATAATCTCTTCACTATAGCAAATTCAGCTTGTTCTTCCAAGTCCAGCTCTGAGTTCCAGCCTATGAGTGGTCTCAGGGAGCACAGAGCTGCAGAGACACCACTGTGGTTGGCTTTCATGTGTCACTCCTGTGTCTCCACTCTTTATTTCTCTGTATTTTAGCAAAATAAGACACCAGCTCTTAACAGTATGAATTTGGCTGCCTACTTTGTCAGTAACATCTAATCTATCTGTTTTCATTATCTCAAGCAATCTCCACATGCATCCTTTTATTTATAATTTTCTGCACCAGAAAGAAACTTTTAGCAGTGCACATTTTATTATTCTGCTACATCCAGCTGGCACTTCATATATTTATCTTCAAAGGCTGGTGACACATGAATTCCATGTATAGCAGGATGTCATCTCTGGGTGTGTATCTATATATATGTACATAAAAAGAGGAGAGAAGGGGTAAAGGAAAGAAGAGAGAGTGAGTGATTGGCACTGGAAATAATTATATTTTTTGTGACAAACTTTAGCACATTATTTATAGGCAAATCTACCCTATTAAATCTTGACGGGGGGATATGTCAGCAGCATTTCCAATAATTTTTTGGTACACAAAGTGATCCATACTGCAGATACCCCATAGCATCTGATGATTTTGAAGGCATGTAACAATGGAGTGATGCTGTTTTTCCTGTACAAGTTCCCTGTGCAAGTTTTAGAACAATAGCTTTAAGAATATTGCTAGCAAATTCACTGTATTTCTTTCCTCATACAAGACCATACTAATGATAGAGAACAGCTTTGTTCCATGAAAAGTACTTCCAGGTAATGGCTTTACTCATAGTGACAGGCAGTTGCAATGATCCAGAAATAATTTTCAGCACTGTAAAATTTTTTGCAACAATTAGCAGGAGTCTGCAGAACTCTTCGCTGAGGGTTAGAAGAAAAAGTAGAGCTGACTAATGGAGCAATGCGTAAGAAGTAATAACAAGGTCATCTACATATAGAGAACTAGGAAAGGGTGTTCGACATTCTTTTAGCAGAGCAGCATTTTAGAGAGGAGTCAGATATTTTTCCATCAGATCATCTCTAATATTCCAGAGCAAAAGTTTTCTTTTCTTGCTGCCTTTGAAAAATTCGATTATGGGAGACACGTAGAGATGTCACTGTCTCCCACCTGAAGTTGGGAACATTCGGCTCCTTGAATGTGCAAGACCCTTGGCAGCTGCTGCCATCTGACAGGAGGGTGCTTGAGTACAGTTTTCTTCAGTATGTGATGGCTACTGTTAGAGATGAGCAGTGTCATACAGTGAAATGGGTCTGTGAAGGGATGTGATTGATTTGCAGATGGGTCCTCACAAACTGTTTTTCCTGTTTTATCTTAACCGTATAACACAGAGCCAGGATACTGCTCTTCTCACTGTTGGGAAAGCTGGCAGGAGAAGCCCTAAAAGTTTAAATAGAACATCGCTTTGGACTGTTGGAAAGTTGCAGGGAGCTGTCTGGATGTGCTGGGGAATCGTAGAAGGCTTCATTAGCAAGAAGCACTATGACAGCCATTTCAGTCATAGGCAAGCTTGCTCTTTATACCTTACAGCCCCAGAGCTGATACCTAAAATAGCTGTTTGCATATTCCAGGCAGAAAGTACATTTGAATTGGGTGATGAGGTGAGGGGCTGTCTTGTTTGTCTGTTTCTCTGATTTTGTGCTGCAGAGGGCTGAGTTCGGGTAGGCACATGGCTATAGCTCAGTGGCCCAGTCCCCAGCTTGCCATGGTAGGGTCATAATTGGCCTGCTAAGGAAAGGACTAAAAATTAGGGGGAAAAAACAGATTAAATCAAAATGGTAAGTGGCTTTGGTACAGTTCTAGCCAAAAGACAAAAAATTAATTATGTGGAAGCTTACTGGAGTTCTTACATTACTCTCTTTCTTACAGCGCAGGAGCACAGAAATCAGATATGAAGTAGATGTTAAATTAGTGAAGATAAAAGCCAATAGTTTTAGTTGATCTAATTTTCTATTGCATAGTACAGCAAATCTTTCTTTTGGGTACTTCTTTTGAAGGTGAACAGGGGAAGTGGAATGAGATGTCGCCTCAAGGTTTCTGAAATGTCAAACCTTGAAGAGTGGGTATACAGTCCTCTAAGATGTACAATGGTGTAGAGGTACTTTCTAAAAGCAAATGCCAGAAGATGTTTGTGAATGTAAAGTAAAAAGGGTTTTGTTAAGTAACTAAAAGTTAGACAATTGTTCAAACTAAAGCAGACTAAAATTGCAGAAGAGTGAATGTAATTAATGGGAAGATCCTGCTCTGTGATATAAGTAAAAAACAAATCTAAGCGCTATACCTTTTTTTCCAAGCAAATAGAACAATGAGAGATAAAAGAAGAGTTCAACCATGAAAGCTAGGAAAAAGTCATGAACCAGAGTGAAAAACAGGATCATGTAAGGAAACACGAGAGAGCACAGCTGAAAAGTGATCATAAGTAAATAGAGCTAATAGTATAATGGCTCTGAACGAAACAAGATCTGGAAAGAGACTAAGTCTGGATCACATCAGTGTGAAAATTCCAGTAGGTTTCATAGTCCTTTGCTCTGTGAAGGATGTGAATAACATAATAACAAAGACGTTACTTTAAATTATTAAGTTCCTAAATGCAAGTTTGTTTTCTAATCTACCTCAGTGTTTACTTGTTTCTGCAGAAGCACCCAAGTTCAAACCGTCCTATGTCATAAGCAAGACATTCAAGCAAGTGCAAATGTTATTGTTATCAATATTAATCCAATATTGTGACTCTGAAAATGATACACTAGATGTTTTAGCAAAGGGACCAAGGAACATTGTAGGGCTAATTATGGAATAACTTGATCAAGGCAAGTCCCCTCCTAATCAACTCTGTTAGAGATAGACTAAGGCCCTGAGTTATATGGGTTTATAGAATTAGCTTTTCAAGCCAGGAGGCATGAGAAATCAGACATCCTGTTTAAGACAGGCTAGAGAACCTCATTTAATAATTCCTGCATGAAGCCTACAACTATTTAAATATAAACATATATGATTAAAGCCAGACAGTTATGATTTGAAAATGACAGGAGGAAGAAGCAGCCAACTGCAATTTTTGACTTACAAGATTACTGTGAGCCACCAGTCTGATGCAGTCATGAAACAACGTAAATAGCAATCTGAGGTGTATGTCAGGCAAGAAATTTCCAGTGGAACTGTGAAAGAACGTTTCAATGTCATTTAATAAGGCATTAGATTTTATTTGGAAAATTATGAATAATTCTCATCACTCAGGTTAAAAAAAGATGATTTCAAGGCAATAGACATCTTTGTTTTTAAGAGGAGGCCAAAGGAATAGAGCTTGTGAAATAAAAATAAAGTTAACTTCTGCTGTGGTTCTAACTGAAGCTGCTGGAGTGCTGTTCACCTTGGTGTTGCTGCATGAAAGCACCTTGAAAGAACTGCCCTCTACTAAACTCAGTGGCATTACCAGCCAAGCCATAAAACACCATATACAGAGATGTCAGCTACATACATTTTGCTACTATGTTTTCAAGTTTATTGTATGTCACTGGTTATAATTACTGCTCCCTTCTAAATTTCTGCTTTACCTTCAACTCTTTATTTCATGTAATCAGTCCTTAAATAAATGCAATTTACTTCGTTATTTTTTCACACAAGTGAATTACACAAAATAGGTTCACACACAGTCCAGAACATGCAATAGCTATGGATAAGGAGGCAGCACTGGCAGGACTTCAAAACTGCTCAATACTTAGTAGTTCCTTTTTGTGACAAAAACAACATGGTATGTGGATTTGAGGACTTTTAAAAAGCCTAAATTCTTCTGAATGCAGACAAAGTTTGAAAAACTGCAGCAAGTCCCTTAAACTTTCCAATTCTTAGTTTCCTTGTCAGTTAAATGGAGTTAAAATTTATGACATTTTCTGGCTCCAGTGGGCCTTCACTTATACTCAGGATTAGACAGATTCTGAACGAGACCCAATTATTAATGTTTCAAGAGAAGAAATAATTGCCAAGTATTATTTATTTAATTTCTCTACAGTATTTATAGATGTTATTTTTTGTAAATCTGAATCAGAATCTCTTTTCATCTAGAAAAGCTATGCAGGAGACAGAAGTAATGACATACCGCACACACATACCTTAATGTATGCAAATTATTGTGTTTTTAGAAATTACACACAGCAACTGCAATCTTACAAAAACCTGTAAATTAAAATGAAAGAAAATTACTTTAAAACTTCCTTGTTCATTGAGCATTTACCTTTCTGCCAGAAAAGAAAATAAAGTAGAAAGAAACTCAGAGAAGCCTGAGGCATCAGCAGAACTTCTTATTATAACAAATGCTCCAACTACTTATGAGATGCTACTTCTGAAAATCAATGAATAGGGACACAGTATCTTTTAAGAAGACTACAACACTTAATATTAAGTTTTCTTATCTTCCTAAGGACCAAATCCTGGCTCTTGGTAAAATCACTGAGTTTCCTTAATGCCTCTAATGAGAGCATGATCAAACCTCAAGAGCCTAATTTGAAAACGTATTAGCTTTTTGAACGTTACCAAGAACAAGTTCAAATTAGCTGCATTGCACTGTGGAATAAAAATCTGCACTTGCATTTGTTTCTTTGTATCTGTGCATGCTGTATCTATAAAGGAATATTCTATTCTATTAAAAAATCATATGATGTTTTAAGTGAGTACTAGTGCAAAAAGGTAACACATCTTGAACGTCAAGAGGAACTGGTTAGGCAATCAGTTAAGCTCTCTGTTGGCATCTTATAGCTTTTTGTCATTTTTTAGCAGGCAAATGTGCCACAGTGGAGTTTATTGTTTCTTTTACATAAAATTACCATTCTCAGAAGCTGTGCTTTTGATGTGATGCATCTCAAGTTTATGGGAGGAGGACGTGTGTCTGGATTCTGTTCTTAGAGATTCTGTGTTTAAGCATGGATAAAATAACCTGAAGTGCTATCAAATTCAAAGAACTAACTTCATATAGTTGTATATATATGACAATAAACTAATTAATTGCTTTGTATTCAGGGGGCTGTTTGAATTCCTCTTTGATGAGAAAGCTCACCTGGCTTGGACACAGATGGGCTTGACAGACTGACAGTTCCTTGATTGCACGGGCATTGGTGCATGGCTATTCTTTCTCCGTGGAGTAGTTTGCCTGTTTAATTCCTGTGATCCTACAAGGACACTACAAACAGTGCTATACAGTGCTCAGAATTGAGCCAAGAATTGCTTTTCTTCCAGCAAATTGTGAGGAGCTAATTAAAAAAGCAGTTGTCAGTGATGTCTAGATATTTAGTCTTGACATCACATCTATCATAAACATGTTCTATGTTTAGATAGTGTTTCCTGCTCTCACAGCCTTTCAGCATGTTACAGTCTATCACCACTGTAGTCAGGTGAATAGTAATACAGTCTTAGTGCTGTACTTTTCCCATTTGACCTTGAAATTTCAATCCACAGGGATTCTGTCTTACTTTTTGACACGGTTAACTTTACACTCTCATCTGAAACTGAGTTTTCTTTAATGTATAGTACAAATCTTTCTTCTACTTGGTTTTCCTTTATAGTTTACTGAGTTTACAGTATCCCACTAATTCTCTTCAAGAAGTTTGTCATATGTCTTTTGTGTCAATATTTTCATTTAAAGCTAGGCATTCTAGTTTCTGTAATTTTCTGTTAATTTTTTGTCAAATGTTTTCTATGCCATGTTTGAAAGACGCAGTGTTCCCGTGACTTCATCCCAGAAGATGGAACAACCCAAACCAGATGTTCTTTTGCTCCAGCTTTCTAGAATACACTGGTTTAAAAAGTCTTCTGTCACCAGTAGCCTGTTCCCATCTTGTTTAGGTGAAACATTTTTTAGATCTCAAAATGAAGAACCAGTTCAAGTGAGCTGTGTAGTTATGATCTTCTTAAGAAATGAGCTATTTACTGACAGTATTCTAGGCTAAGGTATGTGATGACTCCTTTGGAGAAGTGCATTATGCACTTTTGTTAAGATTAAATATACTGAACTTTGAGAATTAATTGGAAAAAACTTTTCGGTGAAGACAGTGTTGCTTGCAGCCATGGAGGAGTCGTACAGATATTTCTTTGTGTGAGCTGTTGGAGAGTCAGGGCTTCTGTTTCATGTTCACTTCACATGTGCCTGGTGTTATATAAGCAAGATCTATTTTAAAAAGCCTACCTCATTTTAATATGCAGTATGACATAGGAGAAATACAGAATGATTAAAGGGGGATCACTATTTTGTAAACAAGTTGTGAGTATCATTACAGCCTTTGCAGCAATTAAAAGGTTATATTGCTATACAGACATGTAGGAAGGATACTGTTACCTAAGGAGAAACAGATTAGTGCTTTCACTCTGTCAGTCTGTGTATTTTCTCTGTTACTGGATCTGTACATAACTAATTGGAATATGAACTGATTTTTCATGCTTTCACTCTGTTTTATAGCTGTTAAAGGATTGCTGTGGATGAGTGCACGCTGCAGTTCAGGGGTCTAGGCAAAAAAATTGCTCCTGCTGTCTTGGCTTAAGGACCATGAAATGGGCATGGATGTTGGTAGTTGGTTAGTTTGCATGCATACAAATGCAAGTCAAACCCAACTATTTTATGCATCTTCCTTTGTCCTCAGAGAGGCTTTTTGTCATTTGTAACTTCCTCCTGGGATATGTCCCACCTGCATTTCCTTATACCTAACCATGCACACTGCAGCAAAGATGTCCAGGAAAGGATGGGAATCTTAACAAATGCTGAATAGCCATAAGCCTTCCAAGAACTTTCTCTGTGGGGAAATCCAGCAGATTTTTAGGATTGATTTCTTTCACCAGAGCAACATCCACATCCTGTTGTGCATTTCTGAAGCTGAATATCAGAATACCTAAATCAGGCTGAACTGCTGCAGCCAGTAGATGTGTATGCAGAGGAACACAGTGTGCATTATCACTAACGGCAGGATGCATTACAATCTGGCTAGTGACCCAGATGTATACAATAACTATTTACCCGTGTACAATATGCTTGTTTCTAGTAGCTTAGTAACCAATGGAAATCAGAGATCAGAAACTGTCACTTTGAAGGAGCAGAGAGTAATTTAAATCCACCTGAGGCTGGTTCACAGGGACTATGTGCTTCCACTCCTTAAGCAATGTAATACCCAGTACACTAGACCGAAATGCCACATTACTGTTCGTGTCAGTGGGAATTATGTATCCAGTAATGAGAAGTCAGTGTTACAAACATGACTCTTCAGTGTGGGCTTTTTTTTTTTTACTTCATTTTGTATCCATGGACAAAGTTAAAATTTCTGTGTGAGTTTCAAAAGCAGGGAAATAATATCCAGCACCAAAGGCCTCATGCTAGGAGTCAGGAAATTGAAGTTCCATTCCCAGCTCTGTCACTGATTTGCTGCTGTGTGATCTTGGAGAAGACATTCAGCATGAGATGCAAGTGAGCACATTCATCTGAAACAGTGATCCTGACTCCCAGTAAAGACTGAACTAGTACAGTCACTGGAGCTTTCACCCTAAAGTACATGTTTGAATCCTACTTATTTCTCACAGTGATAAAAGGGTAGCTTAGCATTACTCTAAAGCTATGTGAGAGAGTCATATCTCTCGGCTCACAGAAAGTATATGACATTCCCACAACATGTATGATCAATGTCAGGTGATGATCTGCTGAGTTAGGTAGTTCACACATTTTGAATCTGACATATTTCTAGCTCCGCTGTCTGCATTGAAGACATCAATATATGTGGCAAAATTGCTGCAAATTATTAACAATATTCATGAATATCTGATAACTGTTAGGAAACATCTAGCTCTGATCTCAGCAATTCAGTTAATGATAAGTGGTGCAAATAAGGGGATGGGTAGGCTGCAATGGGGAGGAAAAAGCAACATTGACTGACTCAGGGCAGAAATAATTTATGCTGCTGTTGCTGCCAAAGGCATTCTGTCATCAAACCCAGACTCAGACCTACGACTGGCCTTAGATTTCTGTGCTTCAGTTTGTCATGTTTAAATGGAGATTATTTTACTTTCCTGTATCAGAGAGTAGCTGGGTGATGAATAAAGACTGTAAGGTGTTGTCTGGTGGCAAATGATTACCATACTTAACACAAATACTGTTATTCATTGCTACAGTTCTGTTTAACAGCTGAGTGTGTGAGATAGCTGTTTCTCATGCTTTTACCTCAGTAGAATCTGGATGGCCTTAGTGATGAACAGTATTTACCTTTTGTCATAATTAAAATAATTATTTTTTTTCCTGTGAAAGAATGAACAGCAACTTCTAAAGCAAATAAGCAGCTACATGAGTAATATTCTGATGTTCTGCAATTACTGGCAAGTTGCAGAGAGAACATGGGTAGGAATACACATGGAAACACAGCAGGAGCGGTTGTTTCAACTTGCCGAGGTTGTACTGCTGCCCAAAGCATAACCACAGCCTCACCACCAGTTCTGAAAAAACAGCAAGACCTTTCAGTTTAAACAAAAAAAGGAGCTCTGGAAAATCTTTTCATTAGAAGAAAATATCTTTTATGGGCCTGAGCTCTTTAAAGGCAGCTTGGAAACTCTAGTTTTCCATTAACATTCACAGAAATTGGGTGCCTCAAATTTTAGGGCAGCTTTGATTGTCTCAACCATAAACCTAATCCATACACTTAGTCATTTTAGCTTCCTCTCCTGTTGCTTTGCATTAGTGAAACCCATTGTGGGGAGCAGTCTTCTGAAAATAACTCTTTGCAACAACTCAGTGAACATTAGTTTTATTCTTCATGTCATTGGATCTTACCCAAATCATTCATAAAGGGCTGCCCGCTATCAGTTGTTTAGCTCAGTAGTCCTTAGCGCTCTCCTGTCACTGGGTGCCAAGAGGCACTGGACTGTCAAAGCTAATATATGCTCCATTACACATCATGAGAAATAAGAGAGTAATAATATTGCAGTGGGGAAATTGAAGTACAGAGATTAAGTGGAGTCAGTCTGGGCACTCTTCATGCTATTAATTACTATTTCAGTATTAGTAGCAGAGTTTTTGTCATTCCTAGATACCCCAGACAAGAACAGGACGTATTATGATGAGGTGTTGTAAGTGGTCTATGTCTTACTTGTTTAGAGTTCAAGATAAATAGAGAGCAGATGGGGAAAGGAAGTATTGACTCCATTTTAGAGGGGAACCGAGGCACAAAGTTTAAAGTAGATGCCCAAGATCACACAGGAACTTTGTGGGAGAATCAGAAGTGGAGTTCACACATGCTTAGGCTCCAAGCTGCACTTTAAGACCGTTCTTTTTTGATATGACAGATGTAGAGCCTTATCACCATATCACATGGACACCACATCCTCGCTCAGGTATTTCATTCCTTGAGGCTTTTCTGCCCCTCCTGTCCATGGACACTGGGAGAACAGGATTTCTAAAGAACCTGTGGAGCAAACTGGGTCCTCTAAATGCTGTGTCCATTTTGATTTTCATTATTCTGTGTCAAAACTCTTCTGGGGTCAACTTGTTTCCTGAAAAAGAATACAAAAGCATGGTGTGTCTGTATTTTGGGTGCATGCTGAATACTTATGTCTAGATCATAGTAGTATGTATTGGGCAGGTTAAAAGCTGCCAATCAGCTTTTGGTGATTGTATAGAAAGGGTATGAAAAAGGCAAGGAAAGTGGCAGAGGACTTTAAACATCAAACTTGAGGACATAAGTGTATATACAGCATCCGTCCAGAACATGTTTGTGACAAGAACACTAATTGATTAAATCAAATGACTTTTCAAAAGGAAAAAGAACACTGAAGTCTTGATTTCTCACTGCCTGACCAGTGCTGTAACATATTTCATCTGTAAAAATTTTTACTGGTGTTACAGAAATAGTTACTTTGCTTTATTGTGATGTAATCCTTGGACACTTACATTCTTTATCATCAAGGGCATTAAGTAGTCAATTTTATTAACGCACAATAGATGGAACCTGCCACCAAATTTAAATAGTTATGCTTTGCACTCATTTTGTCTAGTTATAAATGGCTAAAGAAGATCTATGGCAACAGAGAATCACAGATCAGATTTTTACGTTATTGAATATGAACGCATTGTGAAAACAACTTCCAAACTGATTAGAAAATGAGTGCAATATGATTGGTAATCTTCTATGAGTGTCTGTGATTTCAGAATACAGTTCTCAAATTGCTGGCATCCCCACTTGTTTGGGGGAAAATTGCTTCAAAGAATAGGAACTCTGATTCAAGGCTCAAGTCTTCCACAGATTCATCTGTTCTGATTGTGTGTCTTGTATCAGTGAAATCCACTGTGGCACAGCTTGTCCCATAAGGTCTGTATAATGAGAATAAGGAAAGTTTCCACAGTCTCATCATTTCCCAAATTTATAGGGACTTTACCAGTTGTGTGGCATATGAATATTCAGGTCTCTTCCCCAATGTGTCAGAATATGCTATGAATAATTTATAGCTTTATACTGAAGTCTTGTCCTTTCAGCTTTGGAAATGTATGCATCAACACTGACTTCTCTATTTCCTGGTATTGAAACTGTATCCTAAATATCCTTTGTTCTAAATTACCAGCTTAAATGAGGAGGCCTGGGACACCAATATATGCATGTACTTGGTGATGTTATAACATTGGGTGTTAAAAGGGAATTTAATACCATGTGTAAGTTGTTATCTACAAAACCAGAATCCTTCTATGCTTGGTCTCTGCAGCAAAGAGTAGCAAAGCTGTAATTTATCTAACACACTGAAACCTGGCTCTAAAACACATTAAGCTACATGTGAAATATTGTTGCTTTCTAGATGAAGCTCCAGCATTTGATTCTCTCCCATCAGATATGAACTGGATTGTCTTATCACATCTTTTTTTATTTCTGGAAATGTGTTTCTGTTTCATACATAGAAATTCTTGTCTCAAGATAGTACTGATTTTTTAAGAAGCTTATTAAAGTGTGAGGTATTTGTACACTTGTATGTCTGAAAATAGATTGGTGCCATACTTTATGATTAAGCTTTAATTATAATACGCAACTGGAAGACTAAGATTCTAGTAAGGTGCTGCTCAGATTAGTCTTGACCTTTCTTGTTAGTCCTAGAAAATATATGGGTTGTACCATATTTTACTCTTCATTTAATTTTGAAGTTAATGATGTTCCATTTCAGAAGAATTTGTGATAGACTTGTTTACAAGGAAAAATAGTTTTTAGGAGAGAACTAGAAGAATGGCCCAGGAGTTTTCTTCCTTTAATAATTGTAAAAAGCATTGTTACAATAACTTCCAGTATACATAAATTACCTGAGCATCTGTGGGCCTCTTTTTTTATGTGGTTAGCCCACCTTCAGTTTCAGTTGCAATATTGTATTTAACAGCACAGTGCTTTATTTTCTGTTCATAGAGAAACCTGATAGACATTTCTGGGATCACAGTTTTATTCTGATATTAGAAAACAACAAAAGCATCTCCACATGCTAGTGAATGTTTCTTTAGTTGAAGCTCCAAACACTGATGTCAAGTGATTCAAAGACAGTCTATTTTCATTTAAAAAAGAAGTTGAATGAGGATTAAGCCTTCATGGTATCATTCAGAACATTGAGAGTGTGAACACAGTCTAACCTGAAGGCTCAGAACCCACAAGTTAATTGATTAAAATTAGAGCTGTAATTTTTTTATCTTGTTGTTCTTGGGATGTGGCTCAGTTTACGTGGTTAAGGATTTCTGAGCTGTTGTAGCATTAAATGGCTCTGCAGCGTACATAGATGCTACACAGGGACATGTAGCAACTCTACGTGGGTTGGTACATGGAAGGAGGCAGCAGTGTGGCAATGGCCAAGCCAACCCATCTGGATTTCATACACAGAAATGAAGCTTAACAACACTTCACACAGGGAGTGCATTTAGTCCCAGATCAGAGTACATGAAGGAGAAAGCTGAACACAGTGAGGACATGCTAGGCTTTTACAGACAGGTTGTTCCCCTGGGGGTGTTACTGAAACTGGGAGAGACCATGATGCAGCTGGAGCCTTCGGGAAGGATTTCTGTTGGTGTTGCGGGACTTTATCCCTCTGAGCATGGGCTGCAGTGGGAAGCAGACCCTAAGCAACTGGCTGTGGTTCTTGGAGGAGATATAGCTCTAGCTGCCAAATGCTGCTGTGGAAACTAAGGGTCGAACCTGATCAAGTTCTCTGACTTCCCTGTCCTTCTCCTCTATCCCACTGAGCGGCTTATTCAGATGGAGAAGCCAGGAAGGGCAGGGTAAATGTGCCTCAGCCACACATCTTGGCTTGGGCATAAGAACAGAGGAAGCTGCAGGAGGAGGGAGATACATGATCTTGGAGGTTTTGGAACAATTTTACCAGAACTGAGAAAGGAGCACAAGGCTTGTGTGGGAAAGCTCTGACACATATCCAAACGGAGATGTTTGGAGGATCACAGCAGTTTCCTTTGGATTTACCCACAGAATCTGAAGATTGGCTTTCTGTTTCCTTCCATGTGCATGTTCTATTTTTATCTTTCTGCTCTCTGCTTAGGAACTTTATTCTGCTATATACTCCCCCCTCTCCCTGATTCTCCTCAGGTTTGCAGTTTATCTGAAGTGCTGAATTAGGATGAAAATGCTACAGTATAATTTATAGTTATGAAACTCCTGCAGGTATGGGGGTCTCAGTGGTCTGCACAGGATAAATAACAGTTTGGTGAAGAGGGGGAAACCAGTGTTTAATCTCTGATGTGAGGAAACTATTGCAGTTTGACTTGTGTATTATCCAATCTGAAGCCCTGCAAAAATATAAAGGAAACATAAATGAGAATTCTGTACTTAATGGATTTGTTCATTATTGTTTCCAAATTGATTATTTGCTCTCCAGTTGAGACTGTATTTCATTCACTGGAATAACATACATCTGACAAAGAAAGAAAATTGAGAACAGATGTTGAGAATTGAGAATACCTGCACAGATAAGTTTTCTCTATATTGTTACACAAAAATACCTTGCTCCACTACCTATAAGATTGTTCTGGGGCAGGTGTTACCTGTCTACCTGAGTGAGGAGAGAAAAATGAAACACTTATTACATGCCTAAATGTTCACTTTCCTTCCATTTTATTCACTAAATGAGGTAATTTAGGTTAAAAACTCTGTAAATGAGAGGTCATATCCAATGAAAAAAGGTTTCCCTGTGTGAGATTTTCTGTGGGCTGAAGATCAGTTTGCCAGTTCTCAGCTGCGTGTTTTTGAGAAGGATCAGAACTGCCATCTTTTGCAACCCATAACATTTACAGTGACTGTGCTTGTCTGCCTCATGGCTGTGGGAGGTACACTGTTGGCAGTGGTAACCGACAGCAGGGGCTGAGAGCATCTGCAGGAGGGGAGGCAAAACTGGCATGCAACAGTCTGCTTCAAGCCAACTCGTACCAATGGGGAAAGACTGTTCGGTGTCAGATTCAAACCATAGGAGGCAGTGCCTTCCCTTAGGACCCTTCCTTACTAACCTATTTACATGATGCTCAAATACAGAACTTCTGCCCTCAGACTACTTTCCAGAAGGCTAGGCGCTTCATAGATATTTCATTAACTAATATCTAATCTCATATTCTAGTCTCTGTAGTTACCAAAACAAACACATTTTGAGACAAGGTTGTTTACTTAAATCTTTATAATATTGACCGTGTGTGAATAAAAAAAGACAAAATCTCTAAAGAAGTTATTTATCTGCAGAATTTTAGTTTCAAATTCCAATATCTTAGAGATACTGGCATTTTCTGAAACAATTATATTTATGCTTTTAATAGAGACAGGTGATCTGTGTAACCTGAACCTCAGCCAGGAGCCAGTGGATTCTGTTATGAAGAAGAATCTTTTTTGCTTCACTTGAGTAAGAGCATCAAACATTTTCTGATGTGGTGGATCACAACAGCAGAACAGTTTCTCTCTCTTTTTGCTTCATCTGCTACAAGATGTGTTTAAGAGAGAGAAGGCAGGGTAAGGAGAGAGCATAGAAGGTGAATGAATACAATTAGTTCAGAAAGTAGATTTGAAACTTCAACAAGAGCATGACCAGGCCAAAAGCTCTTGAATGAAATGTATGAGTGGGTAGATTTGCAACCGGAACAAGTTGTCACAGGTCAATCTTCATTTCAGTAGGTCTGAAATGAAATGAAATGAAATCCCAGTTGGGTGCTAGCCCTAGAAATTTCACTTCCCTTAAGTTTCTATAACAGCAGGTGTCTCTGCATTGGTCCAATATGATCTGAAACCCAACAGAACTAATTTATACTCTTATGTCACGTAAAAAGAATGTTTATTTCCCTTATGTCTCCCACGGGCATATATCTCACTAAAAACCTTTAGATTTGTCTGCACCCAATGAGTAAAATTTGGCTTTTTGTTGGATGTTGGTACAACTGGAGTCATTCAACGTTCTGCTGGTGTAGCTGAAAGCAAAATACATCTGTCTGACTTGTTGGTCCCCTACAGGTCTCCTTGTACTAGCAGGAAATAAGTGAAATGAAGGCAAATAAGCCCGTCTGACAAATTAATGATAGATGCCATCCGTACTTGAGAACCAAGCCTAAAGCTCTCACTCTCTTCACTGCTGATGTCTTTAATGTGGTAGTTAGACAGATGGAAAGATCATTGTGCAGGTTTTATTTAAGAGGTTCATGCCATGGTAGTTTTTCTGCCAAGGGTAATCAGTTGCATTAAGGAATTTGCCAGAAAGAACAAATTTGTCTTATTTATAGTTAGCTAAGTTCTAATTATTTCTCCTAAATGGGCAGTCAGATAATAATGTGTAAACATAAAGCAGTCATAGAACTGCAATTACTACACAGTGGATAGCTTCCCCCAAGCTGTATAATATTTTGAAGCTTTACTGTGTCACAATAAAACCACTTAAATTGAGCAGACCACAAACCTGTCTAAGTTTTTAATCATACATTTCTCCCTGTCATGTAAAGAAATGGTGGGTTCCTTTTCCACACTAACAATTACCTCAGGCACCTTGTGTCTTGGGAAATGGATCATCAGTGCACAGATCTGGTACTAATAAATGTGAAAACAAACCCTAAATTGTATGTTTGGCTCTTGATAGGATTAATATACAAAAGCACAAGCAAATCATAATACCAGAAAAGATATTTCTGATTAAAGAAAGCTGGCTAAAACACCTCATTTACTTAGTGAGCCAAGCTCTTAGTGTAGTTTTGTAGAAAATATTACCTTGGAAGATTGCTGAACACTTGAAAAACTGATCTCAGTTGTAATTGATTTCTCCTAACACCTGGTCTCAATGGTTAGAACGGTGACAGTCTGTGCTGCGATCAGCTTGATGACTCTGCATTGCCTATGTGCTCTCTCGCTGTTGCTAGAAATGGGCAGAGCTCTCTGTCTTTTCTGGATTTCACATGAATGGAATGAAAAGTATGTCACTAATCTTTTGCAGTAGGTTTCAGTGGTAGAAGATTAACTTAAAAGAGTTAAAAACATGGTTATTGGGGCTGCCTAAAAAAAGTGTGCATGAATACAGCAGAGGTACCTTCACCAGAGGGCCTGCTACCACAGCAACTCTTTTTTTCCCAATGTGCAAAGGACCAAGGAAGGTGGCAGCAATTGGAGCATATCTAAGGATTGCGTAGTGGTCAGACAAATGGGGAAGAGGATCTCAGGCTGCTCGTGGTTGGAGATGTGTGAGAGCCACCCTCTGTGTTCCTTCAGCAGTTGCTTACAGCCTGCTCTTTCCAGAGCCTCAGGTAGAAATATAGCTACAGGTGGAGCTGCGAAGCCCTTTTTGTTGTTCACCAGCTTTCAGGTACTTCAGTGTCATCCTCACCAAATGCAGACTCACAAAACAGACTTCTTTCATTGCCTTTCCAGTGCAGTGAAATTACCATTATGAAGGCTCTTGAAAGTAAACTTCTTTTAGTCCTTGGAACTGAGAAAAAGTGACAGTTGCATGCATTTGAATTCCTGACATAAGAGGTGGAAAGGATGCAAATGGTAAAACCTTATTAATATCAATACAATCATTAATACTGTAATAAAGACATAAATAAGCCTCTTCAAAGGATTTAGGGCAGGTATCTGGAAAAACATTCTGACATCTACCTTTGATGAGAGCTTCAAGGCAAATAATAAATGAGCAAATGAAACTTTCTTTAGAAAGTTGTGTTTTCAAAAATGTCTAAATAACATCTCCAGTTCCTGATAGCAGTGTGCTAAAAGCAAAAGAAGATCATTAAAAATAGAGAAGGTACTTCCAGATTAATAGGTCTGGCTACAAAAATCCTAAAGTTTCTCTTGAGAATTTCCATCGGCTAAATTAAACTAGCTTAATTTACAGTGAATTAACATCAAACTAATTTCAAAAACAGTGAAAACTAAAAATAAAAACCAGAAGAATGTAATTCCTTGTACTCTGTTCCTTGCAAATTCTGTCCCCAAAATGTTTTTGCAAATTAAATTAAATGATTGACTGGTTAGAGGCACAAAGAGAATATATAAGTGAAACGAAAATAAATACATTGAATTTGATGAAGCCATGGTTGTACACAAAATATTTAAGTATGATCTGAAAGAAATCCTGAGTTAGGTATAAAGGAAAGATGTCTTATATGTCTTGAGTTACAGAAAGGGGAAACAACTCTTGTCAATAATAGCTAGATTCTGCAATGATTTAAAACAGGATATCCCTACTAGGTAATGCAGAGTACAGTGTTGCAGTGATTCAAGCTATGCTGCACAAAGTATTTACTGTAGCTTTAGGCAGACTCTCAGACATGTCCAAATAATAATAATAACCAGAGGACAGCCCAGGAATAGCCTTAAAACTACTTTCGTTTCCTCCCTGTTGAGCTTTGAGAGGCTGCACTGTTTCAATTTCTGAAACCTGAGAAAGAATTCAGGGAAGACCAGGCCAGGCGATATTTTAATCACTAGCTGGAGGGCTCTAACATGCCACTTGCCAGAGGCATTTATTAAAAAACTAGCTATGAATGTAGAAGATGGTATTTACAAGAGATGAAGAGATGTCATGGTTTGAGTCATTGCTGCTTTAAAAATATATCAGATTCAGACTGAAGCAGCCCATGAACTAATTACTTTGGTAATGATGTTGTAAAAATGAACAGGAAGTTAATTATGGAGACAGTCAAATTCAAAAGGGTCAGAATAGGAAAAGGGCCACGTGAAAATGCAAATCCATTTAGGTTGAAAAATCAACTAAGGAAATCAAATTATTCTTGATCCAATGCCATATTTTAAGTACATGAGGAACTTGATTGCAAGGGAATTACCTCAGCATGTAAAATCAGGTATGTGGCTAAGTATCTGCCTGAGTCAGGTCTTGTAGAAATACAGTGCAGTAAGATAATCTTCAAAGTATCTAGACTTCAGCTGGTAGAACAAAAGATGTTTAGTGGAGTTGACTGTGCTAACAGAAGGTGAAAGGTTTTCAGAAGAGGGGTATTCCAAAGTTGTTATTACAAAATTTAATCCTGAGCCTTTTATTTGTATTCCATCAAATCTTTCATTGGAGGCAAAGGATGTGGCTGCTCTGTAAGAACAGTAGAATCAAGTTTTTGGGTTGAGCTGATCATGAGACTGTGAGAGAAAATGTTTCCTCTATGTCATCTTAGCTCTGTCTCCAGTCAACAGATATTATTCTCCTGTTTTGGAAATTGTTATCCACATAACAGAATATGTTCTTATCTTAGTTCTGCTCCTGTGGTTTCAGACTCATCCTGCTGGAATCACAGGAGTAAATTAGACCTATATACACATACATTTAAAAAAAAAAACAAACAGTTGATATGCTGAGTAAAATCCTTGCTCCATTAAAATTACATAGAATTTTGCCAGTACTTTTAATTGGATCAGGATACTTTCCCATGTAACTTCTGTAGAACTGTGTGGAATACCCAGATGATCCAAGTTTCTTTACAGTGTGGAACTGAAAGCCAAATACTTCAGCCATATCAGGACTACAAAAATGTATTCTCCTTACTAAAAAGTTATTTCCGATTTTATTGATTGCTCTCTTATAGTACAGAGAGCTTTGTTTTATTCCCATATATCAGATGGGTTTATTTGCAATTTGGGTTCATGTAGGGTTGTTCTAGACCCTTGAGCATCCCTGTGAATGATTGCATTCATTAGCATGGGAGCTATATATTTCCTGGAAGCAACTTTTGCAAGAAAGATTAACCAGTTAGGAAGAATTTTGTTATTTTTCCCCCTTTTATGAACTTTCATTTTATGAACAAGGTATTCAGACTTAGATATTTCTGAAAAATTGGAAACAATCTACCCCTTAAGATACCAAATGTCAATTAATTAAATTCAGTTAAAACACTGATTTATGTTCTGAAAGTGAGTCATTTCTCATTTAGCTACAGAATACTTCAGTTTCCCCTTCAGAGGGGTAGAAATAGTTTACAGTAAATATTATATCCTCTTTAAACATTTTTACTGATAGCATGCCTTGAATGCTAGGACTGTGCAGTTATTTAATCCATTTTCTAAATGAGGTCTATCTTGTAGACATATCTGTACAATGTACATCATAAAAATACTAAACTCAGTGAAAGATTACACAGCATATAAAATACAGTAGCCTTGTTATGGTTGACATTGAATTTGCAGTCAGCCAAGATGTTATTAACTGTCTAAAACTCTTGGACATGGTGCTGATTAAAAGCTAATGAAAGGAATGAAATTTGAAGAATTATTTGATTATCTCATATCAGTTTTGATAGATTATTTTCCTGCAGAATTTAAAATTTAGGAAAAAAATCCTAAATCTGAGCTGTGAAATAGTCTCCTTTCCTTCATCTAACATTTTTTCTTATAATTAATAAGAAACAGGCAACCAAACCTCAAAATCTTTCATTTTCATTTGTAATCCAGTCATACCTTCCTCCTCTTCTGTCCCTAGCTATTTTCTCTCTGTTATGTTTTTTTGGTGGTTTGGTTTTGTTTTTTTCTTTTTGTCTCCAGGATGTTCTTATCTTCATTTTGTTTGTTTATTAAAATCCCTGCTTAAGGCAGGGAATATTGTTTAGCATCACTGTGTACTAACCCAATCTCCTCAAATACTGTCTGCTGCAATCTGAGATGTTATGCAGGAGGGACTGAAATTCCTACATTTCAAAGGAGTGGATCACTTTGAGTAGCTGTTTTTCTCTTTTCAGAGGTTCCTCTGATCTTTTTTCTTTGGGATATGAGAACATCCCATTCTATAGTACTTCCTTCCACACCCCTGCTGACATAGGGGGTGCTGTCCTTGCTTATAGAAGATTGAATGCAAAGCTATCTATTTAGTTTGGGGAGACAACACTTACCGTGTACCCATTTATTTCTATTTGTTTTGGTTTGTCTGTGCTGTGATTTTCTGGTACATGTGATAAAGCTCTGATTACTGGATTTGTTCATGGAAAAATATGCAGAGAGGTTGTTTTTCTCATGTGCTCTGACAAGTGTCACCTACAGATATCATAGAATCATAGAATATCTAGAGTTGGAAGGGACCCATAAGGATCCATATACCATAAGAGGATGTATTGTTGTTCATTTATTTCCTGTGTATGATTTCTCGAACAATGCAATTAAAAGTACAACTTCAAAATGTATTGTAGGTTCCTGATAGGAAATTGAAGGCTGTGAATATAAATTTCTAATTGGATTTAAAAACACAGAAGTACTTCATCACTCATTTGAATTCTACCCAGGAAATTAGTGGAGAAAAACTGTTCAGAATCTCTTGTAACATGAACTTTGTGAGTTTGGCACAAATACCTCATTCATAGAAGCTCAGTGATAGTAGATCCTCCTGCTCGTTGACTTCAGCAGAGATGTCAGATGGGCACGGAGGGTGAATCCATGTGCCATTCCTGGAGGTGAGGTAACCTGCAGTGGTCTTCAGGCCACAGCATACCTTTATGAGTGAAGTGCTGCATCGCTGTGTCTTTGGTGTGTGGCAGGCTCCTGGCTGGCAGTTGGGATCTCACACAAACTGCATCCAGACACACACTTTGCAGACAGGACACAAAGACAGTAAAGGACTGAGCTTGAAACTGCTGTAGGTAGAGAGCCCAGATCTCTCCTTACCATCTATTTTTCTTTCTTTAAATCATGCTGGTTAGATTTTCATGCTGATGAGTAAGATAACTGAAAACTTCATTAACTTGTAAGAACAGAAAATCACACCAGATTGTTTAACTCAATTAATCAGAAGTAACTCTTGCAACAGATTGAAGAGTATTAGAACAAAAAACGGTGTCCCCCCTGCATGTATCTTCCTGCAGTGCAATGTGCAGATGGTCATCTCTAAATCTCAAATCTTCGACTGTCAGAGAATCCAAAATGACTCAGGAAGACCCAAGTTTACCAGTCACTGTAATCAGTGTATGGCAGCTGCCAAGGTCAAGCCCATGAGTACAACAACTCTTCCCAAGCCCTGGCAGAGGGACCTAAGAACTGGGTGACAGCCCTCCTCAGTGCTGTGCTCTGGACTTTACAGCATTTGCAAAAAGTTACTTTATGCAATAACCAAGGTTTTCAGCATTTCTCAAGGAATTTATTTCACCCAGCTGAATTCTTGGGGATTTCTCTTACTCTCTTCCTTCCTCGGTTCTCAGAATCCAAAATCAGCTCCAAAGAGGGAAAGCAGACCTCTGCATGACATAGCTGAGTATTTTCCCTTTCTTTCAGACTTTCATTAAAAGCCCATCAGCAAATATAAAAATATTTTTCTTTAGTTATGGGTGTGTATCAAAGGACTTCATCAGTAACTGTGCAGCCTGTGCACATTGGTGGATTTTGTCATATTCCAGCATACAAGGAAGTTGAGTGTTAACTGATTTCACCAAAGGGACGAAGGCATTCTGTGCACTAAGAGTACTTGGCTTTTCTGTGCCTTGGTCAGGTGCTGTGAGGATATTTCACAAAAGAAAGAGGGATACATAACAGGGAAAAACTTTGTGCTGTTTAGATATGACAATTCACACACACCAGATGAGATCTTGTTTCTCTTCTTCCCTGGCATTTGTGGCAGCAGCTCTGAATGGGAATTCCTACAGTCTGATGCAGAAACACTTTGCTGGGGAAATGTGTGCTGTAGTCTCTGTTTAAATTTAGTATTAGGGCTGCATGCCCTTGGTTGCCCCTCTGGCAGTTGTTGAGGCTTAGCCGATTGATCTCTCAGCTGGTGAGCCAGGTATCTATAGAGATAGAGATTGATCGCTGTAAAGCTGGTCACATTTACGTCCTAGGTAAATAAGCAGCTTAATTCAGGTTTTAGGAGGTATGTATGAATGAAGCTGGGGTCTGTGTCACTGCAGCCTCCTGCAATCAGTTATGATGTACAGAGAGTGAATTTCTTACCTCTCTTTTTATCTCTAGGATTTTGACATATCTTGGAAAACAAGGCATTTTAATCTGGTCATAGAGAATTTTTCTTTTTAGTTTAGCTTTCTATGCAGCCCCTCCTTTTTTCTTCTCCTTGTCCCGCCTTCTTCCCTAAGTGCTGTTAGTGTGTATGAATGTGAGTGAATGAGAGGACATGACAGAGATGACAGGTAATTAAATAACTGATGTCTTTCCCCTCCCCTCCCTTCCCCTCTGTCCTCTCTTCTCCAAACATTTTCTAAAACAGGGTTAACGTGATAATGTACATTTATTTTCTCATCCTGCCTAATCACTGGAGCCTTTGTGTGTGTGCGTGTGCGTGAATTTTCTTGTTTTGGTGTACCAATTTTCTTGTATTCTGTATATCAGTGCTACAGAAGGCAACACTAGACCAATACATCATTCCTGTGAGCAGAGAGGACTGGGGTCAGTCAGTGCCTTGACATTGATATACTGTGCTTTTAAGGGTGGACCTATGAGTCCTGGTGTATATTAAACTAATTCGCCTTTAGTATAATTTCAGTCTCAGTTTCTTTTCTATAATATGTGTCTGTGATCAGTGACCATCAGAGTGGGGAAGAAATGAAAAATCCTTGGAATGAAGCTGCATTTTCTTTGAATTTATCACAGTGAACTGCTTTCAAAAGAGAGCAAAAGAGGAGGGAAATACAGCTGCAGATGATAACAAAGGAAATCAGATTTGTTTAAACATAGCTGGAAACAATGCTAGAGATGAAGACAATGCTTTGAAATAATTTTTATGGTCAAAGTCAGTAGCTGAATAAGAACTTCCCAAACAAATTCAATTTTCTCTTGGGCTGATGTGCTTTGTGCGCTAACTTTTGGGAACATTTGCAATACGTCTGGATACCGATACAACTGTTAATAGTGTTGTTGCCTTCTACTTCTTCTGTTGTCAAAAAAAATTATGTTGTTCTCATAGTAGCCTGATAAAGTAAAGACTCTCCACTTGTCTTCAAAGTTCCTTTTCTAACCAGCCATATCAAATTTCTCTCTTTAGATTGATATTGCATTTTTTTTCTGCATGGATCTTCATAGTCCTGATCTTATGGGTTATTTACTTATAGTCATTGTGGCTACTCCCTTTGCAGTGCAAGGGAGAGAGACCCATGTTCTTACATGGGCTGAAATTTTCTTTTTGTGAACCAAAATATTTTTTTCTTTACACACCATGGTAGTGTTTTGTCTTGGTGAAAAAAACAAAAAAAGTTCAAATTTTGATTGCTTTTTATTTGAATTGCAAATACTGAATGTCTAAAATTTCAGTAAACTGACTGGTAAATATGGAAAAAGCAAAGGTAAAATTGTATATTTTATTTTAAATCTCAAAATGTTGTAATTCCAAATAAGTTTGTGTGCTAGTAACATAACCAGTTCTCAGTACAAACCTGGGTCCGGTGGGTGTGGAAGTATCTCATACCCGACAGTGCTGAACTGTGTTTGCAAAAGGACTCCCAGGACTCAGTTACTGATTTTGTAGATCTTTTCTTGTTAGGGAATAGACCAGAAGTGGATGCTGCCCAGGTAAATGGAAGAGGATCTGTGCAACTGTGGTCATTTCTGTATGTCATGGTTTGAGCTCAGAGGGCAACTGAGCACCACGTAGCCACTCACTCCCCCCTTTCCCCCTAGTGCTGGGAAGGAGATAATAAAGCAAAAGGCTCAAGAATCAAGGTAAGGACAAAGAGGGATGATTCACCCATTATGATCACAGGCAAAAGACAGACTTGTTAGGGGAAGAAAAAAGAACATAAATTTAGTTCAGATACTAACAAGAACAACACTTAACCAACAGAGTAGGACAGTGAGAAATGTTACCACATCTTAAAAACACCTTCCCCCTACCCTTCCCCTCTTCCTGGGCTCAGCTTTACTCCTGATATCTCTACCTCTTCCCCACCAGTGGTGCAGAGGGCAGGGACTGGGGGGGTGCAGTCAGTCCTGCCGCTTCTTTCTCCTTGGGGTGGGGAGGGAAACTCCTCACATTCTTCCTTTTTCCAGGGTGGTTCCCCTCTCACAGGAAACAGTCCTCCACAACTTTCTACACTGTGAGTCCTTCCACCAGGCTGCAGCTCTTCCTGAGCTGGTGCAGCATGGGTGACCCCCACGTATTGCAGTCCTCCTAGAGCCGAACTACAACAGCAGGGGCTTATTCCCACAGAGTCCTGGCCTTCTTTGGGTGCAGTCACCTGCTCTGGTGTGGGCTCCTCCACAGACTGCAGGTGGGCATCTGCTCCACCAGCGACCTCCCTGGGTGGCAGGGGGGTGGCCCTGCCTTCTCACCATGGTCTGCAGGGGATTCTCTGCTCTGGTGCACCTTCCTCCCCCCTCCTCTTCCTCCTTTCTTCCATTGACCTCAGTGTTTGCAGATGTGCCCTCCTTGCAACTCCTTCTCATAACTCCAACTCCCAGGTTCCCCTTCTTAAATACGTTATGTCAGAGGCACAGCTAATTGGCCCAGCCTTGGTGCAAAGGCAGGTCCGACTTGGAGCTGGAGGAGCTTCAGGAAGCTTCTCACAGGGGGCCACTGCTGTAGCCCCCTCCCACGCTACCAAAAACCCCCTCCACACACACAAACCCAGCACAGGTATCCTCTGTACCATAGGCTAAGGAGTTTGTCCTCATTGGATAATCCTAGTGAGGAAGAATTGAATTCCGTTAAGGCTTCCAGTAAATCTTTTTGTAAAACAAACCACTGATATATCATTTGGATGACAGTAGAAGGTACGTAGCTTGATGAACCAGTGTCAGGTTGGAATTTGTGGATTCCTCATTTCTAGTGCCAGCTGTGATATTAAGAGAAAGCATAATCTTGGTCAGATACCTTGGTTTCCTTTGTCTCAGTCTCCCAGTTTGTAAGTTATAAAGCTTTCACATTTACTCTAATGGAGTCTTTATGCAAAGGGAAATAAGTAGAGTGAAGAGGAAGAAAGAAGCTCTGTTGCTTATATTGCAATGTTTTACAGATGAGGCTAGACAGTAATGTGTTATCTGAAAGGCTTTTATTCCTTGCTACCTTAGAGACAATTGAGCTTTAACACATGCATAGCTGATCTTGACAGCATGTCTCTTTATCTATTAAGTATCATTTACACTGCAGGCTGGCTGAGAAGAACTATATTCAGGGGACTGCAATTTCATTGCCAGAGCATTGATCAAAAGGGTTTTCTTTTAATGCAAACAGACAAGATACAGAGTACATATGAATGCAAAATGTAGATCTAGAAGAGTGAAGGACTTCTGTTAGAAGATAAATTTATTTCATTAATGAAGTGGTGAGAGATTTTTGAATTCTACTTTGTACAACTTCCAATGAGACAGCACAGTAACCAGGCACTTCTAATGTGTATGGGATCTGGGTATGTCAACGAATCATTAAAAAATCATAGGCATTTGGCACTGAATTATTTGACTACAGTGACAAGCCATTAAGCACCAGTCCTGCAAAGAATCACTTGTATATTTTTCCTCCCAAAGAAGGGCCCCTTAGAGGGAAAAGGTGCTTTTTCCAGTCCTGGTATTAGAGCTGGTTCTAGGGAGAGCTGGGCTTGGCTCCTGTCTCGGCAATAAACTGTGTATGATTTAAGCAAATCATTTCTATTCCCTGTACTTCAGCCTACTATTAAATAAAAAAAAATAGTATGACCTCACCCTTTTCTGCATTTGGGGGAATAACTGTCTTCATGTGTTTGCAGTGTTGAGCACAACAGGGTCCCAGGTTTGGGTGGTGCCTACAGGCACTACAATAAAAAAAAATGTAGTAATAGTAATAAAATGCAAACTTTCATAATTTGTACCATGAAGTTTCCTGAAATAACAAAACATTATTTTATCTGAGAAAGTTCTTTGTAATTGGATGTAATTGCCTGCAAGGACTATTAGCTCACGTGCTTTCTAGAACATTAAAATCTGAGCTGCTTTTTCTACTCTTTAGGGTGAGAGTGTTTCAGTGCTTTATTAGTCATCATGAAGGAGAATATACTTTAGTCTGCATTAGAGTCAAAGTCTGTATTGCTGTTGTAGTCAGGAGATTTTTAATCACTGCCTTACTAATTTGTTTTAATAAAATTATTAGTTTACATTACTGTGAAACTTCCTTAATTACTTACTATAATCATTACAGCAAATATTGCCAGCTTGTGCTACTCATTAGGAAAAATAGCTCCTATTCAATGTAATCCAGGGTGATACTTTCGCCAGACCCTTGTTTCTGTGTTAAAATTATGAGATATATGGGCCTTAAATGCTCAGGTAGAGAAGGCTCCACGGGGGGATATTGCACAGGTAGCAGGGAGGACATGGCAAAGATGCTTTGGGGTGCTTGAGGTGCACAAGGATGCAACTTATGTCAGTGGTGACTTGTAATGGCACAGCCAAAGTGCTGTGGCAATCAGAGAAATACTGTGGTCCCTGAAGCAGCAAGGAGAGACTGACATTACATGACATATGTATCATAACTGCTCTTCACCCCCATTTATTGGGCTTATGAGACTGGTTGCCTCTGTGTTTCAGCAAGAAGTGCTTGTAGAGGTAGTCTTGACAATAGTAGATGCATGGGAGCAGCACACCATTTGAATTTACCTAATCCCCTCCTGAGTAGGAATAACTAGCCAAGGGATCACTCTGCAAACAGAGCTGTACTGCTTCCAGTGCTAGAACAAATTGATTCAGAGCTGTCTTGCATCACAGAGTGTGGGCACATCTTTGGAAAACCAGCACAGAATCTTTCCATGTCATTTAACAAGTGTTCTTGCTGTTTAAAGGTGCCAGATATGGTCTCCAAAAGTTGTAATTTTTTTTTTCCAACAGCAGAAAATTTTTCTGCCACTTCTGTATAAGGACAGGATGTTGTAGTTCCTTCTAATATTCATTCCTCAGCTCAGGCTGCTGGATAGTGTCAGCGGGTAAGACAAGGACATCAGATGACTGAGAACTGGATGGAAGCCACCAGCTCATGACAAATACACCATGGGATGGCTTTGAAATTTGGCACTTTGTCAAGTCAGGACAGAGCTGATCTTGTGTGCTATGCCATATCATAATATCAAGTCACTGAGCTACTTAGTTTAAAAACTTCTATGGGTTACTGTCCTTGTCCATTCTTTGATGCTGATTCTCTGTGTAATATCTTGTCACTGATATTGCATACTTAATTACTAATTAATGTAGCTTATAAGTTTATGTCATCTTTTTCTGTTTTCCAGACATCTCCCAAATAGCTGAGGGATGTTGCCTTCATATATACCTTTCTGAAATTCAGGTTTAAAAGGCAGAAGCCATGACAGAGAAATTAACTTATCTATCTGAACTCTGAGTGGTGAGAGGCTTCACTTCTTTTGATGTTTTTGTTATACTAGGAAATCAAATCCTTAAATCAGAACACCTTATTTATCTCACAAAATTAGATTGGTTTCAGCACAACCCTGTAAGGAACATCTGTGGCTACACACAATATGCCATTAGTGTAACAACTAAATGAAGGGACTGTAGATGGTATTTAATTTGAGAGATGCCTGTGGTGCAGTTATATTTTTTTCTAGTGCTAAATATAATAAAGAAAAAGTATGTGATTGTTTCAAGTACATGATGTACTTAACTCTTCTTTTTTGCTGTAGTATCTGTAAAGCCCAAACAAGAGAAATTATTCTGTGAAGGTTAGATAGCTTCTTGTATTTGTGTTACCTGTGTACATCTGAGCATTTCCTCCTTGGGAATATTTGAATCTCATTTAAAAATAAAATTATTTGAATTTGAGCTGGTTCAAGTCCTCCACAAACGCCCAGTAGTGAATCTATTTTAGATCTCTTTCTGAAGTACAGATGATCTTACTTGAGATGCTGAGGTAGTGCAAGAGATTTCATCTCTTTCTCTTTTGTCTGGTAAGAAACACAACAGGGGAGATTATCACGAGTTGATTGTGATTATCTAATCCCTTACAGCAGTTCGTTAAAAGGGGCATTGCTAGGACTCATATCTAGTAATTTCTAAAGGGTATCATCAGAGAATGCTCTTCAATATTCCGTGGTTAGGGAAGTGATCTGAAACCCAAGAGACTCAAGCATTTGCATTGACTAAAGTCCTTGGACTTCTGTGACTGTTTTCAGAGGCAATACAGGAGAAGCAGACAGAGAATTTAGGGACAGCCTATTACTATATTAAAGGAATACACAAAGATTTCAAGTTTTATGGGATGCAATAACCAGTTAAAAGAAACATGGAAAGCAGAAAAGAAGAAAATATCAAGAATCCTTTATTCATTATATGGTGGGTGGGTGGCTGTCTCACATACTTTGTGGGATGACTGGGAATACTTAAGTGAAGATGAAAAATAGATGTTCTGGTGTCATTAAAAATTACTGGAAGTGGTCCTCCCAGGAACCAATTGGGAAAGATGGGAGCATAGGGAGAAACACATTTAACTGTGCTCACTTTAAAGTGATAGTGGAATTAAATGGACGGGGTTGAACTTTGGTGAGAGTTTCTGTCAAGAATACTGAAGCCCATTTGTAAAAATTGAGGTCAAGGAGCTTTGGTTACATCTTACACATGAGTGAATAGAAAATTTGATACTGTAACTTGCTAAACCAAATGGATTAAGTAATATATATCTATAAACTGGTGACTCAATTGGTGGCTTGAAAAAGATAGATGATGTTTTAGGAAATTCACTTTAAAGTGCACCTACAATTGAAACTAAGCAGTAAAATACAGAACAAGAGGGGATAATAATCTTGTAAACTACGCTACTGAAAGTTCACTGTGATTGTTGGAAACTGGACCATAAAATGACTGAAAATAGGCACCATATTCTTTCAGCTTCAGACATCAGCAGCTACTGAGCCCTTCCTAGGCAAAGAATATTGTCAGGAATCTGTGATTAAAATCAACTACTGCCTAGGCAGCTTACCATATGGAGGAGGGAAAATCTTTCATTCTCTCAACTTGTGCATCTCATTTTTGAGTTGTGAAATACTCAGCCAATCCACTGTGTTCAGTAACTCCAGCTGCTTCCATAGGGTTCTGTTTTCAGAGTTAATTATCTTATTTATCAATAATATATTCATCTAAATTTTAAACCAATCCATTTTAGGGGGATGTAGAGAAACTGGGGGGGAGAATGTATGTTATCTTCCTTTTTTAATCTAAAGAGGTCATCATTTTTTCAAGATTCTGATAGGTTGGTCCTGAAAACTTAGAACGTGCCACTTTTCTGGCAATGTGTATTGTTTCAGTCATTCTGGCAGTGACAGTGTGCAGACCCAAATCCAGCACTATCATCCCTACGCTGATGTTGGTGGAATGATAATGTGGAGAATTCAGACAAAGGCTCTTACTATTGTGGTGACCCTTTTTAAGCTAAAATTTGAAACCAGCCTTTTGGGATAATGAATTTCAGTCAAGAATATCCCCTGTTATTTCCCAAAAGGGCTATGTGAAATACATATGAGCAGTCTGACTGTGTACCCTCTGTTTTAGTTTCTGTGTATATGTTTATAATAAGATTCCACATAGTATTGCAGCAGAGAGTAGTAACTATTCATAACCTGCAGAAAGAAAATACTGGGATATGAACAGTTTGAGAATAGATGGATCCAATAGGAAGGAAGGGTTTGACAGGTTATTTATATATAAATTTTCATGAGTTGCCACAAAACCTAGTTCTGCTTTTGAAATGCAACAAATTGAACGTATAAAGTACCTGCTCCCTGATGACCATCATATGTTTACATGGGTTTCTTAGTCTGTTTCTGATAGCTATTTTGCTTAGTTTATGTATACTTTTGGCTACATTTGATTCCTTTGCCTTATTGCATTGCATTATTTTTATTAAATATATTTATTAGAATAAATTTAAAAGCTACAGCTGAGACTGGAGCCTCAAGATATACAAATGTATAGATAAAACCGTGTGAGAAAAAATAAAGGTGGGAATGGACAAATAACTGATTATGGTCCAATATTGAGTGGGACAGCTGAGCCTGGAGGCCTCCTCCATCCCAGTCCTGTGAGGGCTTCCATATCCCCCAGTGTTCCTTTAAGATCCCAGTTGTCAGAAGTAGAAATTGTCACAGTTCTAAGGACTGAATGGAGTTCAGTCAAATACCTGCTATATATTTCAAGTATATTCGGATATATTGTCAAAGCCTTTTTTTTACATTCTTCTGAAGTATCAATAAATTGTCTTAACTTTGTATCCAATGTCATCTGTGCCTTTTTAAAAAGTTTTTTGATGAAGAATAAAAAAGTTTGCACTGGTGAATTTGCAAAAATCTTTTACTTACAACACCTGCTATGCTTTATTTTCTATAGATCAGTCAGTTAAGCCTTTCATATTTGGAAGGTTCAATCCACATGAAAGTGGAGAGAACATACAGATCATATAAAACAAACTTGTATCACACATTTACATCATCCTGATGAATTGCTTCACAATAGTTCCCAGTATGATTTCCACAAAATATATTTTCTAGAAGTTTTTTTTAAATGTAGCTATCTTCTCAAGTCTGGGGAAGATAACTAACATTATACCTGTTATTTATGGTCAATCTTCTCTTCCTTGACTTTTCTGAATTGAATTCAGACCAACTTTGGGGATTTCAGGTGTTCATAAGTACTGGTAACCACAATGCTTGTTAATTGCATAACGAGTTACAGAGATTTTCTGAAATTGGAAAGTACTGCTTCCTGACATCCGAATAGTTAGGTTGATAAGTATGTGTCTGTTTATAGAAATGCTGCATTTAAATTACAATCCTAAATCCAATTCTCTAACTGGCTTTTCCTATTAGACACTCCTTGTGAATGATTTGAAACTGAGAGTTGGTCTTCTCGGGTACTGTATCTGCTAGTGATGTTGTTTAAATCATCCTACATGGCATAGATTGATTTTAGTTGACTTAACGTGAAACCATAGAACTATGATCTGAATATCCACCTCTTTGTTTTCAGCATTTAAAGTTGAAACTCACTGAATACTTTCTAGTTCCTACCACCTTCAGGTCTATCAGGGCTGAAACCTTGACATCAGTGCTAGTAAGCCCTTTTTCCACAGGCTTTTTGGGTTTTTTAATCTCCTTTCTTAAAAGCACCTGGGGACTTAGGACCACATTCCCCAATAGAAAACTATAAGGCTTCTGTCTGACGTTTGGCTTCAAGTCCATCTCTGCTGATCTTTGAAGCTCTCTGTTAGTGAAGCTGAAGGTGGAATTGTCACCAGCAAAGGTACTCCCTGGGTAGTATTCTGGAGCTTGGTGCTCACTGACATGGATTTTATTCACTGAGGTAGCTGAGAAACAAGCAGGATTATGAGCAGAGTAGAAAGGAATGGCTCAAATGAACAAAGTGCTTTGTCATGTAAGAGCTGTACTCAGCCATGAGCCTTTACACTTCTCTTCCATGTAAGTGACTAAGGAACAGTAGGGAGCCCCATTACTTCCCTGTATGTGGGCTACTTTATCTTCATAAATGGGAAGGGGGCCAATACCAGATTGCTATTCTCCTGCTATGCAGGAGGGCAAGACGTGGGCAAGCAAGCATGTGAAAAATACTGAGTCTTGATGTTATTTTTCATCTTTCTATGTAGATTTATTTGCCAAAGTTTCTGTATTTCTTTCACTGAGCCACAGCAAAAAAAAAAAAAAAAAAAAGGAAAGCAAGCTGCTAGGGAAAGAGCCAAACCTCTTTTTCACTAAAAGTAGGGAATAACTGAGATAGATAATGAGATCATACTTTGATTCTTTATTTGCTCAAGCTGTATTTCACTAATCTGTTAATATTTATTTATAATACTTGCCTGTTAGTAAAAAGCCTGATGTGTTAATCAAAGTAACTTTATGGACAGTAGTTTCAGTTTAGAGTGTGCACAGCCAGCTGCGTTGAAAGTACAGATTGCCTTGCAGCAATTGTTCTTGAAAAATATTTCCAATTTTTGTTACCAAGAACAAACAAGCTTTTATGCACTAATGGTGTAATATGAACTAGTCTGAGTTAAGAGCACCACTCAAGATAAAAGCAGATCCTGATAGCACTGTATTTTAAAAAAGATACTTTCCTTCCACTGTCAAAATTAATTCCCCCTAGTTTTATACTTTTATTACACGTTATCTACCAGCTGAGAGACTATCAGTGTTCTGCTCAATTCACCTTTATCTAGGCCAAACTTCTTATATTCAATTGTATCCTATATTAATAAATGCTGGTAATAGATATGTGGATTGCATGAACGGGCTGTTTATAAACCTCAGTCAATTTCCAATTAAAACATTTAATCTTCAGAATGCACAACCAGCTAGCTTTCAAAAGATATAGACATAAGAAATGAGGGTTTAATACTTTTAAATTCTCATATCTTTTCTTGAGTGGCTACTTGTTCTTTGTGGTTACAAAAGCTCTTGAAAAAAAATGGAGCTTTCTGTCAGCAAAAGAATTCTCAATGTAAAAGACAGTAGCGGAATACAAGGAAAGAGAAAACAAGTTGACTATAGGGAGAGAATGGCACGTTTTAGTCAGTAGGTCAGCTATTTGTGGCTGTAAATCAGATGTATTTACTTTGTTGACCAAATGACACATTCCCATTTATTGTGTGTGTATGGTATGATGGTAATGCTGCTGCAGGTGAACGAGTTGGGCTCTATTCTGAATCCCTAATATCAAGCATGAAATAATCCACCTGGATTATTAACACATCATTTGAGTTTACAATGTAGGGAGTTAGGTTTTAGTTTGCATGTTAACAGTAACTTCACTTAGCCTTTGAGATACTATAAATATGCCACATATTAAGGATGACAGTGGTATATTGTATAACAAAGATCTTTTCTCAGTGTGAATTTCAGGTAATAAAGCTGAACACTGCAGTTCAGTGTGACACATTTCAGACTTGGAGTGCTGTCACATAAAGGTGACCAAGTCTGTCTGCTAAAGCAGCTGTATTGCCAGCAGACTTGTTCTGGCTTGTACCATCCCAGCACAAGAGTTCCTGTCACAGACTTTCTGTTTGGGGGTTGACTTTGGGCACACTTTAGTGCCCCGTCTTTCACAAATGAGCAGGATTCTCATATATTTTAATTTTGTTGTTTGCATTCATCAGCAGCCTGTATTAGGTTTATGAAGCATATATCATCCAGTGTGGCTAAGTCGCTCAGAGAAGTAGCTCCAGCTATTGCAATTCACAGGACACCCAAGCAAGGTGAAGTGTCAGTTTAGAGATGGAGCGTTGGCTTAGTAACTTAATTTTAAAATACAGAGTTTTTTTAAGCTTTCCTTACAAAAGCAAATTGGAGTCTAAATGAATTTCTCTACTTTTCCGGGAGCTTGAGGCTACTCTGGGTGACTTCTATGTTTAAATGGCCCTAGTCAGCACAGTAGCAGGTTACTGTGATTGAAAACTGGGCAATTATCAGTTTCCCCAAGCAAGAAATTCTATATACCCAGCAAATCCGTCTAACTTGATTAGGAAAGCTGGAGTGAAGGCATTTTGCCTTTCTTTACCTGGGGGCTAGGTGCTTCTAAATGTTCTTTCTAAATTCTGCTTAAAGTGTCTTTCACTTCAACCTGCCAACTTCTCCCTGTCCCAGTCAAGCAGTGCTACCCTCTCCCTTCTGCCTCCTCACAGCAAGAACACATGAAGTGTACTAAGTATGCCAAAAATTTTTCAAAAATTCTCTCATGAAGGCTTTTCTTGCTTTCCTGTTCGTTGTTTGTTTTGAAGTTTTTTGGTGTGATGTATAGAATTTAAGGTCCTAATACTGGAGCTGATTCTGTGTAGGAGTAAACCTGTGCCCATTTACAGCCCCAGTGACTCCAAGGGATGGAGCGCCAGGGAAAGGGTGGGTGACAGGACCTTGAGTAAATCACGGTCCTGAGATCATATAAAATATATACAGACTCCCAATTACCTAAATATTATAGTAGAAGATAATAAACCAGTTATTAATTCTGTAAACAGACAGGGATTAGATATCATGGGTGAGACAGATTTAATATAGAGCTTGAAAATGAGTCAGACTCCCTGATGCCCTGTCCTTTCAGTCTTGCTCTGAAGGTCAAAACCTGCCAGCAACAGAAGCTAAAAATCCTGTGTTGGACAGTCTTTGAGCATCTCGGAGTACATCATGCATTCTGCCCACCACTTCAGGGGTACATTGTGGACAGACCCTTCCTTGGCCGGTTCCAGGGTGTGTGGGATTTGCTGTAATCTGCTGTGCTTGGAGTGTGGATGACTTCCTCTGTCACCAGCAGGTTCAGCCTGGCCTAGGGTGCAACAGCACAGACAAGGTACAGGCTCAGCTGCACCTTCTCAATGGTGTGGGTGCTGCGCACTTTTGGTTAAACTTCGAACAAAGAGATTATGCAATTGTGCCCTTTGTCAAAGGGTTCCCTGGAGCCAGTGAGGGGGAAGGATGTCATTCTCAAGCACTGATATTACCATGTTACTAAAAAGGAGGGAATAAGTACAACTGTCTCCTAGGTGTGGGATCTCATAACCTGTTTGGATCCAGCAGTGCATTGCTCCTACAGAACAATGATTCCAGCCTTCAAGGTCTGGTTATTACTTTCATTATGTGTTTTTTCTATTGTAAATTCTTTTGGCTCAACCAAGTTTTAGCCCACTTCACAGAAAATGGTAAGGGATCAAACGTTCATATCTGGGTGCTCATTCTGGAGATTTTCCTGGGTACATTAACTTATCTTTTGCTCATGGAGGATGCTGAAAAACATTGAAAGTCATGAAGATACTGTTAACAGGCATCACTGGTTTACAATTAATTGTAACTCTTGAGAATTTATCAGTTTTAGTCTGGAAGCTTGTTCTACTGTGTACCCTAACATAGTACTGGGCAGCTCTACTTTGAGCTAGTTAAAATCTTTAGTAATGGCAGGAAGGCACTCTGTGTTTGTGTTAAGCAGATGCCATTTGGATAGTATCTTTTTCTGATGTTTGGCTTAAATTTATTGGGTGAATATGCACCCTTAGAGTGTCAGAACCCTTGGACGGTTAAAGCACTTTTGCACTATCTTAAAGAACGATTAACAATACTTTAGTCATCAGGTAACTCCAAGAAACCTCATGCTGAGTTTCCACGTGTGCAAAGAACATAAATTGACTCTTTTTTTTTTTTTTTTTAAGACAAATGAAAAGCAAACAGTTGAAATAAAATTAAATTGCCATTCAGCCTGCAAGCTCACAGGAACTTTTAGTGGTTACAGTTAATATGAATGTACATTTTTTGGTTCAGTCATTATTTTTAACAGTTGAGCCTATCTAATCATTAGCTGGATCATGAAGTCAATTCCTTTCATGTATTCAGTAACTCATCTTGTCTAAATTGTTTCAGTTCCTCAGAGATAGTTTTTGAATATGCATGATATATTTCAGTGTAATAACTAGGAAGTCATTTTATGTTGCGTCTCATTATCAAAATAAAGTATCAAAACAGGCTTCCTTTCCTTTAGAGGAAACTCTTCAATTAGCTCTGGAGAATACTTCATCTTCAGTTCCCTCACACACATTAATACCTATTCCTGAATATTTGATCTTAAATACTAGACTAGATTCACTTTAATTGCATTGCATATAATTTACTTTTCCTCTTCAAGGATCCTAAAAGACTAGATGAGTTTGGGGCTGAGTTCTAAGTAGAGTATAAACCAAAGCTTGAATCAAATAATTTGTTCTGTGCTTTGGCACAATGTTTATGGGATGGACTTCTTAGCTCTCTCTTTCAGTGAGTAACATGGAGCAAGGCTACCAAGAGCAGCTCGCTGCTCAGGTTGCTCCTTCCCATAGAGCAGGATTTAGAGGTACAATAAGTATCAGTGGTAGAGCCCTCAATCTGGTGCTACTTCTACAACCCATGTAAGAGAGAGTGCAGAACTTGCTCCACAGTTGTTTGTTGTACCACATCAATATATGGCCTATAAAAAAATCGTATTTATATGGCTCCAAAATATATGAGTCACATTATAAACAAGTATATCCTTGCATACCATCTGGGATGACTTCATTCTCTGCAGCAGCAGAACACAGCAATTGCTGAGGTGTGCACTGTGATACCACATGACAGTTTAGGACAGGAAACAACTGCATGTTCAAAACTAGAGGGAAAAGCTATAGAGGTAGTATATGGTGCTTTGGTCAGGACATAGTTACTTTGTCTTTTGAGCTTTTAGGACTATATAGTCCTATGTGTAAATGGCCATTATAACTACTGTTTTTTTGTTTGATTGGGGTTTTTTAATGCTTTCCCAGAAGGCTCTATTTTCATATGGATAGAGATTCTTATATGGATGGAGAATCCCTGGACTCAAGGTATGTGTCCCAGGAATGACTGAAAGAGAAGCATGAATCTGCTAAAGCCCAGCATTTGTGCTTACAATACCTAGTCTGTCTTTGAAATGCCTTGAGTAAATACTGATTTAGTATGAGGTTTACACTGTCTTTTTGCCATGAAGGTCATGGGAACCATGAATTTGAAGAAAACTCGGCATTTTTGTAGTACACCCCACTGCTTACCTAGAGGCAGGCCATTTTGGATTATAGGAATAAAGTGCAAGTAGGATTGCTGGCCTGAAAGATGAATGGTTGCCCTACCACTGCAACATATAACAGTCATGAAGCAGTCTTGTAGATAGGGAAATCTGCTCAGTAAAGCTGTTGTTTAGTAGTTATAATCATATTCGACACACTTTCCCTTCATTTGCCCTCATGTAATTTATTGGAAACATTCATATTGAAATCAAAGCCTTCCTGCAAAAAGAATCAGATGAAAATACAAGAGATGATACTGTGTTTACAGTATACTCAATCATTCAAGGGAAAAGAAGGATTATATGTCTGGCTTAAAATTCTGACCTGACTTACAGCAAAAAATGCATGTTTATAACCCTCAGCTGTGATAATATCTTTAAATACACCACACAAACATTTTTACTGCATTTTGTACACATCTTGTGAAAAATGGATGTGGAGTTCACTGAGACTTATGTACTGAGGGTTGTTATCAAAAGTCAGTAAAATACAGAGGTGGTGGTGTAGGAAAAAAGATGTGAGTGATGTAAAAGGAAACAAATAACATCTTGGTGGGACATGACCTGGACAGAGCAATCATTCTTACTCCTCAAGTAATTTTGATTTCTCTGTGGAGCTGCTTTATAATAAATGTTCTTTGTTTATGGTATATTTATGCCTGCAAAAAAAATAAATAGAAGTAGACACGTCCTTCATCAAGTATCCCAGCATGCAGGCCAGTAATTATTCTTATATAAATTGTATTGTATGTATTATAAAGCTCCCATGCAGTGCCAAACACTGAAGGGCTGCTAACATGTTCAGCAAGCACAAGTTAGGAAAAAATAAGTCTTTTGAGTGGGGCTAAAGAAAAAAAATACCTTTGACTTTCCAACTCGTCTGTACTGATAAGTGGACTTGAGGTTTGATGCTGTCATACTTGCAGAAAGTGTAGATGTAACAGGAAGGATCTCTTCTCTTCATCCTTCCACCCTTGCATTGCCTGAGGAAATGCTCAGGTCCTGAGCTGGAGGGCTGGGAGAGATATCCATGGGAAAGTTCCTCGGAAGGTTTGGATCAGTCCTCATCATTTGTATGTAAACCTGTAGAAGCTGCTTCGCTTCCAGGCACTTCGGACCAGGCGTCACAGTTTGATTCCTGATCCCTAGAATCCCTTTATCCAAACCCCACAAGTGTTGTGTAGCTCCGAGCTTAGCTCCTGTGAATAGACATTTCTGTCACGCTACTCAAGCTTTAACTACATAATCTCTGAATGTAGAGTGAACTAACATCTGTTGCATGAAGCAGATTACAAGTTACAAATATTTCCTCTTTGCATTAACTTGTTTTGATTGAAATACCAAAGCTTTAAGCAGCAGTTGTTACTTTTTTCACAAGTCCATTTAGGGAATCTGTGGCCTGGTTGACCCAGCAGCAGAACAGTTGATACTGTGAAGTTTCTATTACTAAAAGAAGATAAGCTCACCACCAGTAATATTGTCTGTAACTTGAAAGAGGAACATATATTTCTGGTTTTAAAAAAAAAAAGCTTCTCAGTCAAAACTTGATCAAAGCACCTCTTTATTATAGGTATTTTTGAGAAAATCTAGATACCAGACGGACTGACAAGTTTGACATGTGCGAGTAGTAGGTCAAGGTTACTTGATCAGAATTCAGTAAAAAACCCAAACATTATATTTCATTTACATCCTCTTCTAACAAGCAGGATTTCAGCTTTATGCAAGCAATAAGGAGAAAATGGGCCATTTCTGTACTGGAATCTGAACTTAACAAGTGCCAGGTTCAAACTCAGTAGTCTCTGCCTTGTTTGTCTCCTACTGAACAGTTTCATTTTAATTGATCCATAGCATAAACAGTTATAATACTGGTATGGCTCCTGACTTAGAATTTAAATTCTCAGGACTCTGTATCTCTCCTGATATTTGGTAGTTTTATTAAAACTGTGGCTTTTGCAATCCAGTGGTTATGTAGGCAAGCCAGCTTTTCCTGTATTGCAGTTTGAAAATGTGGCTGGTGTACATCTAAAATATCAGAGACACACTAAAAAATGTAAATACATTATTTGTGGGGGAAAGATTCACACTTTTAAATAAATCTCATGATTTTTTTAAGGCCTGACTCACAATTTTAGTGCTAGTGTTGGCAATATTGCTGGTTTTCTCCAGATGGTTCTTTTTGAAAGGAAAAGACTCACAGTACCCTGTGGGACACTTATCTTGAAATTCAAACAGCAATGTAGATATGTAAAAGAAAGAAGATGAAAAAGAAGAGAATGCACAAATCCAACAATCCGGGGACAGATGTTTAAAGCTGGATTATATCTTGTTTTGTCTACTCAGGGATGTTCAATAACATTAACCCAAATGAATTTGGATTTGAAATGTATTAGTGAAACCATATTAAATAATTTCATGTACATGCAGTCAGAATTTAAATGGCCTCAATTTGCTTTAGTTTAATTCACTTTTAAATGAATTAATGAAACCAAGTTCTGCTACCTTTATTTCTGAGTGAAAGTCCATCCATTTAGTAGAACTGATCTACATAGTTTGCATTAAACTGACACCTTTTGGATAACTGAGAGCAGCTGTGAGGAGAAGGACTTGGAAGTGTTGGTTGACAAGAAGGTCAATATGATCTGGCAATGTGTGCTCGCAGCCCAGAAAGCCAACTGTGTCCTGGGCTGCATCAAGAGAAGTATGGCCAGAAGGTCGAGGGAGGGGATTCTGCCCCTCTGCTCTGCTCTCATGAGACACCCCCCCCCCTGCAGTGCTGTGTCCAGCTCTGGGGGCACCAACATCAGAAGGACATGGACCTGCTGGAGTGAGTCTAGAGAAGGTCACAAAGATGATCAGGGGACTGGAGAACCTCCCCTGTGAGGACAGGCTGAGAGAGTTGGGGTTGTTCAGCCTGGAGAAGAGAAGGCTTCAGGGAGATCTTCTAGCAGCTTTCCAGTACTTAAAGGGGCTACAGGAAAGCTGTGGAGGGACTCTTTATCAGGGAGTGTAGGGATAGGATGAGGGGTAACGGTTTTAAACTGAAAGATTTAGATTAGATATAAGGAAGAGGGTTCCTTCCTTCCCTGTGAGGCCCTGGCACAGGTTGCCCAGAGAAGCTGTGGCTGCCCCCTCCCTGGAAGGGTTCAAGGCCAGGCTGGATGGGGCTTTGAGCAATCTGGTCTAGTGGAAGGTGTCCCTGCCCCCATAGCAGGGGGGTTGGAACTAGATTATCTTTAAGGTCCCTTCCAACCCAAACCATTCTGTGAATTCAGCTTCTTTTCCTGAGTGTCCTTGACATATCTGGGAGATAGCAAAGGGCCAGCAAAGGGATGGACTGTCAGATTCAGTGAGATTCTTTCTTCGTTGTGCTTACCTCTAGATTTTTCAGATTTCTAATATACCCTGTGGAACACGCTGTCTTCCTCCCCTGATGAAGTCAGTGAAAACTGGTCTGAATTATATATATTGCAGATGATGTATTTGTGCTTCTTTAAGCAGATGTGCATGAAGACCCAGCTGAGGTTGTTGTGTTGTTCCACCATGTGAGTGTGGAGCTGCCAGCAAAGGGCACCTTCCATTCTCAAGTTCCCTGCATTGCATAAACGTGGGAAGAGAAGATGGACAGAAAGTATATCAGCCAGTACCTATGCCAATTTTCTGCATCTGAAATCGAGGTGGCAATTATTAATACAAGCAACAGTGAAACAGGGCAAACTGGGTAGAAATCATATATAGGCATTTTTCTACCAAATTAATACTAGCACACAGCATTGAGCTAATGTGGGCTTTCTGCTTTCATGCTGCCTGCTGAAAGACAGGTGGTACCTGACCCATATGAAGTTGGAGTGCCACAGACAAGTAATGCCAGCTCCAACATAGACCCTGCCAATGCAACAGTAGCTAGACAATTTTTTTTCAACTAATTTTAAAAGGCAGTAAGAGGTTATACCATATTCACTGTTTTTCATGTGCTGATAGTGTTACTGATTTACTGTTAGGGAGTCTGAAGGTGGATTTATATATTGTGAAATCTGAAAAAGGTCTGAATGAGACACCACAATGATCCTTGCTTGGTGTTTTCAAAATGGAAAGCCTGTAAAATGAGTCTCTGTCTTTAAAATAGCATGTGGTTATATGAGAGTTGGATTTAATGATCCAGGATATCCTTTTCAATCCTGCCACACATTTCAGTTTGGGGGGTTTTTCCATTCTCTATGCTGCATTCTTTCACTTTGTGCAATCAGTTGAAGACTTGTTGAGTTATGGAATAGAAGATGTTGCCCATTACTTTAAATATTTGCAATGACTGCTGTGCTCTCTTTCAATTTTAAGAAGCACACTTTTCATATCACAGGTATCATTTTCTAAATCAGTATCTAGCATTTCAGTGATACGGATCTTTAACAGATAACTTTGATTTTAATAAAGATGTTGTTAAAGGGAAGCAGATTTTGAGTGTCTGTGGTGGCTTTGAACTGAAGAATGCTGCTGAAGATCAGGAGAATCACACAGATCTCACTAGCATCTAGATCCACCTTTCAGTTGCACCGTAGAGACAGTAGACTCTTGGAAATATTTTAGGAATCTAAAATGATTTATAACAAAAGTAGATCCCTATATGTATGTATCCAGACAAAAAGGTAGATTCATTTAATTATGCTCCCTCTGGTAACATATGGAACATTTAAAATCACCCAGTTTTCACAGCAAAACATTTTCTATCTTCCTCAGCGTGTAACTGGAAGGCAGAATACTACATAGAACCTTCAAATCTGGTTGTGGGAGGGTCTGAAGTTGAATACAGATTAGTCCTTGGGATACAAGCCTTCCAGTCCTTAATACCAAGACAGATTTTCTTATAACTGCTTTCCCATTTGCCACATACGATGCCAATAAGTGTGACACAGATCAAAAGTGTGATTTGATCCTCATTGGAAACTACTTAGGCAAAATATAATTAGAAAGCAACCAGTATAATTTACCTACCATTTGAAATGATTATTTATGTATTTTCAGTGTAAATTGTATTTTGGACTAGCAGTTCTCACTTACATGTTCATTTGCTCTTATTCACTATGGAGAATATATGGAACACTTGAGCGTTTCCCAACAAGCCCAGATGAATAGCTGTGAGCTATATATACTTCTGCAGGCGTGGGGTTGGGGTTGTGGCATTTTCACTAGTGATTAAATGTCTTCCAAACCTATTCATGCTGCAGAGCTATAAATGATGGATTTTTCACATTAATGAAAGGAGCCCTTGGAGCCCTCTGGAGTGCACAGTTCTATTTTTACATTTCACTATCGGAGAATGAGGAAAGATAGGCCAATGTGTTTCTTTTTTTAAAATGGCAGGAACAGAAATTCGGTCTGTTCTGGCCATCATTCAAGTGCCAACATTGTTAACCATTGTTGGGCACAAATTCAGAGCTCATACTCATTACATCATTTCATCAGGAGGATTTTTTTCACTTATTTTGAGCTCATTAGCAGACCTGACCTAAAAATAAACATACACAGGAAATCTGAAACTGCTCCAGTATGAAAGCGAGGTGGTATATGATCTTAGAATGGTTATAATTTTGAAATCAAGCTTGAAAGTCCCCAAGAAATGGTGGTGTGGCTTATTCTGTTGCTGTTTGTTCTGTATTGTTATCTGTATCTTGGCATTTGTGAGTACAGAAAGGGGAGAAGTTTTAGTCCCCTGTGTTCGCTTTTCAGGGAGGGTTCAGTCATTCTCTGGATATCCTGAAAAAAAAACTTTTGACAAAACAGAACAGAAAAACATCTGCCATCCTTTAAGTGACTATTATAAAAAATAAATTAAGAACAAGAGCCTCAATTCATAGGTCATCTTTACTGATCACTCTGAAATGAAAAGGGAACATATAATTTCAACTTCACCCAATCTGTCTGTAAAAGTGTGTGTAGCTGTACTTGCACAAGTAGTACTCTCTCATCCAGAACTGATAAGGCAGCAGAAGTAATAGATCTTAGACAACAAAACTGCAGTAATTTATTCTTTTAGCCTAGTATTGCAACAGGTTTATTAGTATTCTGTTTTTGTGAGTAGCAGAGCTAGAACTGCATAAAAATAAAAGCTAGATTCATGCCACTGAGACAGATTTGACTTCCAGCAACTGGCATTTAGGATAAACAGTGTGAGGGGTCATCAAGTTTCAGTTCTCTGTAAGCAGGAAGAAATTGTATTGAAAATGGAATCCTAAAAGGGTTTGCTAATTTTCAGCTTCCTTGAGAAAAGAGAATGGGGTCTCTGAGTGAAGCTACCTATGTGTTCCTGTAAGATCAGACATATAATCTTACAGGCACCTCAGCATGAGGCTTTTTCTCAGAATACAATATTCAGTTGTTGTTGGACGGGTTCTCTTAAAATGGTTTCAGGCATGTATAAATGAGAAGTGAACAATGGTAATAAGTAACTGCATGCAGGAAAGAGGCTGCATCCTCAAAGCCTTTGGGAATGGTTTAAAATGTGTTGATTTCTTTACTACTTGTTTTCTGGCTTTGGTGAAAGTATTTTAAAATGTGAGGGGCAAAAACCAAAGCAATGTGCAATAAATAAAAAACCAAGGAGAGAAATCAAACCATTAAAGTAGCAGAAAGCATGTGGCCCAGTGCTATCAGAGACTGCATCATCCTCAGCAAATGGCCAAGTGACATCCCTTGGAAGGAACAGAGGTCAGGCTCTCTGGAGAAATCATTATGTTAATCACCAATACAAGGCAGTTTAAGAAATTGAAAAGATTCATATCTGAAGCCTATTTAAAGATTTAATATATTGTCTATAGTACCTTAAATCAGCACCAGGGAGGAACAGAGAGAATGGAGGACCATAGCTGTTCCAAAGCAGTTTTCATCTTGAAAGAGCTCATTACAGTTGCTTTAAAAATTGCTCATCTTTGATGTTCTACAATGCCATAACTTGGGTAGGTGATAGACTGAACTGCAAACAGTGTTTTTGATAACTGTGCTAAATCTAAATTGCTATTTTAATCAACTGTAACACTTAGATTTTTTCAGCTGATAAAAATGTGTGCATAAGACACATTGCTGGTGTTAAGTGCAGTGGTATTTGAAATCAATAGAAACTGAGCAAAATTATGTTCCTCTTTGCTTTTCTTCTTAGGTTTCTATGGAAACCTTCTTGGAGGTGGTCTGAGGAAAAGAAATGTTAAAATAGAACAATAAAATGTGTTATTTATATATGCAAAGTAAATATCCTTCCTGCATTTTTTATGGAGGTAAAAATGTGATTTCATCATTTAATATTCTCCCTTGACAGACAAATTAACTATGACCCAGTCTCCTTAGGGTTTACTTTTCTGCATTTGGCCAGCATGTTTGAGAGAGGAAAAGCAGTCCTCATCTATGCTGAGCATCTATTATTTATTTGCTGTATCTTTCTAAACTATCTTTATTTTTTTAACCAACAGCCTTTACAACTTGTACCATGAAAAGAATGTCTAAAAAGTTATATTGAAATTGCAACTCCGTTAAGATCTTCATGAACATATTTCTTCAGAGTTTTAGCCAGAAGAATATAAAATTCAAACCTATATTGATACATCACTATAAATAAATATTAATAACAAGTAGTTAGAAGATATTGTGTACATGTATTTTTTTAATGAATTATTGCTGTATAGAATGAATTTTCACTTACCCTAAAAGAACTACATATGCCAGGTGTGACTACTGTGATATCTGGCACTGTTCTGCTACATGTATCGGGTTTGTATTTTGCTGTACAATTTCTTGATTGTGTTCTCATTGGTCTGGTTACCTGCCTTTGAAGGCTGGCTGTTAAATCTGAACACACACTCTAGCCTGTTCAGTAGATACACAGCGACTGTCATGAACAGTATTACTCCGAGGAGACATCTGGGGCGGTACGGAACCCTATGTCAGGTTTAATCCCATGGTGGAAACTAGCTTTCCAAGAAAGGTGTTCAGACATGCCATGGCCACTGCACAATTCCTGTGTACACAGCTCCTGCTTTGTTTCTTCTCCTTCCAGCTTTGGAAAATCACTCTTGGGGTCTGCTAATAGGGCTGTTCACTCACTATTAGGTTATCTTCCTTTTCTCTCATGTGTTCTCCTGTCTGGGTCCATTAATATGTAATCATGGGGAGTTTTAACTCTCACTGTGGTGGAAGTGTGTGTGCTTTCTTAGGCTCTTCTCAGAAGTTCAGTGCAGAAAGTAATAGGGAGTCTCTTCTAGCTTTCTCTTCTATGCACGACAACAATTTAAGATTATAGTTTGGGGTTTTTTTCCTAGAAACCTAAGGAACTGTGTTAAAAATTTTTGAGCCCCATCTAATGAATCTTTCCTGTTCAGTATTTGCTGGTATATACTGACATCTCATTTCTTGTGCACTACAGTACCAGGTACCAGATGAAACTGGATGACATTAAGCAAATAGTTTGCTCATGAAAAGAATATATTTTTAGTATAATTAAAGTTATGATTTAATATAATTCCTGATAACAGAGGAAGGGAATTATTTTCTGGAGAATAATTAAAATGTTTTGTTCTGCTATTTTCAAAATATAGGATTTCAGTTTCTTTCAAGCCTTTTGATTTGAAGCTTAGCTTGCTTTCTTTTTCTAGAAAAGACTGCTTACAGAGCTCAGGGTCTCTAAAATGATGCAGCCCCTGTCTTAACCCTTTATACACTCAACCCTGCCACAGTACAAGAACAGCGTGCAAGGGAGAGCAGAGAGCAACAATTCCGAGCCCAGAGGAGTCCAGGCTCAGCTTTTCTCTGCCAGTTCCATACCTCTGTGTACAGACATTTTCCTGCCAAGTCTGGATCTTTCATCTCCCTGCTCCCTACTGTCTCTATTGCCTTCATCTATTTTGTAAGATAGATGAAACACTTGTTCTGTGCTGGCTAGCACAGCAGTAGCTGCATTCCCGAAACTCTTCTGTCTTCTTTCCTTTCTGTTTCCTTTCTCTGTGTTACCATTTCCTCACCTTCACTAGTTTAAGTCTTCTAGCTTCATTACTATGTGCAGTCCTTGCCCCTTTCAAAAAAAAATTTGTCAGTGCTCTCTACTCTTTACATAATATTCTTCAGGAAAGATGGGGTTAATTTTTTCTCATGAAAAAGCAGTAAAACTGAGGTCTCCAATGTGCTGCCTGTGGCCATGCTCAAGGCTGAAGCCAGTTTGAATTTGTGGTATTATAGCACTAGACAGATAAACAGAATCCAGCCCCTTACTTTCCATTTGCAAAAAAGTAATCCCACAGAGCTGTGATAACTAGTGACAGGAGGTATAAAAGCTTTAATGCTGCATTTGCAAAATTCTCAGAATGCCAGAGGCCTTTGCCAATAAATGTCGGAGGGGTTGAAGCAGAAATTGGTCTCAAAATCACTGCTAATCATTTCCATAAACCATTTCTAAATGAAAATGGTGCAACTATACCATAGAACAGATAGCATGATGTTATGATTTGGAGTTTGTGTAAAGAAGAAATTACACTTCTGGGGTCTCACACAGTGCAGTGGAGTTGTCCTTTGTCCCTCGGTGTCCTGCTTCGTGGTTGCCATCTCCTGTAGCTCCTTCATTGACTGACAAGTGCTTCAATGTCCATCCTCCTCCCTGACCCCCCAGCTGGTCATCTGATTGATGGGTATTGCCACTAGAAAGGCTGTGGACTGCTATGGCCTATGCCAATGTGTTCTTCACCCTCTATGATAGCCCAGTGGTTTTGGAGTTAAATGGCTTGGATGATATTTCTGATACCTTAAGCACAAAAAATCAGGTGGTCTGCATGAAGGGTGCATACAAATCTGTGCTATAGAAAGGTTTCTTTTACAAAACGGCTCCTGATTGAACTGCCAAATCACACTCACAGAGTGATGTCCTGCCCATGGGTGCATATGCTTGCATCCCGCATGTATTTTTACAGACCCTAGGACATACCTATTCAGGAACTGGAAATTCTGTGAGTGATAGGTTTTGATGTTCAAAAATGTAGTCTAAAATAACTGAAACAAGCACTTTAAGAACATTTTGAAGAAGCTGGAGGAAGCAGAGATCCTATCTGGACACAGAAAAGGGAGAAGAGAAGAAAAGGACAAGGACCCATGTGCTGAAAATGGGAAAGGAAAAGGAATTAGTGGCTCTTAAGGGGCAAGGTGATGGATGGAAAGCCATACTACTGGTACAGAGCCTAGACTGAGGATGTCAGTGGTGGTATCAGTCAGTTGCTTTGGAAACATGACCCATCAGAGAGGCATGGTATAGCTATGCCTCCTTAGAGCAGCATTTCTTTCTACTCAACCCAAGTTATAGAAATACCTAGAAGGCTAAGAGTGCTGTAGCCCTCTGATTCCATCCCCCAGTGAAGTCTGCTTTGAGTTGTGTTGGGGAATGGTGGGGGTGTGCACGATCCCTCCGTCAGCCCTACCTCTGTGATGCTCCCTGATTTAGGATAATTTGTCTCACCCTACTCTATCTTCTCAGTTTCCCTCTCCCAAGTCTCTCTGCTGTGATGCTTAGGTTGAAATTGGTCAGAGTAATGGTCTTGGACTACATCTGGACTTCAGCTTCACTGTTGCCATGACTCCTTCATTTATACTTCTGATGGAGATTATTGCTGTATCTTGAAGACTGTCCTTTTCAGTTATTCTGTAAATTATTTTTTTTTAATCATTATATAACCTGACTGTAAGATTGCCTAAGGAATTTGATCAGATACCAGTTAATCATATTGAAACTCAAAATGGCTGATAAATGCACTAAATGCAAAAAAGCTACCAAATATACAAAGCCAATTAAAATTTGCCAACTTAGGATGCATTGACAGTGAAAAATGGAAGCTGTATGGAAATCCAGCAAGTGCATTTATTAGTGGTTTCAAAATGCTTGAAAACCTTTTCACAATGATTAAAAAACCCCATTGTACAGCTTATTCAGTTGCCTCTTGAAAGCTAATGACTAAAATCCTTAGTCAAGGCTTTTTTTTTTTTTTTCCTTGGATGCCTTTCTGTATCCAGGTCTCCAGGTGCAGAGATGACCTGCCACACAGGTCTCCCTTGCACTGTGCGGAATATGGAAAAGTTCCCTGTGCTCAAAATTTAAAACCATGTAAGCATTTCCTGGGGTCCACATCCAGAGCCTGTCTGCCTATAGGGCTGTGAGGAGCAGAACACGTAGCGAGCGTAGAAGAGCATAGGGTTTAAATTTAAGGTAGTTTATATGTCTCAGTTTAAATATTTGAGTATTTAAGATTAGACAGAATTTGAACGAGGAACTTTGGGAGCAGAAGCAGGTAAGGAGACACTGTGTTTTAATAATGCCAAGGGTACCCTGGAAAGAGAATGCACTTCTAGGTTATCTCTTCTTTCCTGTCATTCTGGGTAGTATGTCCCCAAGGCAGACATGCTCCAGCGATACTACTTATCAGAGCCACAGCAGAAGATCTCAGTGAAGGGGTGGCAGGGATAACTTTACCTTTTATCTTTAGTTGGTAAAACTTTTCTATGTGGATTGAAGACATAGATGTGCTCTTGCAGTGTTTGTTGGATTAGGAAGATGAATCAGGGAGGAAGGACAGGTTTTTCTCATGGGACTTGATCTGTACACATCCTACCTTGTATCATCATGGGAAATAAGACAGGCTCATTTACTGAGCCTTGTTCTTCAATAGACATGCACTAGAGGCATGTCAGGACTTTTTTGAAAATTAGGAAGAGCTCCAGCCTGGGTCATTGACTTCAGAAAGGGGTTTGCTGATAAAAGACTTTACAGCCAGATGCATATTTTCTCTATGCCTACTGTGTTTGGTTTATATCAGCACAAATATATTTTTTTAAAAATCAAGAGGCCTACATACTGATACAATCAAGTTGTAGCAAGAATAAACAGATAATGAGGGAGGCAAACTGTTCAAATGTAGCCACAAACTGCAGTTGCATCACATGCCCTGAAAGCTGAAACCAGTGTCTATCTCTTAATAAGTCTGTGTGCTGGAGCATCTCCAAAAGGTGCATTCCTCTGCTAGACCTGAGGCGCTGCAGAGGTGGAGGTGGCACAAATAATCATTAAAAAATTTGTGAGAAACCTTAAGCGCTAACATAACACTTCTGTCTTCACAGCACTAAGCAATCAATGAATTGTTGGCTCTTCAAACAGTCCTGCAAGGTAAGCCCTTGCTGTGCTCTGCCCTAGGGAAATACTGCAAATGTCATGTGATGCCCTTTCAGGCAAACCAGTTTTGTGCTTTAGAATGATTTTTGAGGCATGATAAAAGTCTGGCAGTGTCTATACAAAAAGATGACTTCATCCAAGGGCAGGGCAATCCATCTGTGCCTTCCAGCACTGCAAACACTGATTTTTATCTGTTTCATATTGTGTGCATGTTCTCTTGTATCTTCTTAAAGTCTGTGCTTTCTGAGAACCTTTGAACATTGTACAATCAGTAACTACACTGATAATACTCTAGGTTCTGCATAAAGAGATAATTTAGGAGAACTCTCATATTTGTGCCATATTAGTAAAATTTCTCCTAAATTAAGTGAACATCATGAAGCTGCAACCATAAATATTATGTTAATTGTTAATCCACGTTTTTCAACAATGCTTATATTTCTGTCATGGTTTAACCAATTCCAATAGTTTGGGTCAGCTGTCCTGGCCGTGCTCCCTCCCAGCTCCTTGTGCACCTGCTCACTGGCAGAGCATGGGAAAATGAAAAATCCTTAATTTAGGAGAAGTGCTACTTAGCAACAATTAAAACATCAGTGAGTTATCAACATCATTCTCACAATGAATCCAAAACACAGCACTGTACCAGCTACTAGGAAGAAAATTACCTCTTATCCCAGCTGAAACCAGGACAATTTCTTATGCTCCATTTTCACAGATATTCTAAGAAATTATTTCCCTGACAGAAGCAGCAAGTATAAAACAAATATTGAAAGGGACTCTGCAGAATGTAAGTTTTAAATTGATAAAATACAGCACCAAACCCCTAGTTTAGAATGTCATTAATTAGAATACAAACATCTATTTTGCATGACTGGAATTTCCAATAAATTCACATCAGACTTTGAATATTGAACATCTCCCAAGAAAGTGCAGTTGCAAATCAAGAATTATTTGTGAAAGTTGCCTGGGGAATGTTCAAGAAACTAACAATCTCTTCTAAAATAATTTGCAATTATAAAGAAGCATAATACATCATTTAAACCACCACAGTAAATTATTTGTAATGATCTATTTTAGTTGTAGACTCTATCTATGAATCAATTTCTGAAAAAGTCATTATAATTCGTGGAAAATGTGTATATGCATTTGCAAAAGCTAGTTGAAAATAGTCACTTGTATGCCTATCCGCAGTGGTCTGAGCTTGTAGACAAATTATACTAGTAAAATGGCTGCAGTCGTTTTTGGAAGTGTAAGGGCCTGGAAGATGCTGGTACAGCAACTGGAGAGACATGAAACACAGAGACATGAAAGCAGTGGTAATTTCCCCCATGCCCCCTTTTTTTTGGCTAGGTCCTTTGACCAGCTGCAAAAATTTTTGTTGGCTATTCAGTTGCTATGGGTTCACTCCACCTGACAAATGACTCTGCTGCAGATGGCGAACCTGGCTACAGGGCACCTGTACATGCCCAGAGCAGTGCAAAGTACCCAAACCCAGGGAGACGTGCAGTCTGAATTGTGTGCGTATTCTGCAAATATCATCTGTGCGAAGAAGTTGTGAGAACTTATAAAAAGGATGCCTAGTTTCATTCTTTTTCTTCTGGTTTTGGCTCTACAGCTCTTTGACACTGACTAACCAATATTTAATTGTGTGACATTAAGACAATGTGTCTAAAACTTGTATTTTACCCCATGCATCAAGTAAACCATGCAATAGTATAGACAAAGAAAAAAGTCTTTTGCTGTGAATTATCTGTTGTTTCCTTATAAAAGCTTCTGTTCAGAGCCAGAGGAACTATCCAAAATCATATCGAGCAGAGCCGGAAAGAGTCTTACAGTCTATTCTAAAAGCTGTAGAAATATATTTCTGCTCATTTTAAAAATAGTGGGAATATTTCAGCATGCCATGACTGACTCCTCTTTTAGCACAAAAAGGCAGTAATGGAACATTGCAGTGTTATTCTAACATGCCAGCTATCTCATTTGCTGCACAGTCAAAAGCTGGTTTTGAAAGTAATTAGAATGAATATACAGCCAAGATTTTAAGTGTTAAGTAAAACAGCATTTTAAATTCAAGTGTCTTGCTGCATAGGCGAAGACATCAGCCTATAAGGATTGGACAAATTTCTGGTCTTGGGAGCCCATAAAGTTTTTCCTGTTTAGACAGAAAAGTTTAGAATCAATGGTAGGAACTATTGAAGAGATTATTAATTTTTAGCTGCCCATTTTTTATATTTTGTAATGTGTCTAAATGATCCATTCTCTTACTTAACATTCCTTTGCCACAAGAAGAAATAGTCAAACTAAACTAGTCATTCATCCATTGGCACACTTTCCCCCAGCTGTTCTCCCATTGAATTCTCTTACCTTCTCAATATTAAGTCTTGGTAAGTTGCTCTCAATTTCAAAGCCATTTAAAATAAAGTGTTTAGCTTTGGCCTGATTGTAAACACTGTTTTTTACCAGGGAAGTCATGAAAGTCAGTCTCTAGACGAACACTTTGCTGGATATGTTTTGAAATCAGCTTCCTTTAAATTGAGGAGGATCCAGCTCATGTGAGCTCAGCTACAGCAATATGCAGTGTTGCCAACATCAGATGTTGAAAATGTCTGCAGCCATTTGGGAACCCTGAAAATGGCATAAGAATTATGAAATATAAAAATAACAGCTTTGAGGGTTTGGCCTTCTCTTTTTTGAGCTTTGGGTTATTGTTCAGTCAAATCATAAAAACTGGCAGCAGTAGGCATTGCACTTGGAGAGAGTTATTTTTCCAAGTATCTTTTCAAACTTTGTGGATGGAGCTTCAGCCAAATTTGAACAAAAGAAGCAGCTAGGAAGTAGCTGATGTTTAATAGAAGACATAGCAAGTAATTTGTCAATCAGCAAGATTTTACCTTTTAATATATCTGCTTTGAACAAGTAGGAGAGATTGGCATGCACTCTGCTTACCCCTTGAGGCAGTGTGGGCACAGTCTTTGAACTGAAGTGGATGGTAAAATTCCCAGTTTCAACAGACAAATTCAGCTGCTGAAGTATGTGGTGAGGTAACATATTGGCCAGCTTAATTTTGACACATACACTCGAGATTCAAATAGGCCACAGTACTTCAGCCAAGGCTGGCCCAGGCCAGTGGCTGTGACTACACTTGGGTAGCACATTTTTCTCTCGCTGCAAGCTCTGTCATTGCTCCTGTTCCTCTAATGCAGGTTTCTTTCATCTCTAGCCAGGCAGCTGTCTGAGCAGTTTTGTGGAAGAGAAGGGGTTTCTGTGCTCATGCAAACTGACAGATACAAAGAGAGGAAATAAATGCTGAATGAGAAGGAAAAAGCCCAAAAGACTGAGACAGATGTGGCTGTTCAGAGCTCAGAAGGGAGTCTCTGCTCCTTCAGTTATCTTTAGTATGTCAGACGGGATGCTGTGTGTGGGTGCCATCCAGCTTTTAGCATTATTATCCACTGAGACACAGACTATGACTAAAAGCAGAAACCAAAAAAGTGGTGGAAGAAATGGTCTCTAAAACCCACCTCTTCTCATTCACTATTGCTTTCTTTTCCCAGGTTAGCTTTATAGCCTTTTCAGACAAAAGCATGATGTTTTCTGTGCTCTCTAAGGGAAAAAGGAACACTAAATCCAGTGAACTGAGAATAGAATAGGATGGTTTTCAGGTTTTGCAAATAAAACCCACCATGTGTTATTTGATGAGGGTCATTGGGTTGAATTATTTGTTGTTCATTCATACTTGGCCAACCAAGGACCATTCACTGAACCTGTCTTCAGCTACTGAATGCTCTACATACTATTTATTTAAGTATCTATTTATCTTCCCTGCCACATCAGACTGCCTCCTGTGTGTGCCACAGGTTGTTTTGTCTGTAAAAATTAGCTAAGAGTGAGCCAGTAAACTAATAAATAAGTTATCAGTTTTCACATATAGATGGTAGTTCCTGAATTTTATATAACTTGTTCTGCACTGCAGGTTTCCTTTCTGTGGCTACTTATGTGTATTCTGAAAGGCTGATTCAGAGTGTCCTTCCAGGATCACATAGCACTGGAGGCTTAGTGGTTTTGGCTAGGGTCTGCCAATGATGCTGGGAAGGGCAAGACTTCTGTTCTGGAGTCTGAGGTCTGACTGCAGTCTTGAATAGGAGGTGTGAAAGTCACCTTCCCCTCAAACACTACATCGGTCTTCAGTTCAGCTTAGTGATGGGATTGCTCTTCAGTGACTTGCTTCCTTCCTGTGCATTTTTACTATCTCTCCAGGCCCACCATCCTTCCTTCTCTCCCATTCAGTCCCCTGAGTTCACAGACAATGGGTTTTTTAGAGACAGGGGACCATCAATTCAAATTTACAGATTAAAGGACAAACTTTAATAATGGCCTGGAGGCATTAATAAGCACTAATTCATTAAACGCTGGAAGATAGCAGGAGCAGAGAAATGCTTGATTCAGAGATAAAGTGCTTTAATGCTAATTAGATCTGTTGAGCAATCCAAAAACATGTCACAAATTGGAAAGGACTTTTCCCAATTAGGGAAGAGTTCATTAAAAAGAGACTAAAAGCTAGCAGGAGATAAGAAAGAGCTTGAAGTACACATATATATTTTAACTATGCTTGAAAAGAGAACTGTTCTTGTATCTCAAGGAATTTGCTGATTCTAAAATCTTCTGTATCTAATTCTGAACTGAAACAAGTATTAAGGGGTTTCATTTAGTATCCAGTAAGGCCCTAAACTAGCACATTTTTCCAGGATCTTAGTTCACTCTCTGTCAGTAGAGTATTCAAAATGTGTGCTTAGGATCCATAGATTTAAATAATTATTTATTGCTGGTTCTATTAACAATTGTGTCTGATAATTTCAGTGAGAATTATGAACCTGTCTTAGTTTTTATACATCTTATATTCCTACTTAGGGATGCATTTCTTTCTTGAAAGCCTTCCTTTGCATGGTAATGAAGAATACCAAAAAAAGTTGTTTAAGTCTTCCAGGCATACAATGACTTAAGAAAAAGTGAATGGACATGCCAGATATTGTTTCTAATAGAATAACCCTCTTTTGCAAAATGCTGTCCAAACCATGAATAAAAAGACAGAATGGACCCAGGGAGTTTAAGCATTTATTACAGAGGAAAGATTTACCTATATAGGATGTATACAACAAGTATTTTCTGAAGCTCTCCCTTTGAAAACTTTATTCTGTCTAGCTGTTGAGAAAGCTTACACAAAGATGGCTCAAAGATTTGCAAGAAGAATGTTTAGCTGATGAATCTTTATGTAACTCTCCCCTCCTGTGTCTCTGGCAGGTGTCTTTTTTGTACTATCCACTGACTAGCTTTAATTGCCTTTAGCACTGAGTAACTGTACCAACAGTGAGCTAGACCGTGCTGCCAGCAATTAAAAGGAGTTGTTTTTTGGATAGTGTCAATACCTTGATGTTTTTCTGGACACCCAAAGAGTTCGTGATCTACAGTGAGAGAAATGCTTTTCTGTGCTGTAGTTTCATGTGAAAGGTGGATTCACAGTGCTAACAAATAATAAAGACACAAATTTGCATACACTTACTGTGCATATGAACAACCACAGAACATGCACGCATGACAGAAATCAGTATGTGAGTACAAACTGTAAGGCAGTGGGGCTTCAATATTGGGATCCTGAGTGGTGGTGTAGTGCGGATCAGTGGAAATGGTCACGGTTGACTAACAGGTGAAAAGATAGAAGAAATCCAGTTCTTTGCCTATTACTGTTTGCCTAGGATTAAAAAAGAAATTACATGCTACATCTACATGTTAATATATGGTGTAATTCTGCAATCCTTCTCTGGCCAGACTCTAACATGAATTCCAAGTAGCTAAGCATCCTTAGTTTTCTAGGGCAAGTGGTGGAAACAGCAAGTTCTTAGCCCTTCTACAAACTGGGGTCTATTAGTTTAACTATAAAAGTTGCCCGAATGGTGGCTTTAGAATCACACCGTTTCACTGTTATCTTGCAGAGTTTAGCAATCTTACCTAATATCAAAACATTAACTGGCACATCTGTGGTTTTGTAGATAAATTCATAACAGCTTCTGGAATACACTTCCTCCTTTTAATTCTTGTACTGCTGTTTTCTATAAAGAGGAACCTTAAAAAAGACCTAGATAATCTTGTGACATTTTCTGATGTGTAGGGTCATCTTACAGATAGTGTCTATACTATTAATGTATCTGCATGTGTTTTATATTTTGGAGTCTTTCAAATTATAGCTTTTGGTCTTAGTAAAATTCTTTTTTTACAAACTTTCAAACTAATAAGGTATGTGTAAGTATGGCTGTCAGCTGGGCTTGTAAGTATATTTCTTCCCTATTATGTCAAAATCAAATATAGAAAGATTATGCATTTTACCCAATATGTAAGAGGAAAATGGAGCTCTGGGACTTCTGTCTTGCTTTCATATTAAAGCTGCTAGTCTAAAGGTCTGTGTAGCAAACAGTCTGCTCCTGCTGCTGGTGATATAAAAAAGTAGCAGTCTCATGTATAGACATAATCATCCTCAAAATGCAGGTATCTCATTTTTTGATTGTACTTACACAGAAATCAGAGCTCAAAATAATAAATTTTGATCAAGCAACATTTTCCCTTCAAACATAACTGTTCCCAAATTAAATTAATTCAATTTTAGACAAATCAATTTATGCTTAGCATAAGGAGGGCTCTTAACTTCAGATTCTCAAAAATCATCTGGAAAGGATAAAGGTTGAGCAATTATTTTTACGACTGGCTGCCCATTCAATTTCTGTTTCTTTAATGGGATTGTTCAGTGAGTATTCTACGAAAAGCACAGAAATTGGTTAAGCTAATTCCACTCTGAAAAAAAGATGAAAACCCATGACATGGTATTTAGCTGCCTCCTTTTTTTACAGGTTTTCCCTAAGCTTTTGTACTGCATTTTAATCTGTATAACTTCAGATAGTTTTGACAGAGGAAGCTCAGCTCTGACTTTCCATTGAGCCATGCTTCAGCAAAACACCTACGCATGTTCTTCAGTCCTATTGCCTTTCATGAATAAGCATGCAGCTAAAGATAAGCTGTTGCTTAAAACTCTGCTTGCCTTTGACATTAAGGGGGACATTTATTAACTTGTTGTATATTGGTTTTGCTTCATTAATATGCAGTGAGTGACAAGGCTTTATAACAAGTAGAGACCTGGATAAATATAATTCATAGGGAAAAGCACAATGTTTTTAGCTGGAATAAAAACCTGCCAAGGATCTCTGGCAATCTATAAAATCACATTTAGCTATCACAACCAGGTTTAAAAAAAAAAAAAAAAGGGAAAAAGTAGGAAAGTTCAGAATATCAGAGACTGTCTTCCTACATGCACTTCTTCAGTGGATATGATTTGCCCTTGGCAATTTGTACCCGCACCAGCCTCAGTCTCTCTACATATTTGGCTACATGGCGAAACACGGCAGGGAAATGAAAAATCACCTCCCCACACACATGTTCCCTGTGGATTATTGTACAACTGCAAAAATACCTGTGCTGGCACAAGCAGGTGCAGACGGGGGTTAAAGATGGGGTAAATCCTGCTCAAGCAGCCTTAAGCAATTCTGCTGATTAATGTGAAATGATAGCTTCAGACTTTAAAAGTGCCACAGACATATCAATAAAGCCCTCAGCCAAGGCTAATACACCCTTCTACCTTGGGTATAGAGATGCAAATCATAGTCCAGGGACAGGAAGACTCATAGGCAGACAACAGAAAAGATAAAGACCAGTTCATTTCAAATGTATTCAAGTTTACCTAATATGCAATCTCGGTGTATAAGAAGTTGATCTGTTTTAAAATTTTAGTGGAGTTTGAATTACAAAATTGCTTGGGATATTTATGGCTTTTTAATTATATTCTACAGGGCTGAATCTTACCTACATAATGTCTGATCCTCTCACAGTGCCTCCGCTCATGTGAAGCTGCTTTGGGAATCAACTTCATCATGCTGGGGAATTTCTTTGACTGGGTATTTTTAAGTAAATAAACAACTAAAGTGTTAATGACCTGGAAAAATCTGAGATATTAAATGAGTTTATTAGGCATACAAAGCTCTGCCACTGTTCAGTAGTACTTCATCTTTCAAAAGATCAGGAAAGATGGAAATGGCTGAGACATATGTCAGGGGTACAAGAGAAGCATACACTGTGGCAGATTTACTGTAGGGCGAACAGGGCAATAAACAAAGGATGTCTGAATAAAAACCTTCTCTCAAACATTAGCCTGAGAGGGAAAAGTAGCAGAAATTAATGAGTGCTTGAAGTAGGGGGGAAAACTGTGAAACAGCTCTGAGATGAGGATGGGTCTACACAGCAGAAGCTGGAAGCAGAAGCAGCTTTCCTCTGTAGAAACAAATTGTCTCAGTTGCAGTCTGACTCCCCACCTGGGACCTGCTGATCATGGAAACATAGTTTCCAACACAGATTATATTATTTTAGTTCATTTATTACTAGAAAGTATGCTGTGGGGCAGATTTATAAAGATACAGAAGTGCTTAACTCCTGTTGCTAACAAAATGTCTTTGAAAATCAGCCATTGTGTTCTAACCATTTAATTTCTCTTGATTATTGAAATAAGTTACTCCCTACTTAAAATAACTAGTCAATTCATGAAAAGGAAAATTATTTCCTTACTGCATTTTAATTCCTACTTAATAATAGGCTCTCACTGGCTTTTGAATGTAGGATCAGTGGAGAGTTCAGTGCTTTTTAAGATGTATCTCCCTAACAAAAAGAGGAACAAAGAGAGAGTTCAGTACTTTTTAAGATACATCTCCCTAACAAAAAAAAGGAACAAAGCATGTCCTATCAGAACGGTAACAAGTAAGTCTTAATCTTGAAATCTGAGTGCTGGCTCAGTCTTTACCCCATCACAACTACTTCAGAGGCCTAAATTCTGCTGTGACTGGAGTAGACAGATCTCTTGTCCATCAGGGAAGAGGTGAATCAGAGAGGATGCTCTTAATCCATAAAGAAAGGGGAAACACAGTATACAACTCCAGGCAGTGTCACATTCTACAAAATCTACAAGAATCCTTGGGAAATGCAGACTTATCTCCATGAAAAGTTGAAGTCTGTGCAGACTTGGATAACCCCTGTGGTTTATCCAGCTGACAGGTTCCTTTGTATCTGTAGTGACAGGGTTTTTCAAGCCACAGATACTTTTTTCATATCAGGAAGGTCTGCAAGTCCTGGGCTGTAAGAAATTGTGTATTCTTTGCCTGCAAGAAAATACAAGAAAGAGTAAGTGCTAGAACTGCTATTTTCTTAATTACCAGCTACATTCACTTGGACTAAATCCTCTAAAAATAGAATTGATTTTATTTAAATTATCACAATAGCTTTATTTAATCTAGAGCAAGTATGAGCAAAGCTTATTTAAAAGCTGACCAATCTTTTTAATTATTCATTGTTCTTTAGTTACTTTGTAATGTGGGAGGAAAAACACTTGAAGTTTTTTTCTTAAAGTGGCTAAATCCATATTCATCTTTAGCTTGGTTTTTACATTGCTTTTGTGAGGGAGGTAGGGAGCCAGTTTAAACTGTGTCAGCATTTGGCTATGAGTGAATTGTAGAAAATTATTTTAATTGATTTTTATGTTTTGAATAATATGTTAACAGGCAATCATTGAATTTTGCTTATGCATATAAACAAACAAAACTCATGGGAATGTGTAATGTTAAATCAGATGTTTTACATTTAGGCTCAAATCGAACTAATAACTTCTAAATCTGCTTTTTTATGCACATGCAAATTTCCATCAAAAGCAGTGCCAGGGACTGCAGGGTTGGCCTACTGGAATATTTTAGGACACTTTTCTATCAAATCTGAGTTCTTAGACCAAATTTTCATTTGAAAGCAGAAATGAGTCCATAGAAGCCAGTGGAATTACACAGTTACAAAACTGATCTCACCCCAGAGATCTTATACAAGCAAAGGGCAGAAGGAAAGCCTGGACTCCAGGCATCCTTTAGATGCCCTTGCTCTGAAAAGAATGGGGAATCTGCTTGGTCTCTGGCATGTATTGATCTGATTTGAAGGTGCAGCAATTTAGTTCTTTACCCCAGGATCCTTGTGGGTCTCAGGAGGTGGAGGAAACATGCAGCACAGTGGAGTTTGGCCATAGCCTATGTCACTGCAAACAGTCCGTTCCAGTTCTCTGCACGCAAAAGAGGAGTCCCTGTGCTGACACTTCAGCAAATTAATCTCCCCTTCTTTATGGCCCTTTTGTTGCCAGAGTACTATTAAGAGACGTTAGTGTAAGGAGAGTTCAGTACTTTGAATTGCAGGCTTCACTTGTAATCTCTACTAGTATCACATATGATGTAAATACTACAGGAAAATTCACGGAAAGATTATGAAGTCTCTGCAGGAGGGGAACATTTAAAAGCTATTAATTGAAAGAATCACCAGGGAGGAAGGAAAAGGGATCAGCATCACTGGAAATGAAAGATATAAAAGATAAACCCTTTCCATCACTGCAGTTCAGCAGCATGCAGGACTTGAAGGCAGATGCTGTGTGATTTATTATTTTTCTGTGTGGATTAGTTCATATACAGTCTTTGTAATATACTGTAACTCTGCAAAACAGATTTGTGCCTTCCCTTCCCTCTTCTTTCTGTTTTACCTCCTATATATAAACTTCTCTGTGCATTTAGTATTATGACATTAAAAAACTTTTTGCTAGTTAGAGACAGGTGTTATGAAATACTCCTCAACTGTATTGGGAGCCTCTATTAAACAGTCTCTATTAGGTGTCTGTTAAACAGGGAGTATCAGTCATATAATAAGAAAGGGATAAATTTATTTTTGAAGCATAATGTAGCTGTTCAGAAACACTGGCTCTGTTTTCTGCTTTGCCACTCTTGCTTTATAATCCTGGGCAAGTTGCTCCAAATTTCTGGTATCTATATTTCATTTTTATCCCATTTTGGTTTTGTCTACTTAAACTATTTATGAGGATAAAGACTTTTTGCTCTGGTTTTCTGTGTATTTTGCTTTGTGCTCTAAAACCCTGATCTAAAGTTGGGATCTAGGCACTGCTGTAGTTCAGCAATAGTGATAGATAACAGTAGCAATAAGTCAGGATTGAAAAAGACAGTTCCTCTGACAGTTGGCATTTACCGTAATGGTAATACGCAGAAAGCTTTGAAGAAAGTATCTGAATCATGCTGCTGTCATTCGCAAAATCTCTGAGCCTTCTCAAATTGAGAGTGGCGTGCATGGCTAGTATTTGGATTGTGAACTCCAAGAAAACTTGAATAAATTTTAAAAGAACCTGCCCTGAGACTTATGAACTTCATATCCATAATATTCAGCTCTTGGTAGCAATTGTGTAATCAATGGTAAGGACAGTTTGAGTGTTTTACAAGCATGACATTTGACATGACTAAAATATTTTATCAGTGGCCTCTGTGAGAATTTCTTTAAGCACCGTCATACACTTGATTGCAATGTGAAAAAGGCAGGACAGCAGGAGGCAAAAACTACATCACAGCTTTTACAGGCCAGTAATTCTGGGGCCACAGTCAATTGCAGCTTTGGACTTAACTACTAAAGATACATCCTGAGTCAATGCAGGAAGAATTTTTCTTTCTCAGACTAGATCTGGACAGTTTATCATCAGCAAAGACACCAAGAAACTTTCTGTAAGGAGACAGGTATGGGATTCTGATATCGTAGTGAGGTTAATATACCCAGTATTCATGAAAGCACAGTTTATTTTACAGTCAATAAGGTTTCCATAAAATTTCTTGCAAGGATAGACAAAGCTGGTCCCTTGTGCAATAGGATTTTTTCATAAATTCTCTTGGCAGTTTCGCTTGGATGAACTGTTCCTTTATCTGCCATGCAGTGTTGTGTGCGGCTAGAAGATCTCACCCACAGCTGTATGTATTTCACTGATAAGGGAAGTAGTTACAGTCACTTATTTCAGTAGAATCTTTGGAGCCTGCCTGAGCTCCAGGTTCTGTACAGTTGCATTCTGTAGAAATCTATAATAATCAGCTGTCACCCTGGAAATGGGTGGATTCCGATGGAAACTGGAAATCTCACAATAGCAGCATCACCAAGTCTAACCTTCTGAATTAGGATTCCAGAACCAAGGGACTCCAGAGAAACACTGAAATGTGCCTGCTCCCCAGGTTATTTCTAATGCAAAGATAGCCTGGAATCACAGCCTTCACACCAGCGCCATCTGGGAAGCCTGAGCTTTGCAAGAAGCCACCCAGAAAAATTTTGGGGAAGCCCAGCAGCTTCCAGCAGGTCTCTATTGATATGATGTCTGTCTTGATAAACAGGTATTTTTCAATAAAAAAAAACAATTAAAGCATTTTTTATCATCTCTGCCTCTAATGCTGAGCTAGTCCTTATTTTTCAGTGCAGAAGACAGGTGTCAGGGCTGTTCATGTGTTTTCCCTACAGAGCTCTGTCACGTCCCGCTCAGACGAGGGGGACAAGTGACTCAGATTCGCAAATCCCCAATGGAGCGGACAACAAGTCTCCAAGTCTAAACATTTATTAACTACTCACAATGTACTAATTGAACACACGATAGTTGGCTAAGTATATAGCAAGTTGTGGCGAGCAATATAATATGCCTTGCATTGCTTAATAGGAAAGGGAAAAGAGGGAGATAGAGGGAATGGGGAAATACAGATCACCGGTCTAGGTTTCTGCGCAGCTCCTGCCGACGAGGGTTCCGGGAGGCACGGGAGACATCCGTCTTTTTCGCTGGCATCCGTCTTCTTCGCTTCACTGCACTTTCTCTCCTCGGGGCCGCGCCACCCCCCCTTCTTGATTTATACCCGCTTTCCTTGGGTCCATCCCCTAGGTCGACCCACATACCTACGTATCCCATGTACGGGGAGGGGTGAAGTGTTTCATGGGATGATGTAATTAGCATGATCATGTTAGCCCTCGTTAGCATATTGAGGGGTGTTAACTTTAATATGCATTTTGTGGATAATGAAGCAAAGGTCATTCACCGGACAGATGGCCCTTGAAGTTTTGGCCAGGTGCACCAGAGCAGAGCCGTCCTGTCTTCACAGGGCTCCCTCCTCCAGTCCCATCTTGTGTTATTCGGGCAGCCTTATCAGCTTCGACCTCCACAGAATGCACCCTGTGACTCATAGTTTTGTCTTGCGAGTGTTTGAGGCATTTCTTCGATCAGCCTCAACTTTTGCTTTCTCAGGCTGTTTTTCTTAGTTTCTCACAGGCCTGGTTTCTCGTCTCTCACATCCCACCCCGTGACTCAAACACTCCAAGTTCTTCTTTGACCATTGTGATCCCAAAAAAGTATAGGGAAAAGGAAGACAGAAGGTGAGAGAGTATATAGTTAATTGCTGCAAGGCATACTATTAAAAGCAAAAATTTGCATAATATCACAATACTAATATTTACAAGCCATCCTCCCCACCCCGTGAGTCCTGAGGATCCCAGTGATGTGACCCATGACCCAGGGTTCCATCCATCAAACTAGTCCATCAGTCAATAAAAAGGTTCTCACTTCCCGTTGTTGATCATCTTCATCATGGCACGGTCTCCTCTATAGAGGTGGTGGTATTGTGGATGATGATATAGCATTCTCCCTCAGTTAGATTCAGCACACTGCACAGTCCATGTTCCTTCAGCAATGCTAGCCAGATTCTGCAATGTCATCTTAGATGCTTGTTGGGTCTGCACCTTTAATTCCTTAAAGGCATATCTTGTTAGTACATATAATTGCTAAGTTAAATTTTCTAAAACTATTTGAGGTTACACAATGACATTATCAGGTCTATAGGGATTTAAATGGGAATACAATTTAATATTCAGGAACAATTCATTAATGCTTAATTTGTGGGATCAAACCCCTTCAACTAGTCTTTGATGACTGCATCTTGCTGTTGATGGATGTGGTGTTGTAAGGACCACATACAGTTATATGAGCTAGCACTGTAATCTGTTTGGTATTTGCAAGCACCAGTTTGCAGTCACAGGTGGCTCACAGGCTTCCTTTATTTTGGAGGTGATTCCCAATAAGGTAACTTAAGGCACAACTCCAGGTTAACCTTCTAATAAGTGAACTCATTAAATGTACTTGTAAAATTTCCTGGATTGTTGATTGTAATTGATTGGCAATGATTTATTCCACACTCAGCAGGTATGATTCCGCAAATTATATAATAATGTAAGCAGATTACAAATAATAACTAGCCAATAATGCCTACAACCATTGAAAGTGCTAAAAGTAACATAGGTCTCCCGTTGTCCAGGATCAATGCTCTGTAAAACACATATATACATGACAAAACAATGATGGTTAGAAAGAAGGGACAATCCACCTGGTATTGATGCGGTATTCTTTCCCATGGGCATCAGTAGTCACCCATGAACAAATATTGATGGGAGTTTTTAGGGTTAGGGGTACTTGCCCCACGGTGGGCAAGTCTACTAGAACAGGTTGTCCAGGATAATGGAGCGGGTTTGCAGGGTCTTTAGTCTCTTTTTTCCTGGTGAGTATGGACAGAGGCTTAGGACAGAACGCGGTAAGTCGTGGGCACCCATTAATTCCCCACCGGCTGTTTATCTTCATTACTGCGTCTGACACCCGTTGTGGCCATCCTGGTTCGAGGGGTTTTAGGGCCTGCTTTAACAGTCCATTGGTGCGTTCCACAATTCCATTTGCTTGGGGATAGTATGGAGTATGGAAAATCCACTGAATTCCTTCATCTTGAGCCCACTCCTGAACCACCCCAGCAGTAAAGTGATTACCGTTGTCTGATTGGATCGATTTGGGCTTAGGCAAGTAGCTAAACCAACGTTTTAACCCCTTCACCGTATTTTCTGGGACCATAAAGAACATATCTTTCACATCAATAGTTGCTAAGATCTGGTGGGCTTGTTCCTGTATGGTTGCAATCAGTTCAGCTATGTTAGGCACTGCAGCTGTTAGAGGATCTGTATTGGCATTTAATCGCCGATAGTCAATTGTCAGACGCCACTTTCCGTTAGGTTTATGGACTGGCCACACTGGGGAATTATAGGGTGAGTGAGTTGGAACGATGATCCCTTGCTCCTGCAGCTCTGCTATTACCGGAGTGATCCCCTCCCTTGCACCTAACGGTAAGGCGTAAGGTTTCACATTAACAGTTTTAGAAGGAGGAAGCGCAGGCGCTTGCTGTAGAAGTCTTATAGAGGCAGTTGGGGACACAAATTTCCATTCCCTTCCTTTTGAATCCACCCAAGCTTGTCCCTTCAATAGGTCAAGTCCCAGGATATTTGTGGGGAAATTTCCCGGGATCATCATAGCCTCTGTTGCAGTTTCATTCCCAGGTAACCAGCATTTCACCCGAGCAGTCGGCTGTGGCTTAGAGTCCCCGAAAACATCTGTAACCCAGATCTGCTTTTTGTCAGCAATTATGCCATTCCGCTTGGCAACCTCAGTTTGGAGTGCTGAAATCTGAGCACCCGTATCTACTAGAAATGTAACTGGAGTTTTAAAGGGACCGAGCGGAAAGGTAATCAACAAGTCTCCTTTAGTATTCTCTGTGAGCCTCCTTAAGTGGACCCACCCACCATCCCCCGGCTCACTTACTGGGGATGGCGCATCCAGTTTCCCGACCCTAAATCAATCAAGTCTTCTTCAGGGGCAGTTGGTGTTTGAGAAGCAATTACCACCATCTCGTTAGTTTCCAGCTCTGTCCCTCCCTTTGCTCGAAAGGTCTGCTCGGTTGAGGGGGGCAGCTTTCTTTTATCTTTCCAGGCTCGAATGAGCTTTTCTAAAACTGTAGTAGGCATACCATTCATTAACTCTCGGGGAATCCCCTGTCCAATTCCCTCAGTCCACAAAAGGTTTCTCTTTGCTCTTAAAACTTGCGGAGGGGAAGGAGGCGGATTTTCCTGCTGTTCCACTCTGCGTACCGAGGGCTTAGGTTTACCCGTTCCCCTGGTAAGGCCCATTCTCCGGCCATAATTTATTAAGTCCTGAGCTATCTCTCCCCAGGTCATGGCTTCTCCCCCCGCCCTTCTTCCCCCTCGCGGGGCTAATGCATTCCGCAAACGATCTTGTAATTGTACTGCATGTGATTTCAAAGAGTCCGGCAAACCCCGAATCAGGGGAGTCATTTGATCAGGGTTAGCAATTAATAGCATTGGGGAAGGCTGCTGCGGAACCAAACGCCTGTCATGCATTAATTGGAGACAAGCAGCCTTCTGCAGACTTTCAGTCAAATGATTTACGGTTGGGGTCTCAATACATACTGGATCCCCCCTTTCCAAGGGGTCCAGACCCCCAGCCCAATAAGCAGCTCGTTGAGTTAACGACCACGGCTCTCTCTGGTCATCAGTAACTAAGAAAACCCCTGGCCCCCAGTATCCCTGGGCCTCATCTTCTGATAACAAAATTCGGTCGCCACCAGTCAAAGACACCCTCCACACGTATTCAGTCTCAGTTTCCTGAGCTTGTCTGGTATATTTCTCCTGAATTTTTGCAAGCTCAGTCGCTGGATATGGTGTAGTTCGAATGGTGACCTGTGGAGCTCTTCCACCCTGACCCTCGGTGGTCTCCGTTTTAATTAATGGTCTTAAATTTGCCCCCTCATTTTCGGGGTAAAAAATTTCTCGGCTTATCTCTAAATCCTTTGTTGGATACAAGGGTCTGGCTGCTGCTTTTGCCAAACTCGTAACTCCCTGTTCACTATCCGGAACAGAGCCGAGATCTGTCCGGTTGCAGGTTTCTTGTTCATTCCTCTCTTTTTCAGACCGTGAGATTTTTTCTCGGTCCAAGGCATCTAACAGAGCCATGTGAAATCGCTGAGAGGTGTTACGCTCATCAGCTAATTGGCTTTTCAGAACTTCAGTTTGCTCTTGCCAGAGTTTAGCTTTTTGTTCAGTAATTTTACGTTCCTCAACCAATTGATCCTGGAGAGCTTTTACCAGATCTTGTAAGGATTTGATCATTTCCCCTTCTAATTGTTTCTTAACATGTTTATCTTTTTGGGCTGCAGTCAGTGCTGCCCCTAATACAGCGCACACTACAGCTTTTCCTTTGCCTGGTCGCGACCCTTGCAGCCCCGCAAGTGCACTGATATAGCTTGCCACTGCTTCTGGATTATGCCAATTATCGTGGGCCCAAACCTCTACTAAATGAGGAGGACAAGCCTTATACTCCTTCAGTTTCTCAAAAATAGGGGAGCAGTCAAGCACCGACATTTCCTGGCCAGTCATGGCTTGCCACTGCTCGAACCTCTCCTGGCTTAGAGCTGAGAGGTCACTTCCCGATTCTCCCTGTCCTTATCGGATAGAGAATCGGTATCCCTCCGACCCTTTCCCAGCGTAGAGCTGAGGGGCCAATTCCCAGTTCTCCCTGTCCGAGTTGGTCGGATAGAGAACCAGTATCTCATAAGACTTTCCGACACCGAAGGGGATCCTGCCAACTACGCCAATTTTAATGTCACGTCCCGCTCAGACGAGGGGGACAAGTGACTCAGATTCGCAAATCCCCAATGGAGCGGACAACAAGTCTCCAAGTCTAAACATTTATTAACTACTCACAATGTACTAATTGAACACACGATAGTTGGCTAAGTATATAGCAAGTTGTGGCGAGCAATATAATATGCCTTGCATTGCTTAATAGGAAAGGGAAAAGAGGGAGATAGAGGGAATGGGGAAATACAGATCACCGGTCTAGGTTTCTGCGCAGCTCCTGCCGACGAGGGTTCCGGGAGGCACGGGAGACATCCGTCTTTTTCGCTGGCATCCGTCTTCTTCGCTTCACTGCACTTTCTCTCCTCGGGGCCGCGCCACCCCCCCTTCTTGATTTATACCCGCTTTCCTTGGGTCCATCCCCTAGGTCGACCCACATACCTACGTATCCCATGTACGGGGAGGGGTGAAGTGTTTCATGGGATGATGTAATTAGCATGATCATGTTAGCCCTCGTTAGCATATTGAGGGGTGTTAACTTTAATATGCATTTTGTGGATAATGAAGCAAAGGTCATTCACCGGACAGATGGCCCTTGAAGTTTTGGCCAGGTGCACCAGAGCAGAGCCGTCCTGTCTTCACAGGGCTCCCTCCTCCAGTCCCATCTTGTGTTATTCGGGCAGCCTTATCAGCTTCGACCTCCACAGAATGCACCCTGTGACTCATAGTTTTGTCTTGCGAGTGTTTGAGGCATTTCTTCGATCAGCCTCAACTTTTGCTTTCTCAGGCTGTTTTTCTTAGTTTCTCACAGGCCTGGTTTCTCGTCTCTCACAAGCTCAAAAACTAAAATCCATTCCTTACGTGCTATGTTATTCAGTCAGTTATTCTTCAGAAAATCTGACAAAATCAACCTAATAAATTTTAATTTTCAAATTTTAGGAGTTATGGTTTTACTCTGTTTTCCACTGTGAGTTTGAGATCTTTCTACAGGCTGCATTTATACTTCTGTTGTAAGGCAGTTGCTAAATAGAATCACAGTGGTTAGAGATGGTAAGAATTTACTGAGTCATCCGGTTCAAGCCCTCTGCTAGGTTATATTTGAAAAGTAAAAGAAACAGACCTTTTACTTAAGGGTCCTCCTAGTTCAAATGATGACAAATTTGCAGGATTTTTAATTTTGTTAAATAGTTTCACCATATAGGAAGCAATATCACTTTTGCTAATGATGGAAAATGAGGTTGGCCATGTAGCCTGTCATGATTTATGATGGAGTGCAGCACACCATAAAGTTCTTCAGCCTTTAATTCCACCAGGACATACGATCTTTACAACCAGAATTTTCAAAAATTAATGAATGTAGCAGTTGAATAAGTGTGAAAAGGAAGCAGAAATTATTTCCTAATGACTTAGTTAAAATGTTTATTTTAATCTTCACAAGGGACCTTGCTTTTCAAAATTAAGACTCCTCGTGGAGAAACCAGCTCTAAAAGGGATTGGTTAAAAGATAAAAAATTATCTATTACATTCCTAACAAAGTGATGAAGCTTTAGAGATACAGGTTTAATCTTTTCTTACTTTGCGGAAGGAATACAATTTGAACTTCATCTAAATGTGGTTTTTCTTCCCTTAACCCTAGCCAAATGTAGCTACACTGCAGTGATTAGATGTTGCCAGTGGACCTGACTCAGATTTCTTCATCATTATTGTAGGTAATGGCAATGCTACAGGCCAGACAGTGACACTTCTGATACCTCTGGGCTGTCTTTATTGCCAATGCAAAACAAATGGCTTAAATTTGGGAAGCAAGTCTGGTGGAAAAGCAAAAATTGGAACAGCAGTCAGCTCTCTGTCCTTCAGCTGTGACTCTTCAGTAAAACTTTGGTTTCGTGACTAGCAGAAACAAGCTGTAATCTGCAAAACCAATGGTAACAAATCTTTGGTGTGCAATGTTAACATTCTTAAATATCTAATTTTAGAGTAGAATGGTATTAATTTATTTTGGTGGCATTTGAATATGAGGGTACTTAGTGATACCTCAAGCAAGCAATGATGAACTTGTGAAAAAGCTAGTTACCTAAGGGGCTGTATGGTGTGCATGTCTTTGGAAATATGCACAAGGAAGGACAAAATAGTTACGCAGAGCCATGCTCTTCTGAAAATGTTGCCAAATGTATAGCTTTCAGAAGAGTACCTCCCCTAAACTAGTGTCTCCAAATATCCCTATTATCCTCCATATAAATCAAGTACAGAAATTAGGATATGTGCAGCCCTCTCGGCTAGGCAGTGCAATATGCTTTACCAAGAAACCAAGACTGAGAGAGAGAGAGAGAGTTGTCAAATGATCAGGAAATATGGATGTTTGCCTTTTCTGCTGGGGATTGAAAAAGCCAGAGAGGAGTATGGTCCATTTTTATGGCCTGAATATTCCTCATTATGACAGAGTCCTACCTCTTCATGAAAATGGTGCTGAATCAGGCAAGCCTATGTGCTTTGAAGCAAAAAATATGAGTGTTGTTTCAGGATGGTAAATATTCCATTTCCAGTCAAATTCATGTTTCAGTACAAAAGGATCCCAAATGTGCCAGTCACCACAGGACTGAACAGTAGGTTACCATATTTTTGCTGCTGCAGAATTTCACCCTTAAGAAAGGACAGTCAGAGTAAACCCCATAATCTCTTTTTAGATGTACCTTCTCCAGCTCAGGTATATTGTCCTGGATGCCGTCTCTCTCCTTCAAGAGAGGAATAAACCATGGCTCTGAACTGTGTCAGTGGGACAGTGAGTTTTTGTGATAATCCTGTCCATTATCCACTTATCATTACCTCTGCAGGTTCCTACGCTCAAAGCAGAGCTGTATGTTCCTACACTGCTGCACAGCTCCATGTCAGTTTTCTTGGTCTTGCTTTCAAGCTTTGTGGAAATTCTAATGGAAGCTCTAAATCATTTTGCTGTGGAAAGTGAGCCTGCTTTGGCTATTATCTGCAATTAGCATTCACCCTGTTTTAAATGAACATGCTGCTCTGGGCTCCCCCTCTAAACACAACATTTTGCTCATTTCAGGTCTTGATTGTCTTTCTAGTAAATAAGTACCTCGAGAATTGCTCAGCAATACTTGGTATCATAGTTCATCACTCCTCAAGGCTGGGAGTTTATGATACATTTGTACAATATTAATATAAACAATGGCTAATGCAGTTATGCAAATTATTTCCTTTTGTACTGAAGAATAGATTATTAGCATGAATTTAAAATCTGTTAGTTTATGCTTTACACATTGTATTAGCATTTATGTTTATGAAATATGATTGTAAAAGGCTCCCAACCACATTACATTTGCCTTGCACAGCTCTAGGAAGCAGCTTACAAAATGATGGAAAATAAAGCCTACTGAGTTAGATAATGACCCTTTGTAGCTCCATTCTGCCATTCTAGAGACTAAACTTAGCAAAATACTGATGTGTCTGGGAATTTCTTCTTAGTAAGTGGGCCTTTGAGGTGGGAGAGTGACAAAATGGCAGCACATTATTGGCCGCTTTCTAGCTCCTGTCCTTGAAACACGATCAGGGAAATGCCTGTCAGCCACAGCATATCCTTTTCTGCAAGAATATCCTATTGGGGCTGTGCCAGCCCATGATGTACCAGAGCAACCTCTATTAGATGGCTTTATGCCATGAAACCAGGCCAATCTCTAGCTGAAGACAAAAGTCAGAGTGCAAAAGATTTATGGCCACTTTACCCTAAACTGTACCTGCTTGAGTACAGTTTGGAGTGCAGAGTTGCTATAGGAACCTGGTGAAAGGACCTTTTGTTCAACTGTCATTTTCAAACCCATAACAAATACACTAATTTACATGGGAAAACGGTAACTGGGTTGATAGGCTGTTGCAGTTAATCCCTGTTGGGAGAACACACTGAAATAGATTCAAAAAAGGAAGAATAAGAGGTTGGAGGAGGGGAAGGGGACATTTTTTAACTTAGGTTTTTTTTATACATGTTTTCTCTTCTTCAGTGTTTGAACGCAAGATAAATTTAGTTAAACTAAATGGAAAAATTGTAAAGTGAAGAAAAGGTGATTTGGACAGGAAAAGAAAGGCTGTACAGAACATCCTAACTGTGAGCAGTGAGAAGCCACTTTGCTGTGCCTAGGTGCCCTGTGACAGCTCAGGCAACATGGGGTGTCAGAGCAGAGAGGTTGGACTGGGATTGTTAAACTAATTCATCTGCTTTGCATTGGAGCAGTGAAGCAATGCTCATTTGATCCATTTTGCTACTTCACTGTAGTAAAGTCCAATGGAGGGTGAAGCACAAAGCTAGGAGTGGTAACTGCTTCAGAGACCCTAACAAAAATATGTCTCTCTGCCACCATATCACAAGGCATTTATAATGTCTATTCCCATTTCCACTAAATTCTAACCACTGTAGTCACATCTGCATCTGGGAATTAGGGAATTCACCATTTTGGTTAGCATCAAACAGGCCTGCTTTGGATTAAAAGTTTACCAAACTGTTTACAGACAAAGGTACAGGAATATCTGTCTGCTCTGTCTTCTGCTGTTTGCACAGGAAATAATACAGGCTTACAGCCATTCCCTAGATATGCAGGTGTTCTCAATGCATAAAAGTATAAAACCTGGTTTTCTGCCTGCCTAGGCAGGCTTCTAAGATGCAGACAAGAGTGAACCAATGAAGAAATATTTAACTGTCAAGGGAAACTCTACCGTTCTGTGCTCATGTCACATTCAGAGAGACAGTTCTTCCACAGAAGGCTTGTTTTAGGAGAAGAGCAGGAAAGTTATTTCTTTTTGAGTGCCCAAATACTTTGGTAGGTTAAACATTAAGGTAGGCTTAGATTAAAACAGTAGTTATGTGGCAAAAAATTCTGCAGTTCTCAGGTTATATAGAAAGAAATATATGACTTAGAAGTCTCACTTATTTTCCTTTTTAAACTGAAAGCACACCAGGATCAACAGGCAAAACTCACCATTTTTGCAAATGGCCACAATCCCACAGGCTCAGACAATACAGTCTTCTACATAATGGCTCTCTGCCTTTATGTTATGGTCTACTCATCCCATGGCAAGCATTAACGCAGAAATAGCAGAACCCCTCAGATCCACTCGCTAGCACTTGAAGTGCTGTTTAAAAACATGTCCTCAATCCTCAAGCATATAGCTAAGTCAAATCTGTCTCCTGAGCCAAAATGTCATCCTGAAACCACTACTGTGACTAAGCTGAGGGTGTCATTAGAAGGTATTAAATATTTATTTGGAGATTCTGATGATACTGAGCGTTTTTGCTGTGGAAGCTCCTATCCCAGTGACCGTAAATGAGGAACAGGACTTGGATGAAGCAGATGGCTCAGCAGATGGTGACTTGCTCCTTTTTTAACCAGGCTTTTGTGTAAATGGAGTGTGGCATGGATCTTTGTATGCTTTTTGACTCTGAGAGTGTGTGTATGTGTGCTTTTAGGTTTTAATAAATGTTTAATTATGAAACCATGTGTCATGATGATGGTGATATGGATTTTACTGGCTCTTTAAAGATTTCAGAAGCTCTTGAAAATTTAGTTTGTTCACTGATTTCTGAAACCAACACTATCTTTGTAAAAGGGGTACTTTGGTGTTGATTTTTAATTAAATGGGAGCAGCTGCAATCCATGAGTGTGGGACTGGACAAAACAAGATTTTATTAGTCTTTAATTCTTTTGCTGTTTTCTGATTTTATTTCTCCACCATTAAGCTTAACTTTCCTGACTGTCCACAGTATTAAGATTTCAATGAAACTGAAAGACAAAAGAGGCAAGAGGTAACTGAAAAAGGGTGAGATGTGAGATTCACTTTGCAAACAGTTCTGTCGAGCTGTCGAAAGTTCAACAGTCCCCAGCACCTACTTACCATTCCTGCACTGAAGGTAGCAGCCCCTTCAAACCTGCCAGCAGGACTGTCTATGCATGCGCTCCCTAACCCATTTTATCCAAAATTAGATGGATTAGTGAAAAAATGTACTGTTGAACTGTTTCAACTAATGTGCCTCATTTAGACTGATACAGGTTAAGGAAAAGTTACATAAACAACCTCAGCACCAGCAGATCTGAGGCAGCGTAATTTCTACTACAGGAAATTTGATGATTTGCAGTGAGGATAAGACTGAGTGGCAGCATATTGCACAGGCACATCTGGAACTGAAGAGAACGTCCTTTTACTTTCTAAGAGTGGTTAAACCAATACAGTGTCTTTTGTCTCCTTAAAGTTCATATTCCTGTAACTCACCTGTAAATTTGCTTCTAATTTCACATTATTTCATTAGGCCACAGATTGGTCTTCTAGGATCTGGCTTTGTAAGCTAGAATGTAATTGAAGATAGTCCTATTGTACCTCATCTTATGTAAATTCTCCTATCACCTAATATCTGAGTGCCTTGTAACTTTTCATTAGGAAAGGGGTCTTTTTAACTTCTTTGGTTTCTTCTTTTGCTCATTATTTTCCCAGGTAGGAGATTGTGTAGGCAGAACGGTGTTTTTGCTGGCAGAGCTCACAGGTTCAGCAGACTGTTTTAAATGACACCAAAATATATTTTGGTTTCTAAGCCAAAAGACAAGCTACTTGCAGAATTGTCCAGCTTAACTTTGTCTCCTGCCCGAAGTGTTTCTAAGCTGAATATAATGAAGATCTATTCTAAGAATTCCTAAGGGCTCTTCACACAGACTCTGGAACTGATCCATGGGTTTCCACACTTTAACCAACGCACCGTCTAATATTGATTTCCTTCAGAAGTCAAAGCGATTTGTTTCCCTTCCCAGGAGACTTTGGGTTTTTACCTTTGGCTGCAGTCCTTGAATTAATATGGAAATTGAAAACATCGCTAAGGACTAGTCTCACATGCAAGCAAAACGCGCAGTTGCATGGAGCCAGGTGTCCTATGCACACTCAGACACTCAGATGATTGCTCTGTCTCCTCTGGCAGCTGGACGAATCACGCAACTCTCTGCTCATCTCTCTCTAAGATTCTTTGAGGAGCAAAATAATAAGTGACTTATTACTGATCTCTTTTTTTCCCTTCCTTTTGATAGCTCTTCCTCATGTCACTCTGGAGTAAAGGTCAGCACAGTTCTCTCTGGAAATTTGCTTAGGCTGGTGAGGTAAAAATGAGCTGATTACAAGCCAGAAACTAGCTACATGGAAGGCAGCCATCTCTCCCATCATTAATCCAGAGTCACCTATAGGTGACTGTCTATCAAGCAAAAAGTTTCAGATTTGCAGCTAAAGCCTAATACCTTTCTTCTAATCAGCATTTCTAAGCTGCCAATAAGTATGATCATAACATTGCCTGTGTGAGGTTTTCTTTCATCATTTGGCAGTGTCAAGACAGAGTGGCTCTCACTTGCTTTATACCACGTAGAACTGGAAATGAAATACTGGGGAATCAGATGTCTCAATCAGGGTGTTCTATGTTAGAATTACTTGTGTAAGCCTCAGTATCACAGAGGACTGGGGATCTTGTGCTCCCCTCTTTCTCATCACTGTCTCTGGGTCCGTGCTGTGTGCTGTACACATGTAGATACAATTGAGCATAAAGAAATACATAATGTCACAAGAGCAAAGGCACTTGCAGCAGTATAGAGGCCACCAAAGTAATTATTTTAAATTACATGTGATCTTGTGAATTTGTCATGCCAATGGCGTTGAAACAATTCCTCCCGGACACAAAGACATGAGTGCAGGTGGTGATGTAATCACTTAGGGTCATATCCAGGCTCATTTGAAGGGTAAGGTTCTTCGTGGTGTTAAATGACAATCTGTCCTGAATTTGTCATGCCCATATGTCATCAGTACAAAACTTACAAATCGGTACATCACTTACAAAACACACCTCTCATTTTAGATCCAAGTTTGCATCTGTTCCAAGCAAAACATGTGCCATCTCCCTGTATATTCCTAACAAGTCTATATTAGACAACACATGAGTAAGCTGAAACAGGAGAAAGTCCTTTCTATATTATGGGGAAAATAATCACAAATCACTGTCATTTTTACCTGACTTTACATGAATCTCAGTGGAGAAACTTCTCAAAATACTTCACCATATTTCCATGACATATGAAAGGTTATTGTAGCTCATGTACTATCCCTTAGGAGAAACATATTTTCATATGTTTTCTAGCATGTGATGGTAAACTACATATAATTTGTCTGGAGGGGGGAAATCAGTCAAAAAGGTATAGAAATTTAGTAACCAGTGACATCACAATTGATGCTTCAGTTGTGATTTGTCCATCTGTGTTTCATTGGTCCATCATTCAGGTAAAGGACATCTTTAAAATAGGGATTCAGGCTGAGAGTAATCCATCTCTGGATACTGAGATGCCAGATAGCTGATATGGTTTATGAGAGGTTATAGCTTCAAAGGAATTGATTTATAAATGTTTTCTGTTTCTAAATATGGAGCTGGACATCTAGTATGATTTACAGAAGCATCTGACTGGCTTACATCCTTAATTTTTACTGAGTAACAACCAATGTTTAGGTGCTTCTATAAATCTCTCTAGCTGTTTCTCTTCATCTTCAGGCACATAAAACTCTTTGTAAAGGTGAAACAAAAAATTCAGGGCCTAATTTTCAAAATCTCAGATCTCATGTGACATCAATAACAAGATTTCAGAAATTTCTCAGCACCCTGAACCCTTGCAAATTCTGAAAATTCACTATCATTGTTTGATGTATACTTTTTCAGGAACTTTGAATTTATAATCTGAACAAAAAATAAGTCATATTGCAGAGAAATCTGCAATACAAAAATATAAAAATTTTAACACTAATTTTTAATTTAACACTAACTACTGATTTTCTATATCAGATACACTCACTTTACATTTTAAAATACCTTTTATGAAGTGACAGGTGAGGAAAAAAAAGTCAAATAAGTTTTCATATGTTCTTGCCAAGAACAAAATTTCTGAGGGCCAGACTCTTTAGACTACCTAGACCTGTGCAACCCCAGTGCCTACGGGAGACCCTACAAAGGGAGGTAATGAAAATGTAGTAATTCTGCTGTTGTACAAAGCAGTAATAGAAACAAATTTTCATCCTCTTAGATGCATCAATTCCAGGAGGTGTGGGAGAGCAAAAGTTTCCTTTCAGCATTTCAGTGAGCAGCCATATCAGAGAGAAGTCTTGTTGAAGAAGAAGGTGCCATGATTGCTTATCAGAACAAGACTGCTTTAAAGGGTTTAAATAACTGTGCTTTATTCAATATTCAAAACAGATTTGACTTTCCAGATATTTTTCTAAGGGCAGTTTCTGCTGAGCTGGCACTGAAATTCCAAGTTGCAGAACTGAGGAAGTGTTTAAGATCCAGTTATAATGAAAAAAAGAAAGCAAATGATGTCCCATAGAAATCCTGACACTAGTATAAACATGGTGACATTCCAAAGTGCTGCCTTTGTTATTAATGTTCTTATTTTTCCTTGTATTTACATTTTGGTGGTACAAGGTCATGCCATATATTAGCATGACTTTTGGAATTGTTTGCTGACATGAATATTAATATCTTGTAGAGTTCTTTCTCTCCTTCCTTCTCTTTCTCCATTATCCCTGCTTCCTGTTAGCATGTCAAGATGAATCAGAATTAGGCCAAAAGGATGTGAGGTGATAAAACCTGAGATGTGTTATAATTAAAGCAAAAGAACTGTATTGCTGAGCTCCGCTGTGCTTTGAAATATTCTGCCAACTTACTGAGAGTAGATGAAATGTGCTGTGCCAAATTATTGTTTTTCTGAACTTCAGGGCCTTCTAATAGGAGAGATGTTATGAGTTTCTAGTTGTTTTACAAGGCTATAGCTAGAGCTGCAAGCTCCTATTTTTGGATACTTCAGTGATACCGTGAGAGTTTGTGTGATAAGTAAGACTGGGAACGCAAATTCACATCTTCCCAAATTAGCACCCTCTATGCACCCATTTTTCTGCTCTTTGTCCCATTTTGTGCAAGACCAGCTGCCCTTCCAAGGGTATAAAAGGAGGTGCTATCTATATGTATGCAGTGTTATGTATTGTAGAATCTCTAAGCATCTAAATGGATTTCCTCAGCAAATGCTTTAGAGAGCCTAATAGTATTAGGGTTACAGTTAGGACTGGAATATATTTTACTAGAAGTTTACTGATTTTCTGATGTTCCTTTGAAACTATCATAAATACTTTCAAACCAGACAATATAATCAGAAAGATTTTTGGGAGAACTTCATAATTCAAGAGAAAATAAGAAAATACGCAGAAAGTAAAAAAATCCTTATCTCCATGTATTCAAACCTCAAGTTTTGACTTTCAAGTCACAGCAATTCAATTTGATTTTAATAAGATTCAAGGATATTTTAAAAATTAGTAAGGACCTAGAATTGGCTTCTTATTGAGATGCCAAGCATGTGAAGATCTGACCTGATCCAAAACAAGATTTCCTAACTCAGAATAAGCCAAATGAAAGTTAAGCTCAATTATACATGAAAATGACTCAAGGAATGTGCAGTTTAAAAAATTTCAATAAATTATGTATGAAATTGAGTCATTCTGCCACGTTGTCACAAATGCAACATGTCAAGGACACCACATTAAAAAAAAATGAGAGTGAATATGGAAAACACAAAATATAATTAACTCCAACTGCTGTTAGACTCACATTTTTCTGCTTGATTAAAATTTAACCCAAATAAGTTAAAAATAATTGAAAAAATCTCCCAGTAATTTGAACCTCTTCCTCAGCTTTGTACACTTGCTGAAGTTTTCTTCCTGTAGTTGTGTTGACTCCAAACAGATAATAGCTCTGAAGGTTCCAGCAGGTAAATATGGTGTTTTCATAAAGGTAGGGAAATGTGAAGAATATACTCTTATCCAGGTAGAGCACAAAACATTCTGGGGGATCCCCAGGCAGAAATAATGGTCGGATGAAAAGAGTAGTCACAATCCCAGCTCTTTCCACACTGCCAATGCAATTTAAGGCAGACAGAATGTGTTCTTCAGATCAGCTCACATGTACAAGTACCTCTTCCCACCCAACCCTGGCTCTTGCAGTAAGATTTAGCTCTAGTTAATTTAAAAGCAGCAAGGGTGATTCCACTCACACCTCTTCTATAGAAAGGCCCAGTCACCTCTCCCTTCCTTCGTTGTCAAGCAGGAGCAGTTTCAGTGATTTATCAGTGCTAGTCACTGGTACATGTGAGAGAAGAAAAGAGGTTTGTGGCAGAAAGAAAACCACCCACAGCTAGGACAAGCTGTAGCCTAATTAAACTTAACTGTCCCCAAGTGCTTTCTTGAGAATAGTTGCTCAAAATTACCTAAACTAATCCACTTTCTTAAAACCCCCTGAGGCTTTGTTTTCCTCTTGTTTATTAGGATTTTACCTTTCTAATACCCATGATTGTGATGATGTTGCTTTTGATTTATGCTGAGGAATCTGCAAGCAGAGTTTGGCCATTAGGCATTAAGACAGAAGTACTCATCTTGAGAGAGCTCTTCAGCCTGAGAAATGTTTTCATCCCTTGCCCGCTAACATTAATCCCAGCGCTCTCCATCTGCCAGCAAGTAAGTTGCAAGCTAAACTGTTTATTAAAAGTTTTTGAGAAACACCAAAGTTAGGCACTGAAAACAAAAGTTCACACTGGCTTGAATAGCAGATTCAAGGCTTCAGAGAGAAAATGAATGTTAATGAGAAAATATAATCTTCTATTTATATAACTCCTTTTTATTCTAGAGAACCTCATCAGTTTGGGCTTGACCTTATCTTTCTCCCCATTTGTTCACCACTTACATATTTTCTCTGCAGTGTCTCACAATTAAGGGGACTGTAAAAGCAGAATTAGGCCCTTTATAAGTGAGTATCTATCTAACTAGTTAATCTACCACTTAACAAAAGCCTTTGAGAGGGCAAAAAAGCACTGCAGTGTTGTATAACGACTGTCACAGCCAAGTTCAGTAGAGGAAGAAGAGGAGATCCCAAATGGAAAAGGGAGAATGGTGCATAGATAAAATGAAATTAGAAAAATGCGGTTTGGCTGGGCTGGCATTTCAATATGGGCACATAACAAGGACTCATTGGAAATCTTCTGGAGGAATATGTTTCCTTTGGAAAATGCTGATAATGTCAAAATGTAAATGTTTGGCCAGACTGTGTACTGTGGCAGCGCCCTCCCCAGAAATCAGGCAAGCAGGGAAACCTGCCTGGACCTGGGCACACTGCCCAAGTGCAGCTGTTGGATCCCATGTCCTGCATTGCCCAGGCCAGAGCTCACCCTTTGCCCAGCTGTTTTTTCCTCTGAGTTTTAGGCACAGAACAAATAACCATTCTGCATGCCAGCATACAGAATTATCTATTCTTCCCCTTTTCAAGCCACTGGTAAAAAAAACAATTTAGCTTTTTGCAGCAGTGTGGCAGGACTCTAGCCCCCATCTCCACATCATCACCACATACCAATGCATCAAGTGTGCCTCTGTTGTGTAGCCCTAAATGGGTGGGACATATCCTGTGCTACATGCCGTGATGCTGGACACATCCCACATGAATTCCCCACCCTGTCCCATATGCTCAAAGGACTTCTGTGTTCTTGGGAGCAAAATGGGTTGGCCTGATACTGAGCATCTCCTGAAGAACTGTTGGCCTGCAGAGTCTCACAGAGATGGGCCAGACAGCTGCTTCTCAGTTAATAAAAAGTTGAAGGAAATTTCCCCCCATTTTTCTAAAATTAAAAAAAAAAAAAACAGTCTTCAAAGGAAATGTTGAAATTTCTGTTTTCATTCTGAAACTGGAATAATATTTTTTTTCAAAAGAAAAAAAAAATTCTGCAAGAATTACTGCTTTGGTCTAATACCACAAAACTGGACTTCTCTCTATTTTTCTAATAATGAAGTCTTAAGACCTTCAGTTTTTACAAAAATGTCAGGGACCTTGACCATGTGTTTCTTTTCTTTAGGAATAGATTAGAGTTTTTATGAAGCCTGAGGGATGCATATTCTTTGCCCTTGACCACGTGTTTCATTTCACTGGTATTCCATTAATTTTTCCATGTTTTTAATGAACATACTTCTTTACAGCTTTATTTTTACTGCAGAAATGCAATATGAGTTTAATATGATTAAACTAGTGCAGAGAAACTTAGGTTTCTATTAGTTCAATTTGAGCAGTTTGTTTTTTTCATTTTATGTTACATTGTTAGGAACATTTTAATTTAGTTGGCAACAAGCTACTCTTCTTACTAAAATAATAGGATATGTGAAATATTTTGCATTGATGTAATTACACTGGCAGAAAATCTGGTTTAAATTGTATGAATGCTACTTTCTCATATAATCATCCTATGTGCACCAAAAACTTTAAAGAAACCTACAGAATTCCTTACTTCTGTTTGATCTGTCTGTGAACATTTGGCACTGGAAAATAATACAGCCTTAAAAAGGCTATTTAATCTGCTTGGCAGTCAATTTTCTGTTTAGGCAAGTAGTCATATAAAGGCTGTTTTTTCCATTTCAAACTTATCAGCTTTCTGGACCCTTTCCTAAGCAATACAAGACATATCTAAGCATTATATTCTGCTCAAAGTGTGGATTTATGCACAGAGGTAATAGTTCTGTTCACAAAAGCAAAGCCTGGGGCAATCTCTATTAACAGTTACTCTCCAATATTTGCTAAGGACCTTTGATGCAACTCATCATTGTGCTGTTACAGCCATGCTTGGGTGGTTACAGAGTTCAGCAACTGAGAACATAATGGAGAAGGCAAAGTGAAAGCAGTTGTGACCCTAATCGGTTTACAGGCTAGATTCTAGTATTGAACACCTCTGAATCCATTCAGTTTGCACATATATAATGAACACTTTGTAGGAAAAAATGGAGATGAGAGACAGAAAGAGGATAAACACAGACTTATGTATCCAATAAACCAGAGGAGATTATTTTTCTATTTGTCAGCTGAATATAGCTGCATCCCACGAAATTCAATCTCTGCTTAATGTGATTCTCTGCATACTTTGATCAAAACCACAGGAATATGCTAAAGAGAACACAATTCCTTCCCTGCACCCCCTGTTATTTTGATCAACTTTGATCTCTGAGGCAGCTGTTACTTGAAAACTTCAAGAAATAGCTATGTAATTAATAGCAAGGGAGACAAAATCTTTAAGATGTAAGAAAGATTTTTTTTTAACAAAAAGGACTAAAATTTTATCTTTTCAAATCAAACACTAATATTTACTAATTTTATCTAACATACTTAGCACATTAGGTTCCTATACCTAGTTAAGGAGAAGAATTTTCAGTGGCAATACCAGGTGCTCATTTTGAGTGTTTGGGTACTTCAAGAACATGAATTAGATTTTCAGGTTATGAATGGATCTGAATATCAGAAATTTCTCTTTGGAATTCTTTGACACATCAAGCTGTTGCAAAGGCTTTGAAACCTGCTCTTTTCACTGAGATTTCTGACCCACTAGAGGATTTTAGGCAAGTGACTTCACCTCTATGTACCTCAATTTCCCTATCAAGAAATTGAGGATAATTATATTTTTATATATTACTTTGAGACCTAGTGATTGCAAGTGCTGTAAGAGAACAGTACTATTTTTATATGAATTTGCTTTGTGCAGTGCCTCCATCTTAATAATTGGAACAGTTTGGTTTTAATTCAAAGTGATAAGAAGAGACTTAAATGAAACGGAGCACTTTGCAGATATACGAGATACATTTTTTTCATATATAATTCTTTTCTATATGAACATATACATTTCTTTTGGGATTTATTGTACACAAAGTCTTCCTGAAAAGTTCAGAGCTCTCACCTGCCTTAACTGTGAATTATTGCTCTGTGCAACAGGTCAGACTGTGTGCTGCCCTGAGAAGCATCTAATGATATTCTTAGAAGCTGGTTTTTAACCATTTCAGAGCACCGATAATATTTTTATTATTTTTAAAGATGCAAACTATCCAAAAAAACAGAGATTAAAGTACCGAAGGAAAAATTATATTCTGTGTCTCTAGCAGGCAATAATCTCAGTCAAATTCTAGCTCTGAGCCAGGTAAGATTTACTCCATCCCTCTGCACAGTCAGTGGAGAGGGAATATCTGACTATAATTAGATCCGAGGAGCTGGGCTTCTGTTAAGAGTTTGCTCATGAGCAAGAGAGAGCTGAGCTCTTGTTCGCATCTTTGCCTGCTTTTCACAGCTGGGGAGCCAGCATTAACAAGACTGTTCTGGAGATAAATAGTGCCCTGGTGACACAAGAGGGATCAAGAATAGCAGCAGTAGTGTTGCAGTTTACCCTTCTCAGCCTTAGGTTTCGCTGATCAATCAGCAGAGCCTTGGAGAGCTGGCAGCCAGGTGAGTGTCTGGCTCTTTAGCCCTATATGATGAGTTCTCCTCCTCCTCATCTTCGGCATGTTTTAGTTTGGACCTTGCTAGATATGTGATTCAAAGCATGATGCATTAGAGTCCAGGCATAGAAGCATGAGCAATTAATAGTAGATTTATAAATTTCACTGGCTGGTATCTTCATTGTTGTGGCCCACAAAAGGCTGTTCTGAACTCTGGACTCCTTAAGGCACAAAATCAGTGAGTAAAATTGTTTTAAAAATACATGTCTATAGAGCTTTAGGTCCTTGTACTTCTCTCTGGAGTAAAATGCATTAGTTCCCTGGGGAACTGGGAAATTACAACAGCTGTCCTAATTTTTTCAATAAAAGAAAATTTAAAAGCACTCAGGAAGCACTTAGGAAACAGCACTTTGCATTTGATGCTTGATCATGATAAAAATATTTATTCAGTGGAAGAATAACTGTAAGGGAACATTTTAAGGGCTTTTATATAGATTTTTTCCACCCAAACTTATGTCAAACATAGGCCTGTCAATCACCTGAAATGCACATTCCAAAAAGTACAATGAAACTATTCTTTGAGAAACAGGAAAGTTCTCAGTTGGATTTATATTTTTTTAATATTAGCAGTTTCCATTGTGACACTTGAAAGTTCAGATGTGACATTAATGGTTTGTGAAGATGAACTGGCCAGTGACTCATAAATGTCTCCGGAATTCACTGCTCAGGAAACAGCAGGCAAAGGAAAGCTGCACTCTGTCAAGAGTTGAGCTGTTTGATCTGCTGCCTGGTAAAATGTCCAGGCACTACACCCTGCTCTAACCCATTTCTTATTATTTGTAGTTGAGGCTGGGTTTGAATCAGTCAGCAATTATATATTGTTTTTTCTCTTTGCTACAAATCTAATTAAAATCATACTGGTACAGGATCTATAGTTACGTATTTATTTTCCTTGGAAAAATGTTTGCCTTGGCTGAAGTAGGGGTAACATGGAGGCTACAGTGTGATAAATTTCTGCCCTACTCTGCAATCTAATACCATACTTCTCAGAGTATCTTTTCTCAAATGTTTCTTTTGCTCTAAGCCACAGGCCTCAAATTCAGAGAAGATCTGAAATAAATGCTGGCTGAAAAATGTAGAGATGATACAGATATCCACTGGAACTGGATTTTAGAGATAATGTTAAGGTTATACAGAAAGGAACACCAAATTTTATGTCATTAAGCATGGCTACACTTTCCTGTAAATGTTTTGAAAATGTAATTGTGGACTAATGCATTTGGGCTAAATTCATTGCTGCCCTAAGTGTTGTGACTTCACTAGTGTTTGCTATCACGAAATTGTGACCTTCTTATATCAATATTATCAAAAACTTGTGGAGAGTGATGTAGATTTCAGAATTCGTGGAGATTTCAGCACGTTTTGAGGAGGTCCAAGAACACTATAAAATACATTCAGGGGATGGTCACAAGAGATTGCAGACTCCATTCCTTAACAGTACATCCCTTTTCAGCGTATCGCTTAAACATATGCTTGGTCCAGAGGCTTACAGGTTACATTGCCATATATCCTGATCTCTCCTGATTTCTTTTGCATGTATGTGGTGTGATCTGTAGGTTCTCTTGTTACACTTGACCAAAAGAGGTACAATAGCAGAAGAGGTGCCGGCCAGAAGAGAACTTCCCCTGCACAGGTGTGGTGAAGGACACACCTTCACCACACAATGAAATTGAGAGCAGTGTAACTTCTTTAACACAATGTTCCTGAACTAATGAGTCTGCCTATGAAGCTGGTGATATTACCTCAGCTTTGGCACCACACCAAAGCAGCTATGTTGCTGTCCAGACCTGAGCAATGTGTGCGCTGTCTGAATGTCCTAGTGCTGGTCAGCAGTAGTGATGGGCTCTCCCCACAGTGCGCCTATTGCCATAGAAAGCTGCCTGCAGGATTTTTGTGTAAAAGGCATAACAAAGTTGAAAGATATATCTTTGATCTGACTGTATAATGATGTGAGATCCTGAATTATGTCACAGCTCAGAGAGCTCATCAAACTGAAGTTGAATTGCCTGTCAGGCCATAAGGCAGGTGTTCCCAAGGGGATGGGGTGGCATGAACCAACCACAGGTATCACCCAGTGTGGTCATGGACTGGGAGCAGCTGCACAGTCCACCAGCACCGTTGCAGCTGCTTCCAGCTCCATGTAAGCCATCAGGGCTTGCCATGCCATGGGCTGGGATTTCTGTGCTGCATCGCTTAGAGGCACAACACAGGAGATCACCGTTCATTTTTCTTCCCTGTGGTTTGGCACAAACAAATAATAGCTGGAACTAAAATGGTTAGTATAGGTTTATTAACTTTGAGGAAAACAAATCATAAAAGGGTAAATCAAAATTAACTGGGTTGAACACAGAGTAATCAATAGGATTATACAAGGGTCACAAAAAGAGAGGACTTTCTTCTATTCTGTGACCTTTTGCGAGGACAAGCTTGAGGAAACACAGGAGACAGAAAAGAACAGATTCTGAGCTCTAGCTAAATAGCAATAGCCAGATGTTTTCCGCAGGTGCTGTAAGCCCTGAACAGTGGGATTTTGCTACATGATGTCTTATTTGTCTAAATCCAAAAAAGGACTTAGACTAAGGCCAGAAAGATGCAGGTGGCTATGGGCTCTGCTTCCAAAAGCTCAATAGCATCTCATTTGCTCTGGCTGGAATGCAGAAGGAAAATTTCTTCTCAACAGACAACTGATCTAGGAATAACTCCCTCAAACAGACTTTCAGGCTTCTTTTGTACTTAGATATTAAACAGAAGTAACTCTATGACTACTGAGACAAATTTTGTTATTAGGAATTTGCAGAAAGTTCTTGAAGATTTCAGTTCACCATCCAGGGCAGTTTATACTATGGTTGCATAGTGTATTATAATAACGTTTAAGGCTGCAAGCTTGCATGAGCTATTGCTACAGACAGCAGTGGCTGAGGTATCTACTACATTACTAGAAACTGACAGAAATAATTTTGAGTATGAAATATAAAATTCTAATCTCTGCAGTGAATCATACTCATTTTCATAAAAATAATCTGTGCATATATACACCAAAATTGCAGTTATCTCCATTCCTGGAATATGATTCAATTGATATTATACCTTTTAATGTAAGCCAAACAGTTGTTTATTTCCTAAAGCTAATGCTGACTTAAGACTAACATCAAGATCCATGATAAATGGGCAAATGCTGGGTTAGAATAAGGTGACTAATTGTACAGTAGAGATCACTGGTAGCTCCTGGGAAAATACAGTCACTAATAACCTGGACAAAGAAGTAACTCACATGTTAATGAAATCTCCTGACTGTGCTTTGAATGCGCTCTGGATGAGTTATGAAAAAAAAATGATAGAAAGTAACTGGGAATTAATCTGTTTCTTGGAAGTCTTAAAAACTTGATGAAATGCAACAAAAATTGGATTCAACCTGGAAAAATGCCAGCCAATCTATCTCAAGAAAAATAATTCAAGTTGTACATGCTTACTGTGGACAAATCTGGAAAGCAGTCATGTGAAGGACTGAGAAATTGTTGGGAGTGCCTGTGCTCGTGCAATATGAATAAGGACGTAATTGTTCATCTCCATACCACTCTGATAGAATACATGCATTTCTAGGTAGCTCATTACAACAAACAAATTGAAGGTCATTCAGTGTACAGCAGAAATAACTACTGAGGGATTTTTGAATAGACAAAAGAGGGTAGATTGGAATGGATCAATATTTATAAGTTGCTGAAAGGAAGGTTAAGTGATTGAGAATCAAAGAACTTGCCAACAATCTACAAATGGGATAAGCGGCAAGAAGGAAGGGGAATTATTTAGGGTGTTCTGAGGCAGAAGGAAGGAAGAAATTGAAATGTAGGCTGCATACTAGGATAAAAACTCTGATACAGAAATGAACTATACAGTGTGAAATTCTCCCAGGAACTATTTAAACGTCATTGTTTGAAGACTTGGACAAAGTCTTGACTGAATATATTTCAGCGACTAATTTATTTCTCTCAGCATCAGGAGATGACCTTCTCACAAACTCCCATTAACATCAGTGCGTTCTGTATGTGCCCTATGAAGCAGCAGCAGGGACTGGGTCTGGCTGCTAGCGCTTGGCTGGGGTACAGCGAACTCCAAAGGCAGTTCAGACCCATGACAGGACCTGGGACCAGGCCAGCCTCCAAGATGAGTCTGTATAGATCTACATTGAGTGAGTACTCCCAAAAGACTTTTAAACTCAAAGGTCAGGTTGTATTAGAATATAAACTACAGCAACTAACTTATTTTTCTATAGCTAACTCTAAAGTGAACACAAATTTTTAAAATAATGTCTGTCTTTGCTGTTTGTGGAATTTGCAGATTGTGTCCTTCCAGATTTACTTTTTGACAACTCAATGACTTTCTGTTCTGGTCCTTAGGAATTTTCTTCACGGGAGCACTAAGTGCCTCTCTGTCTTTGTTTGGCCTATGGGCAAAACTCCTTACTGTGATTTTCTCATTCTCCTTTAGCCATATTGTGCCAGTGGGACCATCTTCACTAAACAGGCTCAGTTGCTTCCATGGGAAGGAGCAGTCTCCTGATGGGCTAGATGGGTTCATTGAACTCAGACACACTTTTAAGGAATATCTGCAGACTGACAATGCGCAAATCAAACACTTATTGCAACCTCCCACAGTACTCATATCCCACCTGTAGTTCAGACAGGTTCAGACAAAATTAAAAGCCTCTGGACTGTTTGGTAGCATCTATGAAAGTAGCTGCAACCTCAAATCACAGATGATGCAGATAAAAAATACTAAAAGCTACTGCTGCACCTGGCACTAACAACTCTCTTGGAAGTCACAATTAGGTGTGTCACCTAAAGATGAATCAAAGAGAGATTTCCCACAGGAACCTTTGCAACCCAGTAAGATACTGGTGTGGGGGAAGTCTGCTGATGCTACCATAGCGTATTGATATGATGCCAAGACTAAGTTATACTTTTACATTCACATTATTATTAAATTTAGTGAATAAAAGGCTACGCAATTATATCCCAAGTCATTTGGGGTGACTAGCACGAAGTAGCACAAAAGTACACCACCTTTCTGTGTCTTTTGTGTTCCAGAACAGATAAAGAGACCATTTTTCCTGACAAGATCCTTTTAGTTTTCAAGTGTGTTTTGCCCTGTAGAAACGTCCTCTGGTGTGTTTGTTGGTTCTTTTTTTTAATGTCAATATGGGAGTACAGTGCGTGCCTGGGAGTGAATAATGACTCTAAGATGATTAACATATTATTATTAAACTACAGGATAATCACTATCCTGTCAAAGTGTTAGTGCATGCATTTCATCAGCCCCCATGTGACTGCAGCTCCTGCACTGAACTCCCAGTAGCTTTGATCCTAAGGACAATATTTTTCATGGTCAGCTGCTGAATGTGACCCCTCTGGAACTGCAAACAGCATAAAGAAGGTGGATATAAGTCACCCAAGAAGATAATACTTTTTTGTACCATTTGAAGTAAACCTAAGCTGACTTTTCAGATGGCAACATACTGGTGGGACTGGTAATAGTGAACAAACTGAGGCATAAGAAAGTGTGAACTTCTCAAGAAATACAGCTAATTCTGCTTTTCAGACTGGCTGAGTTGTCACATACGAGGCACCTGCATGATGAAGTGGACCTGTACCACATGCTACAACTGCTTTTGCACTGGTCAAAGTGCAAAGCCTGAGTTTGTGCCAGGGCCAGGGGCGTGCCCTTCTGGAGTTTAGGTGGCTAAGTTAAGGGGTTTAGTGGGCTGAGCCCAAGATCAGCTCCTTTTCTGACACGACCTACTGCGAAGAAAACTAGATGTGAGGGCCTGCCCCTCCTTTCCCTTGGGAGTTACTTTTAAGATGAGGGTTTACAATGGCTTTCCCCATGTTACTTTGCAGCCATGTTGCAGCTGTGTCCGGGCCAGGCTCTGACCTCTAAACTTGGACCTGAAGCTGCCTCGTCACTGAGGACTCACTGGGCAATCACTGAGCTGTGTCTGACCCTGACATGCCGCTCAACAGCCCAGCTCCTTGGTGGGGTCACTGCTCCCACCAGCCTCCTTGTTGTGCTACCACCCAGCTCAGCTGTGCTTCCACACACAGGTGTACCTGAGTAACTGTTTCCAAGGTCCAGCATGTCGCATAGTCAACAACTGAAGCCAGATTTTCAAGAAATGGTGTATTTTGCCCAAACAGATGAGTGAGACTGAAGGTAGATGGAAATACCCTGTGAAGTGGTATGTTCAAACTACAGTTTACCTGCTGATTGACTTTAATTTCTACCTTCTTGCTGCTGCGTCTTTTCAGCTGAGAGCCACTGTACAAGATAAGAGAACAGTGGCTTTCTCCACTGAAAAATTAATTTGTTTTGGGTTTTGCCACGGAGCCGGCATTTAATCACTAAGATGTGTCATGCTGCTAAGCTGCATGACAGCTTGATGCACCAAAGGATGGTCCCTACTGAAAATGTAAACTATTTATGCTGTATGTTTTTCTACCTAAGGAATACAGAGATTTTCAGTAGTAATGGCTTTCCTTTTCTCCAGCTAAATTACAAAAAAGTGCCTGCATTTCCATTCTGGTATCAGTGAAGCTAAACAGCTCTTGTACTCTTTACTTTACAATGTATTTTTCTTCTCTATGATCATTATTTTAAAGCATGAAGGCAATAGCATGTTTTCCCTGTGAAAAAAAGATTTGTATATCACACTAGCCAAGCTGCCGCTTTTTTCTGCTCTTTCAGGATTCTAACATAGCTCTTAGAGAGACCAAATGACTGTTTCATTTCCCAGCTGTGCGAGATGCAATTTCTGAAGTAGAATACAGAGGATTATGTCCCATTTTAGGTACCAACAGGAACCTACTATTGCTCAGAGTCTGCAATTACAGTATTTTAGACTTCTCGTTATAGCTCGTTATATTTTGATACCTCCATTTGCCTTCACTGAGGATACTATGTATCTTAATCTACTTTTTCCCTATAATTTTCCTGTCCTATAGCCTCCCTTTACTTCTTGTTGGGTTGGGGTTTTTTGCCACAAATGATTTGCAAAGACTCTAGATAGTTTCTGACCACCTGATACTGTAAATTGTGTCTCTGCTGCCCACCCCTGACAAGAAGGCACTGTTAGGGCACTCTGGTTAGGGAAGAATTTTCCTTTTATCTTGGCACTCAATGTCAAAATAACCCTTGCAGTCTATGGAGAAACACTTCTCACATTTTGAAATTTCCAAACCTCTTCTGGATTGCAGGACCCAAATTGCTGTTTGGATGCCATACATTATTTGAATTCACAGATTTTGAAGAAAAACTATTCCTTCTATTTTTCAGATGTACTTTGTGATCACTCCTAACACAAGGCAGACCTTTTCAGTTTTAGAGAAGCAAAGCACTAAATTTGCATTATGAGATTAAGAAGGAAGTTAGCGAAGTGAAAGATAAAAAATAACAGAACACTGCATTTAAGGACCTGACAATAATCTAATTCCCTAGCTGTCACTTAAATTTCTCAGAGGCACTTCCTGGCAATGGGGGCCGACAAGACAGTTCAACCACATTGCCTGAAGTGTTACTTTTCAGGACCAGCCTTCTTCTGGATTATTAACCTTCTGTTTAAACTTTTGATTGTGTGTATGCTATCTAGCACTAACCAAGCCTTATAGCATTTTTGAAAGTGCTACATCATTTCCTTCCAACTTCTCGACTTAAGGAAACATTGTATTAGCTTTGACTAACTCTCACTGCCAGTGAAGATACAGATTAGAATTTGACCAGACTGAACTGTGCTTATAAGGATTTTGTTGATGGCTTTTTATAGACAGTATGTTGACATTTTGTACAGATGGAAAAATCTGGATTTCTTTCTCCCACTTACTGTTCTCCTACACATGTACACACAGTCCCTCATGTATATATTTGCCAGTTTTAGGAGGATCAGATCATCACAATTACAAGAGGGGAGTTTTAAACACCAGTGTTTTAAATTTGTATGTTTATTCCGCACAATCAACACAGCACAGAGTTACATCTGTAATTAGTTGCAACAGCAAACAATTCAATTTGCATATGTAAGAACTTAATTTGTGGTACTAATTATCATCCTTTCTTAGGGCAGAATTTGCAAAGGTATTTACATGTCTAACCTACTTCTCTATTTTTTGAAAGCTTCTTAAGCACCATTCTGTGACTTCAGCTGCCAGTACCTTTAAAAACAGAATTAGGTATCAGTGTCATAGAACATGCTACAAAAGAGAGATGAATGGAATGCATAATTTTCATTTCAGCTTGTCTCTGCATTTGATTTGGGACACAATATTAGAGGTTGTTGGGTTTTTTTTTTTTAAGAGAGAAATTCTGGCTCTTGCTGAACTTTTGACATGGATCCCTTGCTTCTATTCTAAGTCCGTGATTGTTATCTGCACACATACACATCTTTCTTTCCCAGAAGTATTCCTTTTTCACATTTCAAGCTACCTCCTCTTTTCTTGATTCTGCTTTAGATTTTCATTTGTTTCAGAGCTTCTGTTTCCTGTGATTATGTATTTGAGTTCAACTGCCTTCATAAGACAAGAATCTAGAGAAAATGAACAGATGTATATTACTTACATTTCAACAGCCCCAGCTAAACAGTGTCTGGACTTTGACGCTTGATTGCACTGATGTATTGTGATTAATGCTTTCCTAATTGTAGACAGCAGTGCAAGCACAGAAAGCTTAATGACTGATTTCTGACTTTCATGCTTGACCTGAAACCTGTTGAAGTCAATGTGAGCCCTCAAAGTCTCCATCCAAAATCCATCAGAGGGACTAAACTTCCCATTATAAACAGTGGCAGTTGTTTCTGTCTCAGCCTTTGTAACTTGTTCACTGAGCCAAAAGGCAGATTGGAACACCAGGCAACATATTTTACTTACAGATTTAAAAAGTTTTATGATATAAATTGGAAACCTCTAATAATACATTATAAACCTAAGGGTAATTATGAAGTTCAGAGCAGATATAATTTTTTTTCATGACTTGTTAATTTACTTGCAAATCAGTCCAGCTTTCTGAATTTAACACTGTGAGGAATTCACCAAATGATTAAACAAACAAGTATCATATACATGCATCAGTTTGGCATTTCGCTATTCCATTTGGCCTCTGCTTTGGGTTGTTGAAAACAAACCTTATCTGTCAGGAGACTAATGAATGTCTACACATGAGGGTCACTACTTATGGCTGTTAGTTACTGGAATTACACCATCCACATAACGCTGGAATGAACTTCTCTTTCTATTTGCAAAAGTATTTGTTAATCACTGTATTTCCAGACAATTCTTACTGAGATAAAAATTAGTTGGAAATCATATCACACCAACTCATCTTAGCAACTTTAATGTGAGCTTCACCTGCTTAGGACAAAACTCATTTTTGATACATTTTATTTGTTTTAAATAAAGGTATGCTCATGCATTAAATGGAAGCAAACATAGAGATAATTCATCTGTATTGTGAAGCTGCCAACTGTTTAACTCTTCATGAGTTAATTAAAACAGTTTCAACATTTTTATTTTAGTGTAGTTTAAATAGTGACAAATTTTAAAGAAATTAAGAGGCTGCTAATTAGTTTGTGACAATGCTTACATGCCTGGTTCATTGCGAGCAATTAAGAAAACAACTTCTGATATTTGTTAATTGCTCTCTAGACAGTATTTTTTACACATTCTGCACAAATACAATGTTAGAGCAACTGACCTTGAGATACAAAAATGAGTAGGTTGTTTTACCAGGACTAGAACTCCAACCAGTTTAGATCTTCAAAATACTTTAGAGACTTCTTTGAACATCTTTTGAAAGTTCATATATGTGATGTGACAATTTAGAAAGATGACAATTGCTGGAGAAAGAATTTTACAATGAAAACATGAATAATGCTCTACTATGGATAAGAGACAATAATTGGGAGTAGTTGGATGCTTAAAGTTAAATATCTCCTTGTAGTGCTTGCAGACTTGAGATAAAGCTTTCTTACTGTATTTTTCTACATGCTAGAAATATAATTTGGGGTTGAAAGAAAATGATCTGCTTTGCTGACTGGAAAGTTGTGATGCTGACTGTAAGTTGCAATGACTTATTCTAAAACTCAGAAACCAGGATGAATCTCCCTTGCTATAAAGCAGTAGATGCTATCAATCTATGGAGTGTTAGAAGCTGGAAAATTCATTAAAAACCCACAAAAACCTGTCTGCTCAGCATAACTTCTGCTGAGTCCCTCATGTATCATAAGAATTTGCTCTGTAGGCAGTATTTCTAGATGTGTTGCAAACTGTACAGGTGGGTGTATACATATTGTCTGTGTCATGATTACCACTAAGTTGCCTGACTGGTGTTCCTGTCAAATAAGCAAACCTTCATTCATGACAGCCTGGTTTTTCATATTTAGGTTAAAAAAAAAAATGTCAATACCAGTGTTTCCTTCAGTAACATTTTCAGTCTCACCTGAAACCTTCAAACACTTGTCACTAATCTGCAGGCACAAAATGCTGCACTATGTGCACAAGCAGTAATCCTTACAGCCATACAAAGGCTCAGCAGTGCCACTGCCTGCGGTTTGACAGAAATCGCCACAAGTCAGAGGGGGCTCTCAGTTGATGTTTCTTAACTATTCTTTCTGTTGTATTCCAACAGGGTCTAATTGTTTTTTCCACAGTCCGTCTCTGCATATTACATGCAACCGACTATTCTTTGTCTACACGTTTCCAGAAATCTGAGAAGTGCAAAGGTCCATGACACCATAAGCAGGTGCTCAGCATATCTCCAGGTGAGTCTGCGTGTCACTGAAACTGTACTCTGTCTCACAGACCATGCCAAAGTTGGACTTAACAATGACCTCGTTAAAATGGGAAATGCTTGAATGGGCATGGCTTGGGTTGTTCCATCACTCTAAGTCTCGTGTTGTTTTCACACCCCCTCCATCATATTGGGTGATTATGCCTGCAGACATAATGTTTTCCTCAAAGCAGAGCTACTGTCTAGCAATTATTTTGTGCTGAACTTCCCTTCATCACTCTTGAGCTAAAACAGTATCTCGGTGTCAAATCATCTTTGAACAATCCCTTCGCTGCTTTGTAAATTAACAGAAAGTCTGGGCAGCAGGACTGCTTTTGGCAGAATTTGCCAAAAATCTGACAACACAGCTGGAAGTATAGCTCTACATGTTAATTCTCATTATACTATTAGTTTTGTCTTTCTTTGCCCAAAGAACAAATTTAGTTGAACATCTCTCTCCCATTTGCAATTGGCTAAAATTTATCTCAAATCCACCTAAACTTTGCAGAAAATAATACTTTGACAGGCATGATCTTGTGGCTCTTGACACAAGAAAATCACATGAAGGAAAGGATTTTGTAAGCTTTACCGCTGATACTGGATACTTGGGAACACTTGAAAAGCAGCTTGACCTTGTTGCATTCAAACTGTGCTTACTGGAGTTTGATGAAAATCTGCTTAGTATTTCACATATCCACTTTGAAATTCCATCAGTTTTTGGGTTGTTCAGGGGCCCTATCGCTGTGAGTTTGACCCTGGGTTCAAAGCTAGCTTGGTGTAAATTCATAAGCTTTGTATTGTGGGAGTTACAGGCTGCATGATGGATTTGGGGAGCTGCCTTTTATCGTGCATTGACCTAAACTGTCAGAAAATTTACATCAAACTCACTCAGATATGTCTGGTCCCAGAGTATCTGGAGTGTCCCTCTTTGAGTAGGGTGATGTGTTGGCTTGTATCACTTTTTCCGGCAGAATCAGGACACTTCCTGCCTACCCTGTTTGTTTATTTAGCATATGGGATGAAGCACTATTCGTCCAGGCAGCTCCTAAGTCAATGGAACAGAGGATTAATGACATCGTAGCGTATGGAGCATGCCCCCTCCTCAGGCCTGAGCTCTCTTAAGCTGTGTGTATATACCCATGGGTTTATTCCATACTGTTCCATTTAGCATTATCCCTGCCTGAACTGTGGTGATTGCTATTTCCTTTTGGGTAATTGAAGTAAAACAAGCAAAAATGGAAAAGAAAAAAAAAATTACAGCACTGAAAACATGCAGAGATATTTCTGAAAGCGCAAGAGATACCCAGGCAGTGTCCCATGAGAGAAAGGGATAGCAAAGTCTTGCGTGTGCCCTGAGGTGGAACAATGCACAATATGCCATAGTATTGCTTTGCTTCTGAGTTCATTAACCTGAAAAGTAGGAAAGAAAATTACAAGTTCATGCTCACATACCCTGCTCTGGCAAAGATATTTCTGAAGATTAAATTATTTGGAGTATTTTAGTTTATTTGATTAAGACAACTTCAGAATCTGTTGGGCCCAGTTAAAGAAAGGATCACTTTAAATAGGAAGTTAACCCTCATGATCAGAGGCATCTACATTCTCTGTTAATATAAATGACTGAATTTCCTAAAATGCAATTGATTTCTACTCATAGAAAATGTAAGAAGAGTCCATAATTATAGGTGGTTCAGCTTTTGCCATGATTTTTTGCTGGCTAAGTTCAGAAGCCAAAAAACATTTAAAGTATTTATTTATAATGCCTTACTTCTTGTACATATGTGTGTGTATCTGCAGACTGCAGAAATGCTTACACAAGCAGAGTTTGTGCTTCAAACAACTTTTTTTATTGCTAGCTCTTTGTATTTGCTAAGCAACACAAATTTACTCTTCCTCAAAATACCATTCCCCAAATAAAACTGCCATTATTTGCAATTGTGCAGTTCAGGACATTGCACTTGCAGTGTGATTCATCCAGGAAAGAGTCCCTTCCTGCACCAGATCTTTGCAGGTGCAATAACCTTTCCATGTCAATCTGTCTCTAATCAGTCTTAATGTCTAGAAATTTCCATCTAGCGTTCATGGTTTTGTTCCACCATGGTAACTAGAAATCTAAGTACACACCTGGTCTTATATAGATCGGGAAGACTTTAAATCAAAATCCTGACAGCGGTTCAGTACATAGTAAGTGTTATGCCTCCTTTATCTTTTGTTATATTAAAACAGGGGGACATGAAGTGAAAATAAATATAAATTTGCCCTTCTAGCGTGTTCCCCAAGTCTGCTATACCAGTGATATCCCTGCTGGCTTTGAACTGAGCTTCTGAGACCAGTGTCTTTGATAGGATCCTTGCCCTCTCAGTCATGCTGCTTCCTAGAGGAGTTTGTGTCACTGATCTGCTGACAGCCAGATTGCTATTTTTTCTTCAACATTGTACTGAGGGTAGAAGTGACATTATGCTCTTTGCAGTGGGTTTTCTTTTCCTTTCCCTGTCTCCCCGCCTCTTAAAATTAATTATTAAATGCAATGCCAGGGACAAAGTATTCTTGGGGACTGAAAAACTGTGTTGTTTGTAATAGACTTGGATTAACTCCAGCTGGTTTTAAGCACCTTTCTCCATTAGCTACAAGAGGTGATTAGCATGAAGAGCCTCCTGAGTTAAGTGTCTTTTTAGCATTTAAAGATAGTGCTGGTGAACTGAACCACCAAATCCTGCATTAGGCCTATTTTAACAGCTCAGCTACAATCTCAGTGCATTATCTTTTCCTGAGACAATTGCCCATTTTCCCCTTTGTTTCAGAACAGCTATTCTGACAAACAAAGCCAGAACGTGTCTCTCCCCCACACTTCTTGTTTCAGTTGTATGAATTTCTGAAGGGAAGCCTGTCAGAAGGGCAGCTCACAGGAACAGGTTATGAACATCGTGGTCATTCACTTCAGATGTGAGCCCCTCATCATCCACAGGGCAAGCTCCAGCCCCACAGCGGTGGCGTCCGTGGTGCTTTTTCCTTTATTCTCTTTGTGGTTATTTACTGCAAACATTTAAGAACTGAGAACTAATCAAGAACTTCTTGAGTGTTGCGTTTCCTCAGACCTGAAGGATCTCTGCCTTCTGAAACAAGTACGCTCCAGTTAAAGTCCAGAAAAATGCAGTTCGCAGGAAGTACCAAGGCTGCGCCTCCGCGGACCCACACACACCAGTGAGGCAGCGCTCCCTTTTTTCTCTAAAATCTGGATTTGAACCCCACGATCTCCGCGCAAGGCTGCGGCAGGGCGGGGGCGCAGCGCCCTCTCCCGACATGGCCGCCGCGGGAACAGCCGTTCGCTGCCGTGCCGGTGATAATTTACGTAGCCGCCGGCTGTCTGTGTAATTTTTACCTTTTCGGTTTTGTTTTTTATTACTCTCGCAGTACGATGTCAATCCAGGCAGCCACAGCCTGGAGATGGGCCCCGCAGCAGCCCCGGCCCCTCAGAGCGGTCCTCCCGCTCCCCAGGGGGCGCTGCGGCCGCCCGGTGCCCCGCCCCGCCCTCGGCCCCGCCCCCTCGGCGCGGCGCATGCGCGTTGCCCCGTATGGCTGTGTCGGGCCGGAGGCGGCGGGGTCCCGGCGCTGGTTCCTGTTCCGGGGGAGGCGGCGGCGGGATGGACCGGGAGCTGCTGCGTCAGGCGCTGAGCTACCACGGCCCCGCGCTGCTGTCGCTGCTCCGCGCCGAGCAGCATGACAACCCCGACTTCCGCGGGCTGCTGCCGCCGCCGGGGGCTACTCTGGAGCCGCCCCGCGGGGCCCCGCACCCGCCGGCCGCCTGGTGAGGGGCGCCGAGGCGGTGCGGTCGAGGGGAGCGAGCCGTGAGGGGGCCGCGGGGGGTTTCTCACCGGGTTCTCCTTCCCCTAGGAAAGAGAGGGCGAGCATTGACACCGAGATAAAGCGCTTCATTGCCAAAAAAGCTGATCTGCTTTTTGCTCACTCGTGGAAACCCAATGGGCCTCTCTCCGACACGATTGAAGAAAATGAAGGTAAGTCTGCGCACGGGTGTGGCGCGGCTGCTCTGGAAAGGCGTCCGTGTAACGCCTGCTGGGTGCTGTAAGGATACTGCACTTAATTAGCAGTCTTCTTAACAACAGGGTGAACATTTTTGCTATTGCTTTCTATAGGCCCAAACTTCCTGTTAGTACAAATAAATCAGAATTTAACATGCTTTGCTGTCGTGAAGTATTTTAAGTTGTAGCTTGGTTATTTTGTAACTGCGAATGTCTGGTGTTGCAGAGTATTACGCTGTTATGCCTCCCCTGGAACGGTTCATGGAGGTTCCCAGGGAAGAGAGGAGAGAATTATTTTTTCGAGACATCGAACGTGGTGATATCGTGATTGGGAGGATTACTTCTATTCGTGAATTTGGCTTTTTCATGGTGTTGATTTGTCTGGGAAGTGGTGTCATACGGGAGATTTCAGACTTAGAAATCACTGTAAGTTGTAGCTTTGATCAATATTTTATTCTGGATAAGTAGTAACTGTTTAATGTATTAGTTGCGTCTTACATCTCTTAATGAGGTGATATGTGTAAAGGTGAAACTGTACTTTGGGATGGTGGGTGGGGGTCTGAGTTTGTGGACAGCTTATGATGTTGTGCTGGGTCAGCAAACACGTCTTTTTATGACCTATACTCAATATTTATTACTTCTGAGTTTAGTTCATAATTTCTGGATGCATAAATTTTTATTTGAACCAAGCCATGCTTTTAACTATCACGGCTCTCATGTGCATTGAGATTAGACTAATCTTCTGGCTTAATCTTGGGGAGGAAAAAAAAACCCTTTTGGTTTTGTTTATGATATTGCTACTTTTTTCTGTTGTAGGCTCTTTGTCCTTTGAGAGATGTGCCTTCTCAAAGCAACCATGGAGATCCTTTATCTTATTATCAAACTGGAGACCTTATTCGAGGCAAGTAGCTGCAAAAGTTGTCAGGAATATGTTTGTCTTGGTTTTGAGACATTTCTGTAATTTTATCTTAACTTTTTTTGCTTCTATAGCTGCCATCAAGGACATTGATCGTTACCATGAGAAGCTCACAGCGTCGCTTTATAGCTCAGCTCTTCCACCCAACCTTTCCAGTACAAAGCTAGGTGTAATTACTTCTGAGGACTTCCCATTGCACTACAGGTGAGAATACTCTATTGGATTGTACTTGTGAGGTGTATTTAGTGTGTCTGGACAGCATCTCTGACAGACTGCTCTGTGAACTTGTGGTGGTTCTGGTTTAATTGGATGATTACATTCTTTCTGTTGTTCATCTCTTAATGTACTTATTTTGGGGTATGTCAGGTATAGACGGTCTTTTAGCATCTTTCCCAAAATGTAACGAAAGCAAAAAGCAGAGTGAGGTATCTGTCACTGTTGGACTGTGTGCAAAAAAACCTCAACCCAACAAAAAAAAAACCCAAGAGACAAAAACCTTGGCAGACTGGAATATGACATTCTTAAAATTTTAAAATTACCCTTAGAAGGCAGAAGAACCTAGCTATCTGTAATTTTTGTAATGTTTTTGTATGTCCTGGAGATAGCTAGACAGGTGTCAAAATGGGTTTCAAAAGCTCAGTTAGACTAAAGGGTATGAGGGTTGTTAAATAGTAGGAAAACATATGCCTGTAAAAGAACAGCTTGTGATCAGTAATAAATATCAATATAGGGACTTTTATTCTAAGTATCAAATTATGTATGGTGTCTGTGAGGTGGTGTTTGTATACATTGGTGCTTTTTTTAAGGCGAAGCATGGAAGTTGCTAATACGGCAGAGACATTTGAAGAGGTTTTGCATCGTTCCCCAGGATTCGCTAATCCATCATTAGTTGAATATTTAGCAGAAAAACTAGGACTAAGTGAATCAAATCCACCGTCTTTGATGAGAAGTCTTCAAATGTAAGTGATTTTTACATTGTGCCTATCCTATAGCTTTGTGGAGATTATTCTAATCCATTGAAATAGACTTGTGAGTGGAAGTCCTAGACCACTTATACTTAAACCTTTTTCATTTTGATTTGCATGACTGCAGCTTACGTGTCCTTAAATATTTAAAAGTGAAGTCCTCTAGAATAAGAAATTTACATTTGAAATTCCATAGCTCTGGATGAGCAAGATGCCCTATCACACAAAATGTTTGATACCAAATACTTTAGAAATGTATTGCTTGGATCTTGTCAATATCTTTGGATTGCAGTGCAGGGTGTTTTAAGTTTTAGTGTTTTCAGTCAGATATTTATTTTAGTAATAGATCTGACCTCTTTAGCAAAACAGGCTCAAACATACGCAGTGCTTGATGTTGTGGGCCCTATATTAGGCCCCAAAGCAGATGTGAATATGGTATATTTTTGTTAAATGTACTGCAGCTGTACTATTTCAGTTCAGCACTTTTAGAATGGGATTGGAAAAACTAGTTTCAGAAGTATGAAAGAACTTTCCTGATTGAGGGAGAGCAGTAAGGCATTGCATAAATAATGTTTCAGCTTATTTCAACTACATTGTAGATGTAGACTCAGAAGGCCAACTTCATGTTTTTGTTTGTTTTTTTGCCTTAAAGTAAAAATTTCAGTGAAGAAGATTTTGCCCCTGCATTGAGGAAAAAGCAGTCTGCATCTTGGGCCTTGAAATGGTATGCAATACTTCTCCTTGTCAGAGTTTGTTGTTAGGTTAGATTAGGTTACAAATTATGTTTCTTAAAAGAAAATACCCATTGAAACAGTTTTTCCACCACGTGTGTAGTGGCGTAACCAGGAAGATCATCTTGAAAGTAACCCTAACTGCCAAGTGGGTACGTGATAGATAAAGTCTCGAGATTCAGTTCCAAAATACGTGTCAGGTTTAAGGAAGAACCTCTTAGAATATTTATAATATGCTGGCCCATTGATGAGAGCAAGATTTGTGATAATACCAAGTGCACAATTTTCCATTTTATAATGGAAATGAATGACCTAACACTGCTTGTCATGCCATTTAAGCCGCAAACTGTAGATTTAATAAGTGCGCTTGCTGTCTTTGAGAAGTTAAATGTATTTCCCTGGCTGCATTTGGAATAGCGGCTCTGGATAGGTGCTATTGCTTTATGCTATGTGTATTTGGGTATGCTTACAGGGTGGAGGAGGCAGAAGTTAAGAGAGAATTTTCTTCTAAAAATGTAATTTTTTGTGGAAAAACTTCTTTTGAATCTACCAGCGCAAAAAAACCCCCATCTGAATGAAGCTTCAGTATTTCTGCTTTTTATGCTAACAAAGCAGTGTTTTTCTTAAAACAACAGTATTTTGTGACTTAGCAACTTTTTCTGCAATTAATCTAGTAATGTTAAATATAAATTTTAATTTTTAAAAAAAGTCTGTAAAAGTTTTGGAATTCAACTCATAAGTTCTCTACCAATACATTAATGTCTTGGCAAATGTAGAAGAAAGACGCAGTTATTCTTAGGTTTTGTATTTCATATTATTTAAGTTTGAGGTGAACTGGTTTCAGTGTGTACCATCTACCTATCTCACTTCATGTCATTGGTCTAATGGTGATTTTTAGCTTTGAATATAATTAAGCCTGTTCCAGTTTAATGGTGGTAGGTCACACAGAGTTTTGGGCAGAAACGTGCATAAATATTCATTCCAGAAATGAAGAACTGTGTAATGTAGTAGCACCATCTGCAGAAATGCTCGCTAATGCCATAAGATTTTTCTATTAAAGACAACGTATTGTTGTAGTATCACGTCAATATTGCATTAATTTGAAATGCCAGTGTTAAGTACATAACAAGGTCAAGTTTTATTACCTGTCACTTGTTTGGAACCATAACTTCTGAGTAATTAACAGTATAAAATCTGTATAGGCTAACTGTACATAATATTTTCTAAATATTTTTCTCTAGTGTGAAGGCTGGGGTTGATTATTTTAAAGTTGGGCGCCATGTGGAAGCCATGAATGAGTACAACAAGGCTTTGGAAATTGATCCACAGAACGTTGAAGCTTTGGTAGCACGTGGAGCTCTGTAAGTCTGCTTATTTCATTGCTTTTTCTACTTTGTGAAAGAGAACATTACTAAAATCTGTGCAACTTTTCTGTTGTTCTAGGTATGCAACAAAAGGAAGTTTGAACAAAGCCATAGGTGACTTTGAAATTGCTTTAGAAAACTGTCCTACCCATAGAAATGCAAGAAAATACCTCTGTCAGACACTTGTGGAAAGAGGCGGGCAGTAAGTTTTGGGGTTGTGTTTTTGTTTGGTTGCTAACAGTTTTTCCTCATAATATGTTTATAATCCCATTCTAGTTAATACACAGAATGGCATCTTTCCTTCCTGGTTATGTGTTTTAAAAAAAAAAAAAAAAAATCTTTGTTGGAAATATACCTGCGTGTGCAGTTGGCTTACACTTTCTTCTCCATCCCAGCTAAAATCCTGGCAAAACATTTGAGGCTTAATCCTTGATATCCTTTCACTGGTAGGACACCAGGCTTGCATAAAGTCTTGTGAAATATTTGAATGTATTCCAGTAAGTTGGGTTTTTTTTTTTAAAAGAAAATACTTGTAACAAAATTATGTTCTGTTACTCTACTGATATATTGGTTAACCACTGTAATACAGAATTTTACTTTTGAATATTCATGGAATAGATTTCTTCTAAGTCCTGTGTTAAGAAGAGAGAGAATATTTTTGAAACTGGAATTGAAATTTCAAAGAATAGTAGTACTGATGATGATTAGGAGATAGTATGTTGGAAATACCATTGATTTCTTTGCTGAGGTGGGCTAAGGTGGTAGATGGGGTCTTGGAGGGATGCAGTGGTAGTGTCATAATGCAAATAAGAAAGGTAGTCCTAAAACTAAGGAAAAAACCTGTCAAAATTTTTGGCTTAATTATATATGAACTATCACTTGAATTTTAGATTGGAAGAGGAAGACAAACTACTAAATGCTGAGAATTACTATAAAAAAGCCTTAAGTTTGGATGAGACTTTTCAGGAAGCAGAAGAGGCCTTAACGAAACTCCGTAAGCATATGCAGGTGATTCTTTACTTTCTCTTCGTGTAGTGCTCTCAACGACAATAACTGAACATCAAAAATCATATTAAATCTTTTGAACAGGGAGAGTTTAAGTTGATGGTTTGTCTTATTCTCTGCTTCCCTTCTCCACAGTAAATCTTTTACAGTGAGCATTATGGCTGTACCTACCAGAAGAAAGGTACCTTTTGATGACTCCACTTTGAACAGTAAAGAAATGCCAAACAGTGGAGATGGGGAAAGAGCAAAGCCTGATAACTCTGTCAGCTAAAGCAAGGATAAGAATATTCCATCACACAAGCATGATTAACAATGTTGAATTAAAATATTCTCTGAATATGGACATGCAAATTGTAAACACGTAGGCAAGCCAAATAAACACTGCACACCATCATACTGGCCAGATCCTTGTCATTTGGAGTAATTGCAAAAAGAGTAACACCAGTCAAAGCTAATGCACAGGAGGATCACATGAGAGGGGAAGAAGTAATTTAAAGGAAAACAGCAGGAGGTAGAGGGTGGGTGGGCAGGCAGTTTTGAATATTTTTCTTCTCTGCTGTCTGCTGGTTTTTATCTGTTCTCTTGCATGCAGCATGTTTCCCAGATGAGCCCTGGTGGGTCTCTATGCTAGTCTGAGTTGCCGTCTTCTTTCATTTACCTCCTTTACTTGTGTTGTCTTTCAGAGAAGATCAAAGAGTAAAATAGAGCACTGAGGAGCAGGCTTGTTTTGTTCTATGCCTCTGCCTGTAAGGAGGTACATACACTGGGGTAGATGGCCTTAATCAACACTTCTTCAGTTGGTGGAGCCATAATGCTGACAGGTTGTGTTGCAAGAAGGGGGAAGAGGAGATATGACAATCTCTGTAATGAAACTGAACTACATCATAGATAAACCGTTGTCTGGTATTTCAGCACTACGTACATTTGGCTGCTTTAGAAAGAGATGTCAGTCTCAGTTAAAAGTGATGAAGAATATTCTCAGCAAGTAGGAGACAAGTGTTACTCTCCTTTAGCATCTTCCTGGTATGGGTCATTGAGTTAGCAGATAAAACACACAATGCTAGCTGTTGTTTGTTGGTTTGCATAGCAATTATGCAACTGCAATTAAGGGTTTCCTTTATTGTATCTGTTAAGATAGTTGCTAAGTTTTGAAAACAATAAGCAGACTTTCTGTTCACTCTGAATATGAAGAGATCTGCTCTTTAGGGCTGTAGATGGCAGAAGTCTGGTCTCTAATAGACTTAAGTAGTTCTTAGTAGGATTATTCATCTGGTGAGATGCTCTTCTGCATTTACCTGTATTTTAATACATAAGTCTGATGCTATCACTGTTGTGCTAGAATGGCTGAAGCAACACTTAAGTATGTTTTCCTGTAATACTGATTATGTGTTTTTCTCCAATGCATTTTCTTCTGAATTGGACCGTTGTTGCTGTATGTGACATCTGGTGCTGCTCATCACCAACAAACCCTTGGAACATGATTTCTTACGTAAACTATGCATCAAACTGGTCTGTGAAATTGTTACAAAACGGTTTGTATTCAAACATGGCCAACTTGAATACATTTTAAAATGGGTTCTGCCATGTTTTACTTGTAAACTACAATAATGATACTTTCCCTCAAACCTTTCTCTCTTTTTTTCTTTTTTTTTTTCCCCCTTCTTTTCTTCATGTTGGTAATACTGTGGGTTTTTTGCATATTCTATCTATACCTTTTGGGGTCCACGCTTCATGGTGTGCTGGATCACGGGTACCACTGCAATGGCTGGTCAAATATATTTTTAATGGAATAAAAACTGCAATATGGACCTTAATTTAAACCTGATTATCACAATGGCGAATGCCAAACTCCTGAACAATATTAATTCTTGATCTGGGAATCCTGGTAAAACATCCCTGGTGTAATTATACATTTGAATGGGGTTGGGGACATGGGGAAAAATACCCGTGTTAACACTTCTGATGTAATTTAATTTTTTTATGATGCTTGGGTTCAAAAAAGAAATCTTTGGAAATGAGGGAGAAACAAGCTGCCAAAGAAGAGAGACAGAAGGAAAAGAAAATAGAAACAAGTGCAGAAAAATTGCGTAAGCTCTTAAAAGAAGAAAAAAGGTAACTTATGTTATATTCGGTATACTGATTATGTGGCAATAAGAGCAGATAAGACTATGAACAATCCACTTCCAAACGGATTGTCCAGCAGTAAGCTAGGTAGAACTTACACCTAGGTAAGCTGCTTTTCCTCCAGAATCTTTTTGTGGGCAGTGTCCTTTAGTGCATATAACCTTTAATGGAGATACACGTGGAAGAGGAGTTTAAAAAAGTACTTTGCAATGTGAAGTATTTGCAGAGTGTAATGCCATATTAAACTGGGAGAGATGCCTTTTACAACAGACTGTTCAATGGGTTTAATCTTAATTTTTTGACAAAGAAATGACATTTGAAATTGTCTTGCCAGGTCAGGCTCAGTTTCTGTTCATGCCTTACAGTTCAGTCTCAGCCAAACTGGGGAGTACAGATTTGCTTTCTACATATAATTTTTGCCTGATACTGAAGATTATCTCACAGGTTAATTACATTTTTTAGGTTGAAGAAGAAAAGGAAGGTATCAACTTCCTCCTCCTCCTCCTCCTCCTCCTCCTCATCATCATCAAGTGATTCTTCATCAGATGTATCAATTTCTTCTTCCTCCTCTTCCTCTGATCACAAGAAACATAAGAAAAAGCATCGGAATAGATCAGAGTCTGCCCACAGCTCCAAAAAATGCTCATCTAGAGCTTCTTCCCATTATAAAGATCAGATTAGGAAAGAGGAGTGGTATTCACCTCCAGCTGATACCTCTGCTTCCTTTCTTAACCAAAATTTTGAAGTGGAAAAACTGCTGGAAAGGCAGGACAGCTTAGTGTATCCAAAAACAGAGGTAAAAGAGAAAGACAGACACTGTTCTTTTTCGAGGACTTCAGGTGATGATGAAGACACTTTTGGAGGTAGGTCTGAAGATTCAAGAGATTCTTACAGTAGCTCCAGAACTCTGCCAAGTAGTAGCAAAAGTGAAAAATATGGTAAAACAGATAGATTTTTCTCCAGTTGGAGGGGTTCTTCAGGTTCATATCATAAGTCAGATGATAAACCCAGGATGCATTATTTTAGGAAATTAGAAAGGGATGTAGAGGGGAGAAAAGAGCAGTTTAAAAAACATGGCTCAGGTCAAGACAGGTATGACAGGTATTACATGTCTCCAGCAGGGTCTGACTATTCTGGCAAGTCAGTGGGAAAGTACAGATCATGTTCTAGCACCTGCTTACGTGAAGGTGATAAAAGTTACGATAGTGATAGGCATGTGTTAAGTCATCATAAAAATGAAAGCGAGTATAAGAGTAGGAAAAGAAGTTATGAGGAGACTAATAAAACCGAGGAACCAGATGAGGAAATGTCTGTAAATGGTACAGCAGAAACTGAAAGTGGCACTAAAAGAAACCTGCCTCAGAACTTGGTTAACATATTTAATCAGATAGCTGAGTTTGAGAGGGAAAAAGGAAATAAGCAGAAGAAACAGTAAAGTACCTAAGAAACACTATTCTGATGAGTGTAGTTAAATGAACTTTTATCTGAGTATCTCTTGAGGAAATGCATATGAAGAGTGATAGAAAGGCAGAATTTGTTCTGTCTTGTAGAATGTCAGAGTTTTTAGATTGTATGTTGGAAAGAGATGCAAGGATATCTTACATGAAATATCAGTAGTTATTTAAAATCTAAGTTTCCTGTGCTCTTTAATTTGGGATGTTCCTGTACAATATTCTGCGTCTGATGGGTTGAAACCCTTTGATATCCCTGTAGTTAGCTGTAACTCACATCAAATATGCACTTTAACAACAGCTGGTTTTGGTTTGTTTTTTCTCATCCCCTGAGGTACTATTGACTGTTGATATTTTTGTATCACATTTCCAGCTATAGAAAGAGGATAACAGTGAAAGTCATGTGCCATCAATGTATATAGCTCATTTGATCATTAAATTTTCTTAAATTTTTTCTTAATTTTGTGTCTTGATTTTTGTCAATGTTGCTGGGATGTTTCATACTGGTGCCATGGTTATGTATGCTCCTTAAGGGAATGGAATCTTCCAGTGTCTATGAAGGCAGGTGTATTCCATTTTTAAATGCGTCAAACACATTGTCTAAGAAATGTAAAAAAAAAACCCAGCTGAAGTAGAAGAGAGTTTTAAGTGTTTATTGTCTGGGTAAGTTCAAGTGTGGGCCTGTTTCTTGTTTGGGGTTGTTTTTTGTTAGGCATTTGCTTTACAAGTAGCTTGAAGGCAGTGGTTTCATTGCTGTGGAAAAAGTTATTTACAATGAGATCTCCAAAGATGGTTGGCAGAACACACCAAGGAGCTAATACCTGGCAGACTGCACCATAACAGTTGTATTTCAGCTGCAAGTTTTCCAAGTAATTCAACAGACACAGGTCAGTTACAAAAAAAAAAAAAAGGTACTGTGTAATTTTGAATAGAAAAAGTACAGTTTTACTGACTTTAATCATATACTGTCATCTTTCAATTAAGATATGATCTGAGATGACTATTTGATTAATAGTCAAGGTTGAGCTTGAAATGAAGCACGCGTTTTCTTTCCTGGGTTGTTGCAATGTAATCTAAAACTATTTTGACAGCAGTGAAGATACCAGTTTACGAAAATTAATGGCTTTAACATAATTCTCCTTTTCAGTATAAGAGAAGTGAATTAATGGCTTCTGAAGGGTTTTGTGGATCTTTAGTTCTCCAACAGCAAAATGAGGAAGTAATCTAAAGGTTAATTTATTTTATTATATAAAACATGCTTAATATTTCTCCTAGACAATTTATTACATACTGCAGAAGAAAGTTAAAACATACATTTCTGATGGAGATTAATGCTAAGATTGCCAATATACCTTAATAAATACGTTAGAGATTAATCAATTGAGAAGTCTTAACTAGTGTAAAGCTTTAGCTTTCAAAAGATTACTTAAGACCTTTCTTTGCATTTGGAAATAGCGGAGGTGCTAGCTCTGCTGGGTGGCTGTGGACCCACAGCAGCTGCTTCTGCAGGAGTGTTGATAGGGAAGCTCAGATCTATGACTTTGAGTGATAAAGTCTGACTGGAGCCTGAACTTGTGCTTCTGGAGGATCTGAAATACAAAAGTCACTCATCAGTGTGCAGAAATCCCTGAATCCAAAATAGAGCTTCTAATGGTGGCTTACAATAAAGCCACCCAGCAACAGTGTTTATTCTAGGTAAGATCCCCGACAATGATCCTCACAGACATTACCACTAATCGCTTAAGTAACCTGTGGGAATGTTGGATCATAACAGATTCAGCATGTTACATGCACAGTTACTTGAATAATATGTTGACCAGGGGAAAAAAGTATCAGTAAAAGCATGTGTGTCTGTCTTCCCTATTTAATTAGGAAAGGGAGCTCACACAACCCAGTGCAAAATGTGGCTGGAGCTCAAACTTGTGCTTTTATAATGTAAAACCACTTTTTCATTACAGCACAGTTAGCAAAAGTAAATGTAATTGCTCTGTAATTACTATTTTAAATTGATGGATGCTGAAGTAAACTGTGTATGAGAAAAATCTAGTAAACTTAGAGATGGGACATTATAGAGTGTTCAGGAAGTGGAGACAAGATAGAGGAGACCTTGAGGAGTGAGCAATTCTGTCATTTAGGGACTAATTTTGCTGTTTTAAACTTTAACTTAAAAAAAAAACCAAAACCACATTGCTACCACTTACCTGGTAGAAGCTAGTGAGTGTTGTGTTGATGATGATCGAGAACTTTGACTATCACCAGCAGAATTAATTGCAGGAAGCTCTAAATTGGACTAGAAAATTCAAAAAGGAAAAAAAAAGTTGACATAATGGTTGCATAATAGGACTGGGTATATCAGGAGGGTTTATAATCCTTTGTATCTGAAGAGATGTTGAAAGTATATGAACTTCCTGTTTTACTGTAAGTGTAGTTTATTGTTGAATTCAGGAGTTGCCCTTGAAATACACTCATCAGTAGACTAGAGCTATCAATCAAGATTTTGGTGGCAATTAACTGGAAAGCTCACCTGGTGAAAGTACATTTGAAAGGGTGTAGTTAAATCAGGATTTGCTTCTAGAACATCAGCTAGCAATTTGTCGATGGTTCTGTTGAAGTTTTTCAAGTCACGAAGATCAATGTCTCTTTCTTCCTGTGTTTCTGTTTTAGTTTTCTTCAGAGACTGAATTTCTCTGGATAGTCTGGAACACTTTTAACAAATATTTTTAAAGCACTACTGTTAAGAAAATGCAATGCTTTTTCAGAAACCTGCCAAGTCTAAATTCTGTGGTTTTAACCATACTACTGTCTATCACTATAAAGTTAGAAGTTGTCATTAATGAATATACAAACCTGTTTGATAACCCTTTCTAGTTTGGGCTTCTGGTCTTCTATGTCTTTGTTCAGCTGCAAAATAAGAGCTTGTTTTTCCTTCTTTTGCTCTTGGAAGAGGGCCTCCTGCTTCAGTACTATATCAAAATCTTTTTCCATGCTCTGCAAATTCATTTGAACAGCAGTTTTAGTTTATAAAGCAGTTCTCATATCCTTTCACTTTTTGTATTACTGTGTGGAAGTATCTTATTGCTACTGCTTGTTTCTAAATGTAGCTCAAACAATTAATACTAATGATAACTCGAAAGTTTCTGCCTGTCAGACTGTTTAGTGGCTAAATACCTGGATAAAGAGACTGCCAGATAATTTACATACCTTAAAAAAATATTACTTCAAAGGTACAATTAATGAAGTTATAAGTATGTATTTTCAGATGTGCCTCTGAGCAGTGTCTACAAACAATTTGACACAGTATCAACTTACTGGTGCCAGCTATCCCAAGAAAAATAACATTGTTTCCCCTGGGAAGAGACCTGTACCTTTGACTGGAACAAACGCTATCAGCTCCCTTAAGCGTGGCTCTGGTTTTGTTTTTAAAAAAAAGTTAGGAAAGGGTATGCTTTAACACTTCATTATATCCTAGGACTTACTCCCTGATGAAGATATGTCCCTTTTGGATTTCAGAGATGTTATTTCTTAAGGTGCATGTCCTGTGGTGGTAGAATAAGCAGTAGGAATATTTGACATGTAGGCAGTGACTCAGGGCTTAGAATAATCATGTGGGATATAATAAGATCCCTTTGGTTTCTTCTGCTTAAGAAAATTTTAACTAAAATGTCACAATTCAGAGTTAAGTGTTGTTCTTTCTTAAGGGCCAAGTGGGCTTTTTGATAATGAGGGGAACCACAAGTCAGTCCTTGATGTGGAAGCTGAACACAAGCTATGCTTCACCTGCATTTACGGCTCAGCCTGCTAAATTACATCAGCTAGCTTTCTTTAGTTAAATTAATACTGCTTAAACTGAAGTTTAATGCTAGTAAAAGAGAATATGTTATCCTATAAAAATCCTGGGACCTAGATGCCAGAGGACACAAGCTGTGTGGATTTCAATTTCTGCAGTGCTGGACAGGATGATACAATATAGTGGTGTATGCTACACAAAAATACAACTGCTTTCTTGGATGCCAGACCAGGGTCTCTCAGTGTGCATCTGGGATTGTGAAACTTCTAGCTGTATGTGACTAAAAAGCCTAGTTTCATTGTGATTCAAGAAAATTCAAATAAGCACTTAATTTTTGAAAGGAGAGGTAGAGCATTCTCAAAAATTGTATCCATTCATACAAAGCATAGGGTATAAAAGAGAACCGGCAAAAATTTGTCCTAGAATTTCCTGTTTTCAATAGGATGGTTTGTGTGGATTTAGCTACATGCTGCAGCCTTGTCTGTTTGATTAGAGCTTTTGCTTGTATTTTACCTGGAGATTTTCCTGAAGTTCCCTGATCTGTCGTCTTTTGTATCTGTATTTCTCATCAGCAGCCCTTTTCTCCTCCTCTAGTTTCAATTTTTCCTCATATTCCTCACCTGTGGTCTCAAACAAGGAGGCAGCATTAATGCTGGACAAGCAATGTATACGACTCAATTTTCACCTTAAAATAAGTTGAGCTTTAAAGTAACTGCATCACAGAGTACTACTATCTTAGTGCTGGGAGTATTATAGAGACCTCAAGGTTTAAGGGTTATTTTAAATACTCCACTACTAATTCCAGATCACTGTAAAAAAGCAACTGGCTTCATTAGAATGATTTAAGAGCTACTGCTCTCAGAGCCAGCAGAGGGCACAAATGTTAAATAATCAAATATTTTCTAGAATTAAGTTTATGTTATTTCTCATGGTGTTGCTTTTTATAAGCTCAACAAAGAAAGTTCTACTGAAGGAGACCAAGCTTAGGAAGTCTAAGTGGCAAAAGAAACCACAAATGCAGATATTTTCCAGAATTCTGAGGAATTTCCAATATCCAAAAGCTTGTAGTTAGGTAGTCCATATTTTTAAATCTTCTGACATTACACTGAAATGGTGCAGTTCTACTCTTCCTCATCATTTTCCCAAATGACAGGTTACTACTTTTTTCTTCCCCTTCCATGTGAAAATCAGAGATGATGGTGTAGCTAAGGGATTGGTCTTCATCACTAGAGTACATATACCTAAGCTGCCGGTGTAGTTGCTCTGGGTACAGTTTTGTGCTCAAGCTGGCTCAGTTTACCACAAGAAAGTAACAGTGGCACAGGTTGTCCTGCTTCTGTAATTTGAATTAGTAGCTGTGTGTGATGCAGCACTACTAAGAAAGTATTGCTTTTTGTGCAGAGTTTTATCCACTAGACCTGTTGTCCTGGTTTCAGCTGGGACAGTTATTTTACTCCTAGTAGCTGGTACGGTGCTGTTTTGGATTCAGTGTGAGAATAATGTTGATAACACACTGATGTTTTAGCTGTTGATAAGTAGCGCTTATCCAAAGTTTTTAGGATTTTTCGTTTCCCATGCTCTGCCAAGGAGCAGGTGCACAAAGAGTTGGGAGGGAACAGGGCCAGGACAGCTGACCCGAACTACCCAAAGGGATATTCTATTAATTATTAAACTGTTCTTATCTCAACCCACAAGCCCACTGGGAGGGGGGGAGAAGTGAGCAAGCAGCTGGGTGGTGTTTAGCTGCTGGTTGGGGTTAAACCATAACACCTATGTACTTTAGTGGGCACCCCTCCCTCCCGGTAACGACTTTCTTTTCCCCCCAGTAATTGTTTTTATGCTTTGCCTCTTCTGAGTATTTCTATTTATGATTACTCACAAAATTTTTATAGGCTTAGAGATTTTTACATAAATCAGATGGAGGAATGTAAATATTATTTAAGTGCACCTTACTGCACTTTCTTCTGTGCTTATTTTGCTGAACTATTCACAGTAGCATGTGAATTACACTCTGTTTTGCTACTATCAGTTTAGTCTCTGATTCATTTTTTTGTGCCATGGAATTTCCCCACTATATACCTGAGTTATACTCTCCATCCATAACTCACGCAGCAAATAGCAATTTCTATTTTACGTACTTGTCTCAGTGACTTCCTTGAAAGAGTTTCGGTAATTGCTGTTGCAGTTATTAAGTACACACAAAGTGTTTTCCAGAGCTACAATTTCTTTTTCAGCCTTGCAGATCTTTGTGTCTAAAGCATCCCCTTCACGTTGAAGTGCTTCCTTTTCCTGTGCAGCCTGAAAATAAAGCTGATATTTTAGGTGATTGTACCTATACTGCAAATATGAGGACAATTATACAGGAAAAAAAAATCTGCAGTATTTAGGGGTTAAAATCCTAGGTAGCTATGGGGCTTGTCTGTGTTGTCAGGCTTGAGCTGAGATTTGAATAACTAGAAGAAACAGTAGTTTACGGTACTGGAAGTTCTTTGAGGGAGTTCATGTGCATTTCACTGTAGGTATCTCTCCTTACAATTAGCAGCATCCACACTGTGTACAAAGCAGTTCCCAGGCTTTGCACTGCTGATGTGAACTACAGCATATGCTTCACACCTGTTTCCTTTACCCACAAAATCCAGGTAAGACTTGAGATTGTACATTATATAAACCCACTGAGTATTAAAAGTCATCTAGTTCGTCTGGGAATTACTCACATCTGATCAGTGAGATTTAAGAAACACAGCCACCTGGCGAAGGGAAGTGTTTTCTGTAGCCCCTCAGAAAACCTGATAGGGTGAAAAATCTCCATAGTTGTAGAGGGTATACACCCACAGTGACCACAGGGGTTTTACTAAGGGTCTTCTGCTGTGCTGGATCTCACAGTAGCACAAATACCATCATTAAGAAGTCTTACACTTAGGAATGAGAAAAAGATGGACTTGAGAGCCAAGATCACAGCTAGAAGCATTTTGCTTTAGGAAGAAATCAAAGAATTTGTGGAGATCAAAAATAATAGATTCTTGTTCCAGAATCAGGGTACTGCATCATGGACAAAGACTGTTTTGTTTTTTTTTTTTTTTTACTTTTTTTTCCCCAATGAATGATTGATAAGTAAAAGGGGAAAGTTGACATTCTTCAAGGTATAAACGCATTATCATAAAATAAATACCTAAAACCAACTCTGAAGGGTAGAAGAATTTAAGATCATGTGAGACTCTGATAAACTTGTTTTCAGTTTATAGTGGATTACCACATGACCAGGTACTACTTGTGTCTTTATAAAGCAATGAGCCCTGAAGTGAAAATTTTCCAGCTGCTCAAAATTAAGGCTCCACTGCTGTTAGGACTGACACAGATATTCATGTGAAATTGCTGTATCATTTAAATAACCAACAGTGTCAGATAATGTAAAACAATTAGACTGAAAGTAAGCAGTAGGCAGGGATGTTGTCTTAGTTATTCAAATAGAGCCCAGGGAAATCTATAGCTTAAATACTTGAATTATAATGAATTATGTTAATAAAATACCTTAATTACATAGTAGGTATGAGTTTTGTCCTCTTCTCCTTCGGGTGGCATCATGACAACAGTAAGAATTTCGTATCTGCATCTCAGTTTATCAATTTTACTTAGGCGATCTTGAAATTCAGCACTGATTTATTTTGGGAAAAAATAAATGGGTTGAGAAAGTGTTTGTCTGGTAGTGTTCTGTGGGCAGTTCTTGCTATAGCAGTTTAGATGACTGGTGTTATTCCGGCAGCCTGCCCACGTACCAGGAGGCAGGCAGGGCAGCTGTTCTGCTGCTGCTGGTTTTTGTGGCTTTCTGTGTTCTCCCAGCCAGAGTCATCCATTTTTCTGGTTACCTACACTTCTTCTGCAGTTCTAAACTGATTCAAATTTATTTCACATTCCAGATCACTGCATTGTGAGAGGCTGTGCCACAGTCCTCCCCCAAAATTCTTAAAAGTTTGGCATTTAAATCCTACAGCTGCACAAGCTGCCCCCTGCTGATATTACCTTAATATTGCCGCTACTCGATGAGCGTAAGCAACAGTAGGCAACAACCCCAAATCAAATTACATGGAAGTATCAATTAGCTGTGTAATTATCAAAGGAAAAAAGCCACACAGTCTGCACTCTCGGTGAGCAGTTAAGCTTCAGTCACACTAAATCACTCTAATTTCCTATTGTGTGGGGTGTGGTTAGCAGAGGAGGGAATAAAAAGCCTGCCAGATTTCAGCAGTTCAGCTGCTGAAGAGCTGATTTTTGGCTGGATATAGATACTGGGATTTCAGAGCTAAAACTGTCCCAGATACTTTCTACTGATTATTAAAGAAGGGAAAAGTTATTTCACATGTGGTTGCTTTATAAAGGGGTACATATGTAATTCAGAAGATTAAATTTTGTTATATAGGACACATAATGGAGAGCTCATTTGTTAAAAAAACAAACAAGCATGAGTCAAAGAAATTACAGTTTTATCAAGCAGTTGGGAGTAAACCCTCTTTAAAAGCAACTTTTCTGTTTTAAATATTTTGTCATACCTCCAGATAACAATTTCACATTTCCTGATTATTTTGAGAAATGCAGGCTCACACACATGACATTTACTCTACAAAGATGTCTGCAGCTGAGGTTTCCTCTCAGTACTGTAGAGGATCTTCACTAACAGTATGAACAGTAATCTCTCTATCACCAAGGGGTTAAAGCTGTAGGCTGGATTTCAGAGAAGGGATCTCTTGCTAGCTTCAACTGTCTCAGTACAGAACTCTGAGGAAAATTCATTTCATCTTCAATTTCTCTAATTGTTGAAATTGGGTAAAATGCTTCTATTTTGCAGTAAGCCCCCATATAAAATGTACTCAGTAAAAGTTACAAGTTTAATTTCTATAAGAATATTTACCTTATGCGTTGCCGTTCCTGATCCACAAGTCTTATCTGGGAATCCAGCATTGCCTTATGAATCTTAATTTCCTCAGTTCTTTCTGCTATGGCTTTCTTTAACTCCAATTTTTGTTTTTCCAGTGTTAGAACTTTCTCTGTCTTACTGCACAGAGTATCGTGAAGACGGTTCAGTTCTAGTTTTAAGAGATTATCTTCGACCATCATCTCCTAATAAATGCCAAAAAGGTCTCAAAATAAGAAAGCTTTTTTAATTAAGATTATTTATAACAGTTAATAAGGTAATTTTTTTATAACGCATCCATCACCTTATCTTTATTTTATATACAACCGTAAGACTCATTTTGCTCTGCATTTAAAATGTTCCAAGTTTCTCATTTGCTAACAGTTGGTGAGTGCAATAGGGGTAGTTTCCTGAATGGTTTTACACAAATTCATCAGACTTTCTAATTCAGACGGAGTTATGTGTTGTTAGACTTTTCCATCTACAACTTACTTTCAGTTCAGGTGGTTTCAAAGAAATTAAATAGACCTTACGAGGAACTTTCTGAAGCAGTTAATATCTCACTTGAACCATTATAGCTGTCTCGGAATATGTTCTAGATTCTTAAATCTACAAGTCCTGTCATTATATGAGCAAATTTATAGATACCAAAATTTATGAAAAGCAGCAAGTGGTGAACTTCATTAGCATGCAAACATTTTGAATCATTTTTTAAAAATCTCTTATGGATCCCAAGCTCTATACCATTTTTTCTCTGAGTTGTTTTATGTCATCGGCTTCTTTCTTCTGTTCCCTTGAGTTTCATCCCAAAAGAAAAGTTCCAGGTTGAGAGAGTTTTCATTGAGGAGCAAGTGCACCAGTTAAGTCGATAGCAAAACTCTTTCCCCTATATTGTTCTACTATTTTAGTGCGTCCTTTGGGAAAGCTAGAGCTTACTGTGGGAAAAAATATGCAATAATTAGAGGATTGGGAACAGTTTTTTCCTTTTATCAAAATATGGGGAGAAGGACCTCCATTTTATTTCTAATTCCTTAAACTGGAATATAGATAGATCCAAACCATCTGCTGGAAAAAATCTTGCAATTTAATAACAAAACTGAGCCAAACTCATTAGTTGGCATCACAGAGTGTGAATAAAAATTCAGTGCTAGGTTAAGATGTCCTTGAACAGTAAATACATTTTCTATTTTAAAGGCACTTGTTTCTCAGAAAAAACCCAACACTGGCCAGGTGGCTATTGCAGTATAAGTATTGTGATTAAATTGATAACCCAAACAAACTTTGCTGTATACAGAGGAGAAGCAACACTTTCACTAGTAAGGTAATAGTGATGAAAATTATTTCAAAGTTTGGGAAGAAAGGTGTAAATCAAGAAACTACAAAGATGATTCTGATGGATATAACGATGTAGCACTGTGGGAGGCAGACAACAGCCTTCAGATCAAGTCATAAGTTTATGTGTTTTAAAAAAAACAAACAAACAAAGATGTCCTGTATTAGTAGAGTTGCAGAATAATACTGTACCTGCTTAATGGCTTTAGTTTTTTTTAACTCCTGATCTGATCTCTCGTTGAAAAGATTTAGTTCATTTATCTTGATCATCATACCACTTGTTTCTTCTCCTGTCTTATCCATTGCTCTCTTGATGAAATGAACATCACTCTGTTTCCAAATAAGTTTAATTTATTTCAGTGAATGTATGTCGCAACAAAAGCTACCAGTTAATTTTAAATGAGATATTTTTAAGTCTTGGAACCAGGAACCATCATCGTCTTGTGTCCATATGCTTCTCTGCAAACGGTGCCTACAGCATTGCAGTCCTCATGCAGAGTGCTGTTGCAATATTAATGTTATTGCTTGTTTTATTTGGAGTGTAGTAATTGTTATTTATACAATATAGATCTTTCAGCCAATAGGGCAATTCTAATATAATTGTATCTTTTGGTCTAGACAAAAAAATGTCCTGGTGTGTCTGACCATGACTTTGATATTCATAGTTCGTCTTCATAAAACCATCTGTCTTTGATAATACTTCAGAGTATGAAAAAATTCCTGGAGGTGTGTTTCAATGTTTGATTATACTTATTGCTCAAATTTTGCCTCTCTTCAAAATGGAAGTGTGGGCAACAGTTGCCCAACATTAAATCTTGTTATTGCATGGGTCTCCAGTTAAAGGGAGCAGTTTCTTCCCCTCACTAAATTGATCAATTTTTTTCTTAACTATCACTTTGAGAAACCAGTTGTGATGCTTTATTAAAAAATCTTTTGACTTTGTATGGTTTCTCTTTGAAAAGGGGTTTCTAGAAGTGCTAAAATATAGCTGAATATTAAACAAATACCTTTCTTAAAAAAAGAAATTATAAATTGGCTACGGAATAACTGACTGGTTCATATCTACAAGAAAGGTAAGTGCATTTTTAGAGAATTAATGATGGTCACTGGATAGTGGAGAACCAGAGAACAATCATGTATATGCAGAATTCTCACATGGGAATAAAGACAGAAAAATAGGATTTCTGAATTACGTATCAGGATAGGGTCAACTAACTCCAATACTTTCCCTTCAATTCAGTAATGTTACTCTGTACAATTTCAAATGCAAATGTACTTATTTTATGAAAAATATCAAAATAGTAGCATCACAGAATAACATTCTCCTATTTCAGCATGGTCCTAACGATAAACTCTGACATTAGCAAGCAGTCAGTCACATCTTTAAATGAAGTGTGAGCTTGCTTTTCCAACGTTTCAGTGCTTGTCTTCATGCTAAGGTGTCTCAGTTGTGCAGTAAAGACCTATTTTTCTGGAAGGTATAGGGAACATAAGAACTTTTCCACAGGGGTTACATAAAGTTCAGATATCTTTTAATCTTCTAATCTAAGACCAAGTTATTAATTAGTAAAACCTAATCTACTTAATTCACTGAGGTTTCTAGGTGTTACACAGTAAACCTGATGTTTTAAGGAAGTTACCTGAAGTTTCTTGTGCTGCGCATGTAAAACATCATATGTATTTTTCTTTTCTTCTAAAGTTTTCTTAAGTTCAGCAACTTTTGCTTCCAAAACTTGTTTTTCATCTGCATTAACCTCCCCTTCTAACCGTGACAGCCGTCTCTGTACTTGCTGAATATAAAAATCCTGTTAAAATAATTTTTAGAAGAATTAATAGTCTGAGATAAGCAATTACAGCTTTCCTGGAAAACTAAAACACCGGATATAAACTTGGATATAAATGTTGGCTTTAGGACAGTCACCCAATTAAGCTATTGTTTTTATAATAATTTATGGCTTATAGACCTCATTAGCAAAATATTCTCAGATGACTGATGTGCAGTGATGGTTCAGGGGTAATCTTCTAAAAGAGTAACAAAGCATACTCAGCACAGCCTGCTGTAGGGAGGCTTACAGTGGAGTTGCCATCTTGCTGTTACCAGTGGATGCTGATATAAAAGAACAAATTTTCAAAGTGGTGCATAGGAAATGTGCACAAAATCCAATTAGTAAATAACAGGATTTTGGCATGTACCTCTTGTATTGCTTTAAAAATTTACCCTGAGGTGTCTGTGGTTCAGAGGGATCAAAGTAAAGAACTGATTTGAGAAGTTAGTGGGAAAAGCAGCAGATCCAAAAAATAATGAAATACACAAGTGCATAATGTAGCTGATACTATAGCAAGTTTCAGTTATTTCAATTTTATCCATATATCTAGAGACAGAAATAAATGCAGACTTCAAATTGTACTGCATGGCATTTCCAAAATGGTAAGATGTTGACAAAGGTCACAGAACTCAAGCAATTTACTCTCATTAGACCCAAGAAACATAGTGTCAATCATAGTATGAAAGTATGTTAACGTTTTACCTGGTTATATAGTAATTCTTGTTGTTTTAATACATCTGCATCAAGTCTGTGAAGTTGACTCTTAAGATTTTTAAGTGATGTTCTACTTCCCTCAATTTCCGCTAGAACACACTTCTCCTTATCCTTCTGCACCTTTAACTCTTGAGTCTTCTTGAAAAGCAGTTCTTTTAACTCATTCGTTTCTGTTTCTTTTTCCTGGTGACAAATCATTAAGAAGTAATTAATCACATCAGAAGGAATTTCTGAGGAATTACTTGCTTTTATTAACCATATACAGGAAGATTAAAAAATTTCAATGCTATATCCATTCATACAAACATGGAATTTCACAGGTCTTCAAAATGGTTGGCAAGAAAAGTCTTTGACTTAAAGAGAAAGTAATCTTTTTCTTTTTTTTTTACTTGGATCCTGCTCTACTATTACATGACCTTTTTATTCCATTATGGGAATGCTACTCTTTTCAGCCTTTCAGAATTCCTGTCATCCTTTCAAAAAAACCCTCTGTATTGCTTCCAGTATATGTGAATATTTGGAGAAATATAATAGAAGGTGGTTTATTAAAACTTGTAACTCTGTGTGTATGCAATGTACATATGTGTGTTTATATTAAGTTGAAATAATTTTGTTTGAAAAATTAATTATACATTTTAAAATCACGTTCTTATTCTCAGAGATAAATTGCAATTAGCACCTAAATCAGTGCAGGAAATGAGGTTTTAGTAGGGTCTGTTATAGTAAGACAATGCTGAACATTTCAGGTTATCTGAAATGTACTGAAAATGACAAAATGGAGATTGTTTTCTTTTTATAACCCTACCAAGGAAAACAACTTTATTCTTTCACTCCCTTCTTCCACCCCCGCACCCGAATAACCAAAAGACCTTCCAGAGCTCAGGCTTTGCTAGTTTCCTGTAAGGTACATCTCTAAAACGAGTGATGTGGCATCACAATCCTGTTCTGAAACACTCATTTACATTTAGCTCAAGCCTGGGACAGAGTTTGAAGATGCACATTTAAATTAGTATTGCAAAACACCTTAGAATTCACTTTTCTACATTGATTAAAAATGTGCTTATTCTTGGTTTTTTATGTATACATTGTGAAATTTGCTTGTGAACCATCTTGCTGGCTTTAATAACAGTGAAAGATCACGCCTTCTCTAAGAGTTCATAATCACATTCTACCAAACAGAATTTTTTTGTAGTTGAACTTGCTGTAAATGCAATTCCAAATCTAAAACTCAGGAAGTGAAAAACAGATGTAAGTTTAATATGAGATCGTCATGGCCTGTAGCATTTTACACTGCTGTCAGTGGGCTTTGGATCATGCCTGAACAAAGGAATTTAATTTCAGAAGTAAACTCTTTTTATGCATGTGCCCAAGTCTGAGCTGTATTTCTGAAGCTAATGACAATGAATTCATCCACTAAAAGTGGGTCACGATTTGACCTTCATTTTGTAGTCTTTCTTGCATATCTAAATTAATTTATTTCATAAAATTGTTTTTCTCCCTTTAAGTGAGGTTGTTAATAGAGATAAGATATTCAGTAAGCTTCACTGTGCAACAGTGTTTTGCCACAGATTGAAGAGGGAGAAGTATCACAGAACTGAAGCACAAAATGGTGACATTTCATCCACATTGTTCCTGTAAATATCTCTTCACAGTAAATTAATAGATGCAGCAAATAGCCCTGTGTGTCTAATGGTGATGGAAAGCACGCTTCTGACTAATACATTACAGACATTGTTCAAGAACAGTTCATCCTAGTTAAAATATTAGCCTGAAGCTGTCGAGCTGCCAAGCTCAATGTCATCTTAGGTTATCCGCCACAGATGCAAGTAGAGAAACCCTGCTAATGGTTTAGCCACCCTGGTAACAGTCTTAAGGAGAAGCAAATAAGGTTTTCATTTTAATGAAATGTTGTATCATTACAGCTTGTTTTCAAATTATCTGAAAAAGTAAAACAGTAAGTAAGGCCTGTAATTTAAGAAACTCTCTGTAAAGGAAAGACATCCACCTCTCTAGTTTCTGTATGTATATTTAAAATGTACAGTTAATGCCTGTGGAGTTAAGAAGTTTGAAAAATAACACTCAATCTACTGCAAGGGATTATTTCACATCCATGCTATGGGAAACACAAATAGGAAAAAAAGAGTATACAGTGGTATGCACAGATACAGCTTTGTTGTCACTTGTATGGGAACACCTGCTGTCACATTCTTTACTGTAGCATGACCAGGTTAAATTAAAGCTTCAGCATATCCAATACTCAATTGTCCAGCATAATGTAAAAAAAAAATATTTGTATCAAGTTCAGTCAGAAGCTAAGTAGTAAAATGCTTTAAAAGAGTTAGTAGCAAAATGACAAAACAGTAGAAATGTTTTCTGAAATGTGGGAAAGTTCAGGTGATTGCATGACAACATTGCATTTATTCCAAAGCCCTTTGCAGTTCATCTGATGATAATGAATTGGGATATTTTTATTCCTATACTGAATTTGTAGCATAAGAAGTGGGTTTTGAATTCTAAAAAAAGTATTATTAGACATGTTAAAAAAAGTCACCATATTACAGCTTGTACGTGCCACTTCCCAGATCAAAATCTTTATCATCGTGAAAATGAAATCTAAAGTGAGACAGTAATTATTTATTAGTCCACAGAAAGGTAGATGTATCAGAGTATCATGTAGTAGAATTAAAATAATGAAGAGGAGACTAGGCCAGCTAAATCTGATTAAAAGACTTCAAAATCTGTTTTAATCCCAGTTTGCCAAAATCATAGCTCTTTAGAGGTTTATAAATTTTGGTGGTGTTTTACTAAAGCCGAGTGTTCAGTGGTAATCTTACTGAAAAGTCATTTTGACAAGATTCTCACTCTTTAGCAACTTCATTGATAGGAAACCGGTAGAAGTTCAAGGACCCTCACTCCTCAGCAGCCCATGAAACAGAATGTTTAGAGACAGCTCCCAAAAGGCTAAGCAAAATACAAGATTTTCAAATTTTTCAGTGTTGTAACAAAGCAGAAGCAAAACATTGCTACATTTTTATAAAAAAGCCTTGCCACATTCCAGTAAATAACTTATACTTCAAGCAAGCCAGGAAGTTGTAAGTAGCTTTTAGCTGATGTCAGAGGTAAATGCCCCGTTCAGCACACTGAGGCAGACAGGATACTGGTTTTCTATCTGATCTGTACAATGGCAGTCCCAGTATCCTATGTTAATATATGGGGACACCATCTTCTGAATTACTAGGACCGCTTGTTTTGCTTGAGTTTTCCCAACATAGATACTGATGTATCTATATGCATCTTACTTCATTGTGTGATGAAATAGCTACATGTCATATTAATACTTACATTCCATTTTAATCCATAAATGTTTGTTCTAGATAGAGTTTGCAAATTCAAATGAATCCTTGTTTGCAGAAACCATGAAAAACATTTTACCTTGACAATTTTTTCTTCTTCCTTTAGTATTTCTTCCATCCTCAAAGCTTTGTCCTCTGAACTAAGTGTCTCCTCAGTCACAAGCTTCAGCTTATTGGAAAGACTTGCATTTTTTTCATTAAGAAAGCTTAATCTAAACAAAATTACACGATTTAACAAGTTAAACGTATGTTGCATATACAACACTGCCAAACCCAAGCAGCATACCTTACTGAGCAGTTGCCTAATAAAGCAGGCTGAATTTGAACGTATGATAACCCAGACCCTAACTCATTTTTTCACACCCTTTAAAAACAAGGATTACCAGGAGTATTTCCTAAATTGCCCCATGCCAGAAACTATTCAGGACATGAAGTAACAAGAAGGTTGGAGGCTTTAATCGTCAACATTGTTGAAGGTTCTTTGCTAGCTCAAGGATTTGATTATATTACTAATCCTTACAAATGATAGTTTTAAAGCTCTGTTTCTTACCTGGCTTGTTTTTTCTGAATTTCTCTCTTCAGATTGGTTACTTGTGTTCTCAAAGACTCCAGATCAGAAGCAGTTCTGTCCACAGTGGATTTCAAAGCATCCAGCTAATAAATTACAAAATGGAGCAATCAAGCTCTTATTTACTTTGGTATATGTCAGGATATTTAAAATTGTAAGGGACCTATTTTTTGGAAAGTATTCCGTTTCTTTTTAACAATGTTTTCCAAATGAGAAGTGCTGCAAATTCTGAGGTGCTGTAAATCAGCAAGCTAGTAAACTCAATAGACTAATGTACATAATCTGAACACTGGGACAAAATACTTAAGAATACAGAATGAATTATGAAGGTGCGGTGGGCTGCAATTCTTGTCTAACAGCATCTGTATAAATGGAACCATGGTTTTATAGAGCACAGCTGACTGATGCGGTTCTTTGTGAACATGGATACCTTTACATATCTAATAAATATTTCTAATTCAAACTTTGTTGGGTACATAAAATGATCTGGATTAAGATAATGGAACACCGTGAAAAAAATACACATTTAATTTGGTAAAAAATACATGACAGCATGCACTCATTAAACAGGATAGGAATACTTTATAATCCGTAGCTCATTAGTGTTCACAGTATCACTTAACAGTGTAATTGTCTTCTCTTTCACAGATGAAGAAACCTGATCAAGGGTATATAGAGCAGGTCTGTACCAGAATGAGAAACTGTGAGGTCACAACAGTTGAACTGTAAGTCTGTTTCTTTCCTTGTTTCTCACTTGCATGCCACAGATGTTCTAACTCCTAACAATGGGAGATTGTTCTCATTATCACATTATGTAGTATTAATTATTTAAAGCTTCAAGCAAGAGTCTCACAGTTTAGAGATGAAAACCTACCAATTCTGTGAACCCTCAAGTTTGCATGAATTATAGGGTAATCTAATAGCCTACACCTTGTTTGAGCTACCTACAGTTTAATAAGGATATCAGTTTATGAACCACCTGCTACAGAAAAACTATCCAAAGTTAAGGCAACAGCAGATGCAGGTTGTTGGTTTTTTTCCTTACATTGCCAAGCTTGCTGAGTAGCCCAGTGTCACCATTTTCTTGTTAAAATTTACACAATACAAGTGTATTCCTTCTCAGTAGAGCCATGAGACTTGAATTATCTCTTAGAAATACTTCTACAGGCATTTAAGTAATTCAGCAGTGCAGCTCATTCCTAGCTTTAAGTGCAGATTAAATATAAGTAACAGAGTAAGTATGGACAGCATTAAGCGTGGCTTGTTCACAGGGCAGCCCTATCCTACTGCCTCTTGATTAGAAAGCCATGTGAAAGTGTTGGGTTTTTTTTCGCCAAGAACTGTAATCAGGTTAAAAGGGTCATCAGCACTCACTTCTGAGAGCACGTGATAGAAATTGTTTGAAATCTGGAAGAGATTTCTCTCATCTTTATACAATACTGCTGTCTATGTATGCTAAAGGCAAGACACGCCTCCTTCTGAAGCATCTAATAGTATTCCACCATTTAAGAGAAAACTCATCCATTTTATACCAACACAACAGAGAATACAAACTAATCTCTTCACCACTATCAATGACAGGATTAAATTGAGGGTTCAGATCCCAGTAATCATGAGTAGACTGAGAAGAGCAGACATTTTGTTGAATTATTAAGAGTCTAGTATAAAACCAGAGAAAAGCAAATGCTATTCCTGTCCTTCCTCCATGTAGTCATAAGTTATAGTTTGTCCTTTTCTGAGCTGTTTGGTCATCCTTACCTCATCCTGCAGCTGAACTCTGTAAGTATCCTGAGCCTGATACTCATTTCGGAGGCTGGTAGCTTCCCGTTCAGCAGAAGAAATTTTCCTTTCATATTCCGTATTATTAAGAGTTTCATTTACCAAAAAGGAAGTCTTCTCTTTCAGCACAATTTCTTTCTTTCTAATCTCCTGTTTTATCTCTGTTATTAGCTATCAGGATAAAAACATTTTAGACTTGCTTGCATTAGTTAAGATGTTGTTAGATTAATAAAGGGTACAACCAGAAGACAGACTTGCTATTAAGACTACTCTTTACATGAGACAGCCTAGTTACCACATCATTCTTAAATTACTTTATTCCACTAATACATCACAACACCAAATACCACAATTGTTTTGGACTGGAAACTTCCAAAATATTCCAATAATGTCAAAAAAACATGACACTATAAAGTTGTATGAATTAAAATAAATTTTTGATTGACTGAACAGGGGAAAAAAAAAAGCTATGAGAACAAAACTTCAGATTGACTTGAAATGAAGGAAATGCAAGAGGAAAATTGCCAACAGTAGTGGTGCTTACTTTAGCTGACAGATTTATAGCTACTGAGTGAAAATTGTGTATTTTGAAAGGTTAAGTAAAATATTAGCTACTGGGAAAATTATACTGTAGTTCTAATGTAAAAAAAAAAATCTGTTTACAAAAGCATCAGTAGGACTATTCCATGGACTACTAATATATGGAAAGTTGGCCAGAGCTGGGGTTTTTTTGGTCACTGTTGGGGTTTCTTTAATATCTGTTTGTTGTTTGTTATTTGCAGGAATGTTCTGACCTGAAATACTTTGAAATCCAAAATATTTCAGCTAAATTAGACCATTATATTTTCTGTTTGGTAATATTTCTTCTGGTTTGTCATTTTCTATTATTACCTGTTTAAACCATGTTTCTGCTCAGGGTCAACCTAATATCCACATGTGCAACATAACAAAGCTGATATTTTTTCAGCAGGAAATACCAGCAGAGCTAAGGATTTAGGTAGACCCTTCTTGTACATGCAATTATTCTTCCCCCCCTTCAAAAAAGCCATTGTTACTTTGGAATCCACATATATACATTTTTTCTCTACACCGATCCTTCAAGCTTTTTCTGGTGCATCTGTCCTATTGCCCTGCAGAAGTTTTCTGAGGAGTTCACCTTTCTCCTGACAAAGCCAGGATAAAATATATTTTATTTGTACCTCTTGCCATTGTACCATCTGTGCATAAGACACTGACAAAACCGATGAACACTATACATTTTAGAAATTAATACTAACTCATAATGCCCAACAGGGTAAGAGTGCTGTTGCTTCTCCCCATTTGCAGAATGTACTTAAGGAACAAGTTTTAACCTTATTGTGATTATTTATCATAATTCTGACATAAATGTTAGTCATGCATTTGTTCACAGAGGTAGTAATATTAATTCTTTCAATAACAAATATTCTATTTTCTTTTTTATATTGCATCTCAGAGACAGAATCCCTTCCTTGCAGTTGACTGTCCTTACACTCTAAGAAACAATACCCCATTTTGTTGCTTCTTAAATTCTTAGAACACAGAAAAGAAGATACTGAAACTGGCATGCTCTGCATTTTCCAACAACCTTAAGATTGAAAATTAAACCCTGCATAGTATCAAGCAGAGCACCATTACTTACACTGAGAGATACTGCTTTCAAAATAAATTCTGACTCATTTCAGTAATATCTGAACTTTGAAACACCTTAATAAAATAGAAGTAAACACAAAGAGGACAGTGAACATCTGAAAGACCCAATCACTCTATATGCGACTGGCAAAGTTCCTATCAATATCATAGATACAAAAGTAGGCTGATACACTGATATGAATCAGTTACAACAGTTTTACCAAAGCACAATGATCAATCTGTTGATCTCTCTTCTGCATCTGTTGTATTGCATTCTCCCACTGCCTGATGACTTCTTGCCTCTCCTCATGAACTCTACGAAAATCTTCAGCTGTCTTGTCAAGCTCTATCTGTTTAAAAGAAAGCACCCCCATGATTTCTGATTTTTAAAAATCCATATATAACAAGGTATCTTCAAGAACCTTAAGCACAAACCTGAGCTGTTATAGTTTCTGTAAACTCATGATCAAGAGCTCTGCGCTTCTGATTTGCTTGCATAGTCAACTTTTCTACTTGAAGGGTTAATGCCTAAAATGAAAGGATATGAAAATATAATGTATTTGAAAGCACATATATGATGTCTTATAAATTCTTAAAGCTCTGCTACAATTAGGGGTGGAATTACTGAGGCATCAATTTTATTGTGGATTAGAAAACAACTGAGAATCTTGCCTCCCAGATTTTGGGTCATACAAGAGGCCATAATCTTTCATCAGCCCTTGGGACCAGACCGAAGCTAGGCCAAAGTAACCCTCCACCACGTATAATTGTGTACATGGTGTCCTCAGCATCAGCTATTTCACTTCACTCTTCTCACTACGCTGTGTGACTTGCTAATGTAAATGATATCACTGAGATGTGTAAACTGAAGTTTTTGCATTAAGTATTTAATGAGTAAAAATCAATTTCTTCTCCCTGTATTTAAAGGTTCAAAAGCATATTAACCAGAGATGTTTATCTCTAAATGAATATTATACTTGAGAACTAAAAGTCTTCTGAGCTTGTGATGGAGTGTTTATACCATCTTTCATTATTCTAGGCAGCTTCACTGAATAGCCATACTTTGTTTCCGGTAATATTAACAAATTCAGTTCTAATGGGAAAATCTACACTATTTGTCCATATCTGGCATGCATTTTCATTAAATTCCTCTGTTTTCTAGGCTTTATTATCTATTTGTGCACTTTCTCAGAAAAATTCAGACTTAAATTTTACCCAGATGAACAAATTAATGTCTTCAATTATGCCTTTCACCTTTTGTAAAACTTGTTCTCTCTGACCTTCAGAATGAGCCTCATATGGAATTGCACTATTATGCTAAGTGGAAAACAGTTTAAAAGCGCCATTGTACAAAATCTTGTCTCAGTCTTACCTGACCTGATAACAAAACAAAATCTTCAAATGCTAAAATGATTCTCTCTTTTGTTTCTGAAAATTGGTGTCATCACTACTTACTCCTAGTTTCCCTTCATCTTGTTGTGCATACTTCTGGATTGCAATAGCATCATTATCTTTACGATTTGATTCCTTTATCCAGCTTTCCAGAACTTCCCCATCACAGTTCATCTGTCGTTTTAAGTTTTCCAACTTCTTAGTTGTTTTATTTATAATACTCTAATAAAATTAGAGATAAATTAAAGGGTGAATATTTAATGTCTAACATTTTCTTTGAATAGTAATTGAAACAACTAGTTCAAGCTACTTTAACAAGTTTACACACATCTTGTCAACAGAATTGCTAGTTTTCCTTTTTGTTATTTGTGTATCATACTTGAGGAATGCTAACACACATCCTGGTCTTAAAGAAGAAACAAGACAGTGAGTTGCCACAAAACTATAATGCAAATAATTTTAAAAAGAAAAGTCAGCCTCTGGCGAGATACACCTGAATGTGGGATATTTATTCTACACAATAAACTGATCTGAGGTATCATAGGGTAAAGTTTCTCCCTCATACACTAAGGTCCAGTTCTTAGACCCTTATCCTGCATAGCGATTTACAAATGGCCCTATGTGACTGTGAAGTGACCCTGACACAAATATGAGAGAATCTGGATCCAGCTGAATAGCAAGGATAGCTTCATCCTGCTACCCAGTCTGAGAGACTGGAGATTACACACAGGCATAATGAAAAGAAAGAGAGCAAATTAAAAAATAAACAAACATAATTTAAGTTATTCACAGACAGACAGTTCCATTAAACAGACAAACACCTGTAATTAGATAGCATTAAATTACTATTTTTTTTTTTAAATGTAAAGCAAGTTTTTGATGTCAAAATCATGCCCCAAGTTTATTTCATGGGGGAAGATTTGCCACCGACAATTTAATTTTTAAACCATAAAGAAAATACCTGTGAGAATTAACAAGATAGTGATATGGACATGTGGCTGTGTATCTGACATTAAGAACTGAAGTATTTTAGTATCTAGTTAACATTTTCTAAGTCTTGACCAGTCTATGCAAGGAGATCCTCAGTCATTTTACCTGCCTACACAGGGAAAAGCATATCCAGATCATTTATTATAGTTTACAAGTTTTAATTATAATTAGCTATTCTTGACATACCATTTTTTCTGCAAGTGAAAGTGAGCACAAGTCATAAAAATCTAACTGCAGTATGTGTGTTCTCTTACAAAAATTTTAAGCCTTACTTCTTGACTGTTTTTCTTTTCTTTTAAGGAAACTATCTCATCTTCCAGTCGTTTAATCTCACTTTTGAGATGTCCAAGTTCTCTCTCTGCGAGGGCTTTAAAGTGTTGTTCAGTTTCAATTTCATTCTCTCTGGCTTTGTAAAGAGACTAGAGAATAATACAGTTCAGCATTTTACAATAAACAAAAGGCATATGTCAACAAAACCCCCTTTTTTTTTACATACAACCAAATCCAAAGTCAGAGATGGTATGATTTTGTCACATAAATACTGGAATTTTCAGAGAAACTTTATTGTTTGGATTTTAGTATCTCAAATATATGTATTCTAATATATATACACACATCCACTGTATTGTATCAGATATTCACTTTTATAGCCCTAAAAACTCAATTCAAAGATTTTCACCCAAGATTCAGAATCTTAATCTTTCAACATCAAAATCTTAGTCTCTTGGTCACCAGCAGCTTTATGTCAAAGTTCAGGAGGCAGAGCAAAAGAAATAATTCTATTGTTTCATGCTGAGACAGACCACCACCAGGCTGGCCCATAGCAGTATCTCTATATTCTAATCTTTCTGACAAAAGTTGTTTAACAGTTTGGGGTTTTTTATCTTGTATAATAAAAAATCTACTACTTACTAGGATCTTCTCCTAAATAGAGAATAGTACATGATGTCTCCTTCATGTGCAAATTAAAACTTGAATCTAGCCCCCCAAAATTAAAAAGTTGTTCAGCAGGGAAGTTTCTTAAGACTTTTTCACCGAGGATATTTTACCTGGAAGGCGTGCAGCTTTGACTCAGAACTCTTTTAGAAGTCTTAAACCACCCATTTTGGCCAATTAACTCTGAGTATAAGCAAAGACTTACCCCTTAACCACCTCACTTCATTTTTCAAGTCCATGAATTAACTCCTTACAACTAACTCTTGACCATTATAAAGATTATAAATTTGTTTTTCCCTTACACTGATGTTTTACTTTCCTTGACCGATTTTTTTCTTATCATCTATAAAAGTCCCCATTCATAAAGAATTCTAAAATACATCCTTCTTGTCTTTCTTGTAGGTACAGTCTGTTGTTGATCTTGGATTGTCTTTTTCATCTTGGATGGTCTTTTTAATGACCATCAAATCATACCACCAAGCTACACGGTTTAACTTTTGTTTCCTGTGGAAGTCCTGGAATAAAGTCCTGACAAATCTCTTAACAAAGCTGGCAAAGTATCTGGGGATACCAGCCACAGAAGGATACCCAGGTTACGCATCTGCCCGATAACATGGATCTACTGGTGGCAGCGATTTACCTGAGTGAAGCCCAACTCCTGTCTTACGTTTTTCAAATGAGATGTCATTGCTTCTGTACGCTCTTCAAAGTTGGTCAACTCATTTTGTAGGTTTACTTTTTCTTTTTGCATCTTCTGCAGCTATTTAAGAATTAGAATTGTCAAGTAACTATTTTTAGTTGAGCACTTATTTCCTGCAACTACTTAAAAAATATAGGCATTGCAATTACTAATTAGAAAACGTCAGAAGCACGCACTACGTTCCTCCCGAGCAGCGAAATGAGCGATTGCAGAAGAAAATCCCGAGCTCTGCGGAGGGAAGGGGCAGCCTCCCGCTTGGCGAACGGCCCCGCCGCGGAGCGAGGGGCGGCGGGAGGCCCGGGGCGGCCCCCGCCGGCAGAGGGGACGGGCAGGGAGGGCCCCGCTCCCCGCTTCCCCCCGCGGAACTCAAGGGTTTTTCCTCCCTCTCTCCCCGGGCGCCCCGCGCCCTGAGGCGGGCGGGGAGGGGCAGGGCGGCGGCCCCCTCGGAGCTGAGGGGCCGGCCCGATGGCTCCGCGCCCCGGGCGGCAGCGGGGGAGCCCTCCAGGGGGTGAGGCGGATCCCTCTCCCTCCCCAGCCGCAGCCCCGCGCTCACTTCGTCCTCCAGTGCCTTGTTCTCCGCGTTGGCCACGGGCACGGCGTAGCCATCGTCCCAGCGGAGCTCGGCCAGCACTGAGGCGGTGGAGCGGCTCCCCACGCTGTCCATGGCGGCAGGCAAAGCGGAACGGCGGCAGGGCCGGGCGTCGCCGGTGGCCTTAGCAACGGCGAGCCCGCGGCGACCGACCGACCGGGGCGTGGCTGAGGTGGGACCTGCCTCCCGGCCGGCCCGGCGCGGCCCGGTCCTTCCCGCCCGTTGGCGGCCTCACCCCGGGAGGAGCCGCGGCCTGGCGTGACCTGGGGACATTGAATTTGGACATATCTGGTCTCGGTGCCTACGTGAACTCATACGTAGGGCGGCTGTTAGCCCTGGGGTTACTCGACCTTGCCCGCAGTGGCCTGTAACGGTGCTGAAGAGAAGGCATCAGGCCCAGTGCCAGGCTGGTATTGCCTCGAGGCTACGGCTCGGTGACCTCCCCGCCAGCCCTGCCCGAGTCACAGCTGCGTCCCCTCTGGGGTCCGAGCCGCAGGGTAGCTCACCTGCTGCCGATAACACCTAACGGCAGATTTCTGACAGGGCACGTGGTTCGCATCCTGTTTCTGAACAGGCCTCTGGCCTTACCCCCCAACGACTGACAGCTGGGTTTCCAGAGCCAAAGATTGCATTCAGGTGACCACAAACACTAATGCTCTATCCTTTATAAACTTGGCTGTTACCTTTTTGAACCCACCTGTACTTCTAGGTTGCAAATCATCCTCTGCCATTTTGTTCCATCAGTCATAGATGGAGAAAGGCACCCTAGTCTTGGCAGGAAGTGTAGTCTTACTGCAGAAACCCTCTGTGGTGATTATTTGCCCTGGTTGTCTGGTTGAAACATCTGAAAAGATATTAAAGGAATCAAAGCATGATTAAAAAGTGCCTGAACAAAACAGCAATAAGCACTGACAAATGGTTGGGAGGTGGTTTGGAGGAGCAAGGAATTTGCACAGGTTTGTTATAAAACATGGGCCTCTGTCATAGTAGCAACACTGACCATAGCAGGAGACATTGATCTTGCTAGATCCCTGCGTGTGTTATGGAATAACATTTTCAGAGAATAAAAGACTCCTGAAGAACGGTGAAAGTCAGGCCTGATGAGGATACACCAAAAGGGGTACTTGCAGTATTGCACAGACTATTGCTGGTCTTCAATTGTTGGTCACTTCACTGATCGTCCCCCTGAGAAAAGTCTCAAGTTATTCTTAAAAGTATTGAAAGAAAAAAGAACAGTATGAGAAGGCAACCTAGTCTCTTAAAAATAGAGGAATGGTACAGGGCTGAATAATATTTTTGAAGAAGCAAGCTTGGCAGTCCTGCTAACCATCAGGAAAATGTAGCTCAAGACAGTAATTGGCAGCAAGCAGCCTCCTGTCACCTTCCTGTTTGCCCTCTGTGCTGTATGAAGTTGTGATGGCCAAAGTCCTCTCTTTTGATGTCCTTGCATACACTTTTACAGCATGCAGCTCAGTGATTATGTCCATCTGATTGTGAGAATGATGTGCAGAGCACAGTTTGTGTCTTCCAGAGGAAGGTGGAATGATTTGACCTACATTACCAGAGTGGACAAGGCAAAGATGGTCATCTGCAGGAGGGTAAAAGATAGCTGAGATATGTGGCCATTAAGAAGAATAATTTCTATAGGCAGAAAAATCAGGCTTTGTAAGGTATATGTATTCTTGATTCTAGTATATGTGGAGGAGACTTCTAGAAAATTGACATGTAGACAGCTGGCTTTTCAAAATGAATTCTTAGGACCAGCAGCTCTCGGCATTGATCAGTGCAGAGGAGATGCATTGGTGTGATAACAAAGCAGAAGCTTCAGCTGTTTGGAAGGTGTCAGGTGAAAGGGCTGCCTGCTAAGTACTGTGCTTTTTGACCCACTGGAGGGTAGCGTGCCAAGAGCTAGGTATTGCAGAGTGCAGTTAGGTGACCTGCCTGAATGAAAAGGTTGGATTCCAAAGACACTACAAGCTACTAGAAAGACTGCAGAGACTACAGTGGCACATCACTGTGTACATATTAGGGGCCCCTTCCTTTCCTACCCAAAATGAGAACCTCCTTTTACTCACTGTTTGTGAAAAATAAATGCAACTCGCCTTGCAGGGATTTTAAATTAACATCTGTAATGCAATGTGGCATTGCAGTGATGAGCACCTGATAATCTCATGTTATCCCAGCAGAGCTTGTGTGTTAAATAACATTTGAGACCAGATCGTGCCTGAGAAGAAGAAAGCAAATTATTAGATAGCTGTTTGTTATTAGGTGAACGCTCAGTCCTATTCACTAAGACAGGCATACACTGGAAAAATGGTAATTTATAATCATGTACCATAATGCATACATGCAAGAAACCAAATTAAATCAATCTTGATGCAGTTATTTAAAACATGTACTGAACTTTTGAATTTTTGTAATCATAAGTGTTCTGTTCGTATGTTTTTGTGAGTACAGTATTTATACATAGTGCTTGAAAAGTATAAAGTGTTGTATGACTAAAGAGTATTATTTCACAATTTTCATGGAAATTCTACACCGCTTGGTTTCTCTTGCCTGATCCTGACTAAACAAATCTCCATGATATGCTTTTGTTTGTATGGCTTTTCCCTGTGTATGGCTTTTGCCTGTGCTAATATATTCTGTAAATGCATAAACGCTTGACAGACATGCTAATCCAGCAGATGGTGCTGCATGTCTGTGTATTTCAGGGGCTTTTTTGGGTTTTTTTTAAGAACAGCAGTTATCGACTCCTCAGTTAAAAGGGAAAATATAATTCCTATTCTTAAAAATATATATATACACACAGAAGGGCTTTTTTCTAAATTATGTGTGTTATTTTTAAAGCTGTTAGAGAAACAAAAGTAATTGTAACATGATAAACTATTTTCCTCTGTTAACATCCTTTTGGATTGAATTTTCAATTACGTAGACCACTGTGCCCATTTGTTCAAATTACATAAATGTAAAATCACTGTTTCTGGCCTTTAAAGGACTTATGGCTCCTCTTGTGCCTGTTTAAAAAAAAAAAAATCATTTTTTGTTTGTTTGTTTATGCCCAAGCTCTTTAAATTATTATCTGTGTGAAAATAAAGATTTCAATTATGATTTGCTTTCTAACAAATGATACTTTTGTTATCTAAAATACAGGAAAACATTTTTTTCCTGACTGTATGTCTAAGCCATTTACTGAAAAAAAGACTCATTTAAAGGGTTATTTCATTATTTATAACTAACCCAGTGTAGCCAGTTAGTGTCATTTAATCACTGTTTATAATAAATTTCCCATGTGAACCTTTTCCTCTGTAAGTCGCAGGGTGTTTGATAATGGGATGTAATGGGACACATTGTATCTTTTCTTTCAGATGGGTGCACTAAGACTGCCAACACAATGGAAGAAGCAAAAATGGGAAGAGAGATTGAGGGGACTGCACGAGTGAGTATGAAATCAGAACATGCAGGAAGTCTGAAGGATGAGAATCTGGCATGATAATGACTTATGTATTGACTAAAAATCTGATGTCTTTATTGAAACCTGGATCTCCTGACTTAGATAGGAGAAACACAGTTGCATAAAAAGGAAAATTGCTCATAATCCAGGTCTGATGTGTTATCAGTTACATATAGTCTATTGCTAACCAGTGAATGTAAATTGACACCAATTTTAATACATTGGTTTTAGGAAAAAAAGACAAATATAAGACAAAATCTAATCCTTCTTAAGTTTAAGGAAGTTTAGATTTGTCACCAATAGGTTCTTTTTGGCCCATTCTGTACTTTTTGCATAGTTGTGCTGGTAAAGGCTGTGACTTTTGCTGGTACAGTGCTGTGGGCATGGGCTTTTGTGTGGTGGATATGGGTGCAGAGGAGAAAAAAACAGCCTTTTGCTGCAATATTGAGTTGAAAAATTACTGTAAACCATACCAACATAGGGTAATTTATTTTACTTGCACAACCTGAGTTTCCACTAAGAGACTGTGAGGGTAGCTGTAACAACAAATCCCTTTAAGCAGAGACAAAAGCTTATTTTATGTCAGTGGCGAAGGGTCTGTACAGCCCCTTTGAGCATCACCCAAGAGAGGGCACTGCAGCCAGCAGTCTGAATGGTGCCCAGTGGGCTAGGATGTACGTTTTCAAAACACTGTTCAGAAAATGTTCATGTAAAACCATTACTAGGTTTTATTTAATAACCTCCTAACCCCCTCTCTCTCTCCTCCTCCTCCCCTGTGTTCCTCTAATGCCTTTTACAGCTCTTGCTGCACAGCATGAAGCCTTAGAGCTGTATTCATCAATGACTCACACCCTTGCTTAGGGGCCAATTTTCATGGAAGCTATACAGGAAAATCTTGAAATGCACCTATCTCATGCAGGGCACAAGATGATTTCTCTATTCATTACTATTCCAAAAGGACTTGTTGTCCTTTGGAAATGTTCAGATATTACTTACATTTGTGTGTGCATACATATGTGTGCAGAGCTAACTTGCCTTTAGATTTGAGTGTTCTAAAAATAAAAATGTATTGTTATTATCATTGACACTAGTCAGCTGAAAGGTAACTAAGGACCTGCTTACACTGAGTGGAAGCAGGCAAATGCAAAAGAAAAAGCAGCACTGTGCTTTAGATGAGCAAATCCTACAGACTCAAGCACAAAACTTCTTAGAAATCACCCTTTTGTTTGATGCTATGATTAGCAGCCTTCTGAGGAATTTGGGAGTAAAGCCAAGGACTTACTCTGAGAAACCAAACTGCACTTTTGCCTCCAGAAGTTATTCGTGTAGGTCAAGGTTATAGTACATTTCTAAGACACTAGAAGAAAACGTGCTCCTTTCCCTTAAGACATCATGTGTTAACCCAAACTTTTAACTTTGTGGGGGAGAGGGAGATCAAATCATAGAAATTATTAGCCAAAATGACCTTTCTGTTTAAAACCCATCTGACAGGAAGGGTGTCTTTACTGCAAAATTGCCAGTCACAGAGTAATTATGTTCTGAGGGGTTGCTAATTATAACCAAAATTACTTTAAACAGTTTTGGGGAAGAGACTGAGACTTACTGCTTAGCATAAAGCAGTTTTATTTACGCATGCACAAAGTAGCTTGCATCCCTACAGGATTGAACTGATTGCAATATTTTACTGTAAGTTGTTGTAAAAATTGTGTCATGCAATGATGAATCAGAACTGGTAGGAAAAAAGAGGGTAAAATATACTTTTGCTTTTAATAACTTAGACACTTCAAACTGTAATTCTAAAAAAAGCATTTTCCTTCTCTTTGTTTCTCAAACAGAATGGAAAAATCTCTTTCTGCAGATCAGGCCTACCCAGTGACATTAATTTCTACCTTTAGTCTGCTCAGGTGAGTTCCTCAAGAATGTGTTAAAGATCAGATTTGTTTTTTCCCTATTCATGGATATTGTTTTGCCTAAGTGAGTTTTGTTAACATCACTTTTTGCTTGGTAGATTTGTTTTTTCCATGTTAAGAAGGGCTAACGAGAGAGCATTGTCTTACAAGAGTGTGTAGAATTACCAAGCTCCACACATATGTTACACATAACAGGAAGATTCATGCCCCTATCAGATCCAAAAGATAGGCAGTGAGTCCTAGAAAGGCAATAGCATGGTCCTTGTTTTGAAGATGGCAAAACAGAGGCACAAAGAGGTTAAGCGACTTGCCTCATGTTGCCCAGAATACAAAGTAGGAGATGAGAATTTTTTACTTGCATTTTATTTTCAGACCCAACTTTAACACCTATATGAAAGCAATTGCTATTTTGTTTACACAGGGTAGCCTGTATCCATTTCTTCCCTCCTAAAGTCCATTTGTGCTGTAGAGAATATATAGGGATTGTGAATGTACTCCTAAGTAGCATTCCACAGTTGAACTAATTGCCAGGCCAAGCGAGAGACCACAGTAAATGGGTGAATAATTTGATCCAAGATGGATTTGTACTCTACCAACACAGCCTGAAATCTTCTAATGCTTTTGGATTTGACTGTGAGCTGTTCATTGTTGTTTGAGCCTGTTCTTTTCTATTACCATATTTTCTCTGGATATCGTTTCTGTATACCTTATCTTTGTATAAAAGGCCACATCTTTACCATATTTCCAGGAAGTAGTCAGTAGAAGCATACAAAATTTACTGCTGTAGACCAAAATATGACAGATAAAGGTAGTGCATTACAAAGTTCTTGCCCTCAATCATGCAGAAGGCTCTCTATGCTTCTGTGAGCAGTGGTACGTATGTGGCTACACTGTAATGGGAGAAGGGTTAACAGTAAACCAGGACATTTTCTGCAGCAAAAGGAGATGGAATCTTCTCTAAGCAATTACCTTTTATGTAATAAACAATGTCAGTGGTCAATAGAGGGAGTTTTCTTACCCTAACCCCCTTCCATTTAACTGAAAATAGAAATGCTATTAGTTTGACTAGCAGGTTGGTGTATCGTGAAGCCTGGCCATACATGGTTGCATGTGGAATTTAACTGGCAGCAGAAGTGTTACTACAGTAGCCTTTGTCTATCCTTTCCTTTAATAAAATACAATAAACAAATAAAATGCATGCTAGAGCTTCAGTGGTGTTAGGTGCTTTTGGCAGACGTGTCTATCGATATACTGCAGTCTCTTTAGAATACAGGGTACATTGCTTTTTATTACAGATTCTATTTGCATCATGAAATTGTGAGTAGCTTCTCCTTTACTTTTAGCTTCTATTGACTCTTGAAATCCAGCTCTAACTACTAATGGATACTTTGCAAAATTCATTTTGGTAAAGGACACACATAACTTGTTATCATTAGATATCTACTGGCCATACAATTAGCTTGTGCTTTGAATAACCCTTGAAGGAGGGGAAGGTTTGATAAGAGAGAAATGCCAAAAGCCGTGATAGATGCTTAAGGTAATGAAGAATTTAAAGTTTGCAACAGCATATCTGTCTTTCTACGTACAAGCTTTGACTTTCAATGAGTGTGATTTTCCTCATGGATATGGTGAGATTTTTGGTACAGTGACCACACAGCTGATTATTCCATAGCTGAATAGCCCCCAGCTCAGTTACAGGATACAGAGAAGGCCAGAGCTTCAAGGCAACACACTTATAGTTTTCTCTGTGTTACATATAAACATCATCTCTGTCTACCGTTCTTTCTAGTGGAGTGCCACTACTGTGATCTCTTTCCTGACCATCAATTTTCTTGTGTCTTCTTTTTCACTTCAGAAATACATTTACTTGAAGAAGATTTGCACTCAAAAAAGAAAAATTGGGCGCAAAATTCAAGATAAAGAGTTAGTCCTACTTAATATTTTGAAAGGTTATATGCCAAAGCAATGGAAATTGCAAATGGATTCTTTTTATTTTTTTAATATTGTTTTTATATTTATTTTTTATGGCTTTCTTTATGAACAGTGTACTGGTAAAACAAGGGCAGTGCCATGGAAGGCCAGTGGCCTTACAGTTACAGGAAGCTAATCAAAGAGAAGAACGTTAGCCTGACCTTAGCCATAGCCATTCCCAGTCTTTTGCTGAAGTCTCAAGTAACTGCGATTTCTTGTGTTCCACACTTGTGTCTATGGATCCTCAGTGCTTGAATCCTTCTGCTTCTGGCTTATAAAATCCTGTGTCTGTAATAAGATTCTTCATTTTCTTCCTCATTTTGGCAGTACTGAGGGAATCAGAACAGTTGTTAATTGTTTATTTCTTAGCAGTTCTGGTTTTTGTGAAAGGAAATTGGCCTTCATCCTACCGGCATACGTGGAGCCAGAGAATGCCCCAGAGTTGTCAAGGCAACAGCTTTTGCTTGGGGAGCTGCAGAAGAGAAAGTGACAGGAACGTCCTCCAGAGAACCAAGGTCTTTTGTTGTATGTCATATAAACATGTGCGTCCTCCCTTTGCTGCAAACAGTATCTATTTACGGGTTAGCGAAAGTAGAAGTTACACAGAGTGCAACATAATGCGATGGAGCTTCTGCTTCTGACAAAAACATTCTAATGTTTACATGGGTATATAATTGCAGGCCCAAACTGCACTTCTCTTCAATGTACTTGTTCTGTTGTGCAAGGTCCTTACATGGCCATGTTAGAATATTGGCATAAATCAAATGTTTTTAGACTTTTGGAAAGGAAAGGGAGTTTGGTTTTCTTTACTACCTAGAACTTTTAGCAAGCAAAACTTTCCACTTAATATTTTTATCACTATTCAGTGCTCCAGAAGAGGGTATCGTTGGTCTAAACTACTAACTGGATGCTTATGGTGATATGGCTTGCCTTCACTGGGAGATTTATTTTTCATGCTGGACAAACCGTGAACCAGATCCTTAGCTAGTATAAAGCACGTAGCTCATCTGAACCAACAGAGCTATGCTAAATTTTACCTGGTGCAGACTGTGGACTGCATGAATTCAACATGGAAAAATGCCATTGGAAGAGTGCTAGAAATGCATATAACCTAGCAAAAGCACTGTCCTTCTCTCACAAGGGCAGGATCCAAGGATTCTTTCCGCATTGTAGTATTTCTGGGATTTCTACTGCCTCAACAGCCAACAGTTAGCAAATCTTACATCTGTATATTATAATTGGAATACTCAATGCATATTTCTGTGGAGGCATGAAAAATTATACATTTCCCATTAGATATATGATGAGGCTATCAAGAGTTTTACAACATATTTTGTATGGGGAGATCAGGTGGTCCTAGGACTTGTTGCTGTGCTTAGGACTCGGCACAGTGTTACCATCTTCATGCAATAGGTACTTGATATATCTAAAGTGCATATTTGCTGTCATGTTACTGCTATATGTATAGTAAAATACTATATAGGACATAGTATAATCTTGTTTGATATTATGATCCTGTAATTTTCTTTGAAAAGATTAGTCTTGTAAATACTGTAAAGTTATATTAGTAGTTTCAGTAAGCTGTTTAAGATTTACGTGCAGCAGCATTATTTATATTTATAGTCAGTGACCTTGATACCTTGCACTTACAGTTAAGTTGAGATATTTTTCTTTTTCTTTTCTTGGCCTTGGTTAAAAAAATCAAAACTCTTTGATTTTTGATTTATAAAAGAATTTCCTAACTTTGATACACATAGATTTCGGAGCTATTTTAACACTCCCATTTCATGTAGTCATTTATGTCACTGGGGAGTGAGTAAGGAACACCTACAGATACAAAACATTAACTATGAATTAGGCTCTTTGAAGTGCATTTCACTGCAGTATCAGTCATTGCAGAATAAGGTTCTGAGCCTAGGAGTACAGATGGAAATATATACAATCCCTTTAAAGAGTAGAATATTTGAATTCAGGTTGCAACATAGACAGTTGCATGAAATGATCTCTTCTGACATGTCAGCTGAAATATCAGAAATCCTATTTCTAATCCCTTCCATGTAATGTGGCATGGGGACATAGATACATATCAGCCATAAAGAGAAACAGCACAGCCTTTCAGACAGACTCTGCAGGCTGCCTATAATTCAGTCCCCCTTCTCCAGCCTCTCCACCCACTGGTTGAGTCTCTCATTGCCCTTCCAACACCTAATGTACTCCTGACACAATGGAGGGAGGGCAGGAGCAGCGTGGTGAAAAATTAGACGCTGCAGACAAAAACTCGACAGACTGTCTTTCTCCTAGTGTCACAATATGAACTGGCCAAGTGAAAAATAATGGCCATTATCCCGTCTCACTGAGTGACTTAAATGACTTACAACCACATGCAGAGAAAGTTCTTTGGATTATTTCCATGGGTTTTTTTAATTTAATTTTCATTATAAGATGTACAAGGTAGGTTTTTACAGTTTAAGCAGCTTCATTTTTCTCTGACCCCTGTGTAAGGCAAGGATAATTTCACTGAACTCATTGGAGTAACTTCATTATCAAATGGATGTTGTGAGAGCACTGTCACAGTCCTTAGGCAACTTTTCAGTTGTTGCTTCTCTATGCTCATGATGACCTCCTATTTACATCATCCCTAAGACTGAGATTTCTAGGCGTGCTGGGCATTCAACCAGCACCGTACTTCTGACTTTCTCAAGAAAGATGGCTCCTTATGAATGGTGTCAGTGTTGTAAAGGTCATAACTTGAGTCTACATCCAGGAGTCTCATGCACCCAAGCAGCAATGGGTAACAATCTGGAAAATGTAGGTATTCTAATAAGTACAGTGTTATATTTACAACTTTACAGATGCTGTCTTGGGTTCACTGGAATGCTTGTCTTTGACATTCCAGGCTAGTACCTATATCCCAGGATGCTGGCCAGGCCTCTCGTAGCTTTGTTAGAAATCCTGTTTCTGCCTTGAGATACTTTTCCCTCTGAAAGTTTCACTAAGATTGGTAAACTCCCATGAAAAGTTTCAATTCTGAGAAGAACAGTTTTCTTGAAGTATTCCTAGCAAGATCTTTACAAGATCTGTAGTAAAAGCAACTGTTCTCTGCCTCCATGTCCAGTTACTCCTGCTAATTCAAAAGCATAGCCATGGACTTGAGAAGAGTGGCTGTATGAGCAGAATCAGCCAGAGTCTAAATGTAAGAGGAGAGAAAAGGGACTGAGAGCTGCGTAGTACTGTAACTGTTATATCACATGGGAATTTGAGCCACAAAACCTAGCTATACCCTGTTGTGTGCTACAGCTTCTGTAACCTGACCAGTAAGTCCTTTAATTAATTACAATTGGGGCTATACTTCTGTACATTTACAGAAGCCAGGAGAAGACTCCTTGTACCTATTCAACCAGTTGCTGTTAATGTATACAGCTCTTAAAAAGCACACTTGGAGCAGCCATGAGCACGATGTGCTTTCTGATCTTTTCATCTCCCATCCATGCTAACTGCCCTCTAGAGTGCCTGTAGACAATGCGTTGTGTTTGGAAGGCCTTCCAGCATCCTAAGGCACTGCATGTACTACTTGATATAAGGCTTTCTCTGGGTGTGCCTGAAGCTATGCTTATATGAACAGCATGCCTGGTCTTGAGAGCACATCGAAGTATCACTTGAGAGGCAACAGAAGGTGCTGTTTGTCTTTTATTTATTACTAATGTAGATAAGATACTGTAAATAATGGCAAGTCAAAAGAAAAAATCAGATTGTTACAACTGCTTTCTTCCCTTTGCAGTGGAAACATATTTAGCAATCTCTCCCCATTTATTATTTCTGATGGAAGCAAAATCTTACCACAGAATTAGCCAATATTTCATATATCTGAATCCATGTTCATTCTTCCAGCAACATCCTTCATCTTTTCTCCTTTCCTTCTCTTTTTTGGAATTTGTGGTTAAACAGAGCAAGGTGTTTCCTCAAACTGCATTAAAAACAGTCTTATCTCTTCCTGGTTGTTCTTCCAAAAAATGCATACTGTATTTTGTCTGCTGGTATGGAAGTGAAATAAAACCAAAAACCTGCTGCAATGAATATTAAACTATGAAAATTAAGAACTTGAAATCCAGTGAAGGAGTTCTGATTTCATATTTAATATGCATTAGAGACATGAATTTAGTTTATAGTAAAATCATATTTTTAATGATTACTTGCAGAAAATGAAATAATAATCTGTGTGCTCTTTTGCCCTTTTTCACCTTTGTTCCAATGTGATAAAATAATATTTTCTGCAGTATGGCACTCCTGTTGATGAAGCCTGATGTACATGGCAATATGACTGAAATTCATTATCAAGAAAATAGTGTAGTGAACTTTGCAGCAAATCATCACAAAGTAATCTTGCTTTTCTCTCTGGCCTTACTCTAAATGTGATTTGCACTCGCGGAAAGAGTACCTTGTGCTGGTTTGATGTTACATACAAATGGGTTTGCTTTATAAATTTCCATTATGCCTGTTTACATTTGGTAGCAGTATTATTGATTCAAGCTGTACTGATTGGAAAGTAGAAGTCTTTAACACTAAGCCCCTTCAAAGTTTCTCATAAATTTGTGGCATTTTGCCAGCTTTGCTCACAAAACAGCACAGAGCTGTTGGAAAGAAATGCTCCAGCTGCAGGAATAAGTGGAGCCAAAAAGTAATGTCCAAATAGAAATTATCCAGTTCGTGCTCTTGGTTTGATCACCAGATGTTTGTTATGTGACATCAGCATTAGAGAAAAAAAGAGAGGAGAAAGTGGATGGTGTGATGCTCATCTTAAATCTAACACAAGAGCTCACAGCTCAGCAATAGATATACGCAAACAGTTACTGGCTTAATCTATTTTGGTTGAGAGATTCCTTGTTTTATCATGATGTGATTACAGCAAACTATGTACCCCTGCGAAGTTTTGGTTTGATTTCTAAATTCTTTAAACTCTGAAAGACTGTGGAAGAAGGGCAAGGTACACTCCAGATTAATAGTATTCATTACTCTGTTTTGATAGGTAATTTGACTCTATCAAGAACCTAACTCTTCTTTGTGTACTGGTTTATAGTGACATCAGTAAATCATAAAGAGTACTATTCTCGGCTCCTAAGGGTTGCAGAATTAGATTCGTATCTTTTCCCTGGTTTTAGCATTGGCATTCATTTGATTTAACTTCCTACAATACAGTGTACTTGAAGGAGCATTTTTCAGCTTCTCTTAGTTATGAATTATTTGAGCCATTTCAAAATGTATAGAATTGAAAGGACACTTTTGAGTTTTCCAATTGTAACCCTTTATCATCTCTGTTAACCATCTCGTATAATGCAAAGCTCCATCTAAAATCTCCTTGTGATTTTTGCTTTCATTAACCTCACAGGATGGCTGGTGCAAACTTCTGCTGCTCTAGGGATTAAAAACTCTCTTGAAGTGTCCATCCCAAACTTATTCAGGATCTGTTTATAGCTACTTACTCCCCTAATAGAAAAATTATATGATGCATGTCGTAGAATTTCTAAGTGAATTCGGATAAATGTCTTAATCTCTATGTTTGATTTATCCCAAAGCAGGAGTCCTCCTCCTCCATCCTCTCCCAACTGGTCACACGTTTGTGTCCCTTGCTACCTCAGGTCCATTCCTTTACTCATCTATGTCAGTACCTTAGTCTGGCAAAAGTATGCTCAGTTTTGAAGGGATAGTTTTATGCTGGAATAGTGAGCTAGAACAGCTCAGCAAGTGGCCTAGGAAGCACACAGAGAGGGGAGGACAGAGGCAGGGCCTGGCAGTTACATTTCTGGTTTAGGTTGCTCTGGAACTATAGCCTCGATTCTAGATTGATAAAGCTATGATAATTTTTTCTTTTCCAACATTTTGTCTGTATTATCTGTTTAGTTTTTAAGCTCTCCAGATCAAGGACTGTGTCTTTTAGTGACTTGCACAGTGCAACCACAGTGGATCCCCACACTCAGATATCAAGGCAGTACTGATACAAGATCACAATAGAAGCAGCATGCTTGTTTTGATTGCCTACCTTCGATCACACTTTTTGTATTGTGCTGCAAATGTATCCAGCTTTACTGAAAACAGATGTTATCTTCTGCTGTTTGCTTTCAGATTTTTTATGATTATTTATGATATAATGTGAATTTTTAATTAGGTGGACTTTGTTTTTTCAGTAATGAGACAGCATAGGTTGCATTAACCATATAAATACCCACTTTTCTTTATAACATGAAGTTTTTTTACTTGTGGACTTTCTTGACCTACTTAGCAGCCCTAACAGCTAATGGTATTGAACCCTTTTTCTCTATTAACCTCTGAACAGGTTTACAATATAGGTTTTTAATGTAAGAGAAGATAACGCCACCTATTAGTTTGGAATCTGGGAAAAAAAAATGTGTGTTTTATAATAGGTGCTTTTATGTGAAACAAAATACTCTTAACATTTTTAACAATTTCTGAATGTACTGTCTCCACCCTTCACCATAGTATTTTGCATATGTCTGGTATTTCTGGGTCTGTTTCTCACAGCAGTGTTGAGAAAATTTCATGCTTTCACATTTTTCAGCTGTAATACTATTTACTTTGAAGAGAACTGAATATCCTCTAGTATTCTGCCAGGTCCCTCTCTAGACTTCCACACTGAGGTAGTTTTATTTGATCCTTTTATGCAAAAGATTAAATTTCCTTGTGTTGTATGGTGAGATACCAGTGCTTATTTTAAGGAAATAATCTTATGGAACATCCTCTGTTTCAAATTATTGTACCCAAATCCAAAATGCCAGGAGCTTTTGTTTCAGTAACAGAACATCCAATTTGCTCTTATGCTTCCAGGGAAAGCCCATTTCCCAATACTTACATATGTTCTCCATCGTCCATTATGGGGCCAACTCCTTAGTTCTTACTTAGAAAAAAAATAAAAGTAATTAAGAATACTACTATTTCAAAGATAAATTGATAAACTTACATTGAGTCGATTGATGGGAAGGAATTGACTGAGGAGTTGTGAATGTTCATTGATTTTAGGATGTTTAAGTTTGAACTGTGCTTAACACATTTCTTTTGAAACTTTATGCAATTTAGTAATTCTTGACTTTATGAAGGGTTCATTTAACTTACCATATAAATGCTGTAGGTGTTTCAGAGCCTGATCGCACTTCCCATGTTCAGACAAATATCCGCTGTCTCCAGTGAGAAATTTTACATTGAAGGAGGTTTCCCCTGTGATAGGAGTTTTGCCTGAAGAGAGGAAGCTGGACCAGTCCCACATGTTGTAGAGACTTAAAATCAGGAATTAATATGCAGTAGAGCTATGACAGTGGCTTTAATTCTACTCACATTAATTTTCACTGTTATTATTAATTAAACCCTGAAAATCAGGGATTTAATGGAAACTCTGACAGACCTTTAATTATAGCATTTCAACAGTCTTATAGTATAGGATGTCCTCTACTAGTGCACAGGACATTCTGTACTTGAGAGGGTATAGAAAGAAGTCATAGTTTTTGGTGTTCTTTATGTTCAGAACATTTTTTAATTCATAACAGGCTTTTGCTCAGTGTTTGCTGCATCCGGGTAAGTTATATAAAGTGAATACTTCAATTGTTGTGTTCAAGAACAATTTGGAAACAGAGTTTTTAAATTTTTTTTAATCAATTGCTTATTATTGTTCAAAATTATCTGTCATTGTTTTAGGAGTATGTATTTCAGTCTATGGATTTCTCACAAGCTCTTTATGTAGCATATTGTGTTAAGTTCACAGATATGTCTACAATTTATATTATTTAGATTGCAAACTTTTGGCAGGAAGGATGACCTTTTTTTTCCTCTGTTTGTCTAACATCTATCATAGTGGGGTCCTGACAGGAATTCCTATGTGGACCCTTAATATAAGCCATAAATTACAGTAATTCATCACAGGTGATTTGTATCACTGTGTCTAAAGCCTTTGCATTATGTGTCTTCCATTAAGGCCTCAAGATGAGCGGCTTAGCCCTTGACTGTGTAGGGTAACAGTTATGTCAAAATGTATAGTGTGATTTACAGATACCGAATTGTCAGAAGGGATAGGAAACTGCAGGGAATAATCAGATATTGTGGATAGCAGTGATCTGTAATATTTAGTACACTGCATTTCAATTTATTCAGGCATACAACCGTATAATATTTTTGTGTGTGAAACTCAGTATTACACCCTACCTGCTAATTTTTACTGTTATATCACAAATTTTGCAACATACACTTTCCATTAAGGAACTTCTGGATTCACATGAATTTATGATAACTGAAGTTGTCATCGAAGGGTGGAGGGGGATGGATGCAGTTTTAACTCTGGAGACTATGAAGGAAGTACAGTCTAAAAGTCTCAAAACCAGAGACAAATTTAAGAGTATTTGTAGCTGTTAACAATATTTATAGCTAGAACAGTGAATGATTTTGGAGAAGCTGAGTAATGAGTTTTTTAAATGTTTTTGATGTTGATAAAAACTGGTGTTTAATCAGTTAGCCACCTGTCCTCTTGATCAGATAACAGAACTGTAAGAAATGAGACAAAATGTGTATGTTCTAAAATTAATAGGGAAAGGAATTTGAGGATGTTCCACATTAGATGACTCATTCTGAGATTTCTAAATTTGTATAGTATACAATAATGTTTGGATGTGTACATATGAACCAATTCTAGAAACATTTTAGGCAGTTAAAAAAATACTTTTTGCTAGGAATCTAGTGAGAACTATGTGCAGTGGTTTGCACTTGCACGCATATTCTATCCAAGTAAAAAACATTTTAAGATTCATAACATACTTGCACAAGGTATGTTTGACCCCATTTTTATAGAGCTACGTGTGTAGGAATGTGAATTATTGAATAGAACCAGTCTCTGCATTAGCAACCACTACTGAGCATCAGGAAGCACTCTTAAGAATTAAAAACTTCTGAATTACTTCAGGGATGATAAACACATGAGTCCCTGTGATCAGAAGTTGTTCTCCGAGATCCCAGTCCCAAGCACTCTGGATGGCTTTTCTCACATGATTACCCTGAGCGAGGCAAAAGTTACTGATATGAGTAAAGCTTAAATGGTCACATTTCTTTTTCATCTGCTCACAAAGGTAGACCTACTCTCATTCTCCTCAGATAGTATTTCTGGTGGCTGTGCATAAAAGTGGCTTAAAACTCAATTTAAGATCTTGAGTGCTGGCCCAGGAGACTACATCACCAGAGGGCAAGCTTGCCAAGTCCAGAAAACCACCAAAGCCGTGGCACGACGCTCTGTACCACCTGCTATAGAGAGAACCTAGTGCTCAGCACCTCCTACTCACTCTGTGTTCACATGAAATTAAGACCCAGAAACAAAATTTACATAAACAAACTATTCAGCTGATTCTCTTTTTCTTTACTCAACTTTATAAAGAACACAGACTTCTAACTTTGGTTCCAGCAGATTGTCAGAGCTCCACAGTTTCTTTGCGTTCTATGTCTAGTTTTACACCTATTGATAATTTTTCATTCTCCTATCTATCCAGAGCCTTCTTTCATGGATGGACATTTGAAATACCTCATTGAGAAACCATTTGTTCTTCACTGGAACTTAAATTTGCTGAGGAGAGCATATGTGAAGCTAGTTTCACATCATACCTCAGTCTAATAGCTACCTGCTGCCTGACTGCTGCCTGCTCCCCTTTCCCTTTGCCAGCTGTATGCTCTCTCTGCTTCTATTACCCCACTCTGGCATTTATTCAGTCCCCTGCTAAACCAGTTAAGGAAGCTCAGCTATCAGAAAACTAACAAAAAAGTGGATGGTTTTCTCCTGGTTTACTTCTGTAAACTGCCTGACTGTGGGAGCTGGCCAGTGGAGGTAGAGGAAGAGCAGGACGGGCCCTCCTTGGTGGCAGGTAGCTGTTAGATTTGTGGAGCTCTAATGTGAAACAACAGCTTGAGAGCTGGCCAGCACTGTATGTGTCTAGTCCCCTCTGAGAATGCAATATGCAATAAAATAATACATATGGCAGATAACAAAAAAATGTGCATTTTATGTAAATTTAGTGAAAAACTCAAAATAATTGCTTCAAGTCATTAGTAAAGCTGCTTTAGCATAAGAACTGCAGAGACTTCTTCTTAGCAGTGCCAGCATTGATTGGCTGGGTTTAGCAAAGTGCTGTGGATGTCAGCTATGGACAAAATTGTTGTTAGCATTAGAAAATTGCCTGCTGTGTGGATGGGCTTAATGCACTATTATATGGTATGGATGCAAATTTAATGGGTTTGAAAATAGAGGGATTGAGCCTGAAACCTGTAGGGCAATGTCCTTGGCCCAAACTAACCCACACTACTTCTAATCAGGAGTCAGTCTACCGAAGTGGAAGGCATTAAACCAGTAGCTGATTAGAATCGAGACCCAGGTATTTATAAGGGAGCTTTGACTGGGCAGGTGACCACAATGGTTTTTTGATTTTTTTTTATAGTTGTATTTTTTTCAAGGAGCAGAGTAGCTATCAGTTTAAATGCACATGAAATACAAACCCGAAGTGTTATAATGACATTTAGAAATAGCATAACAATACAGACAATATTAAAAGAATGCAATTTGAGAAGGTGTCCTTCCTCACACAGTAATGGGATTGGCACTGATGCTCAGCACATCACAAGAAAGTTTTATCTTAAAAGAGCAAAATAATATCATTAACAGAAAATTAAACTTAAAGTCACCATGAACTATGGACTTAAAAGACCCTCAAGAAATGAAAACCAATTGTCTGTTGGAAAACCAGGAGGTCAAGTAGTCATTGACCAACCAAAAGCTGCACTGATTGCTGAAACGTACAGTACTTTCAAATCCAATTAACTGTTTCAAGCAGACAGTCCTCATTTTCTCTTTCATCAGGAAGGGAAATTTGCAATCATATATTCCAATGAAAGTTAAGTTGTTTTGATCTGATAATTGTCAGATGTATTTATCTTAATTTGTAAGTTTCTAATGCTAAAGCTCCAAGCTGTTCAGATATAACAGAAGTACTGGGAAATGAGGTACAAAATGCTGGAATTCAAATTAACCAATAAATATATTTTAATATATATCAGCAGGACTCTAGAGGATTCCATTAATGTTGAAAAATAGAAAGGATTTAGGTTAATTTGGTAAGAAGGCAGGTCAGAACGTTTACAACAGTGGCATAGAATTGTATAGAGATGCAAAATTTTTCAAGAGAGCAGAATTTTTTCAAAAACGCTGACTCTAGCTGTCACAGCCCTGCCTTGGTTAAATCCAGTGGAGAGATATGAGGACTTTCTAATTTGCTTTCCCTCTATTTTAATAATAGCTGTGCATAAGTAATTTATGAAAGGCCAACCAGGCAGTGGGCAACAGAAAATTAAACTCATTTTATCTGAAAGCAGGTGGATTTCTATATATCATTAGCATGCATAGAATTCTCACAATGTTATTTCTCATACTGATGGAATGTAACCAAATAATATATGAGTTTTTTGCTTATGCACGAGTGAAATTTTTAGATAAAAGTGCCAGCCCCAATGGCAATTTTCTGCAAAACGAAAACTAATTCTGCGAAGCTTCTTATTACTGGGAAGACTCATTTGGCTTGCATTAGAGACTGACATAAGTGACTTTAGGATTTTACTAACAGATTAGATGAGATGTGCTATATGCGGTAATATCATTAGAGAATGTAGCAGCTGAAGCAGAAGAGTTTGTGGCACTTAAGGACACTGGCACAAGTAAATTGTTTTCATTTATGACAAGCTTTTAAATGATTTTTTTTTCTCCTGATGAGAATATGTTTTAGTTTTAGGTATCCCTTGCCCTTCCCCAAGATGAAAAAAAAAGCTTCTGCCTAAATTATTCCTCATGTTATTTCACCCACTATCTATGTAGAAATCTATTCTACATGCCTGCCTTATCACCTGTATCGCCTCTTGAGAGGCTAGATCTTTGTGAAGAAAACAACACTAAAACTAAATAGATGTATTGTCAATGTTATTCTAATCGAAATAACATTTTTAATGTTATTCTTAAAACCACATATTTCTCTACTTGCTGTATTTTCACTGTTCATTAATAGAAATATATTTGGAAACCAAGTGGAGCTTTCCTCTTCTTACCTCATAAAACTCTTAACAGAGTTTTTTCTTTTAATTATGATACCCAAAGGCACACCCTGCATAAGGCCTTTTCCCACTCTTACATCTTGTTTAACAATAAAGGGCATTTGCCACGCAGTATTTTCCTCTGAGGCAAGGAAAATTAATAAAAGACTATGCTAAATCCATATCTCATATAATATTATATCATGTTTTACAATGAAGAAGAGGGAACAGCCCAGTAGTTTGTCTCAAAGTGAAACTTTCCATTTTATTTTCTTTTCTAGTTCAAGAAGCAATGGTCACAGCTACCAGGAGTTAGCAGTAACTACTCCTTTAATGGGTTGTATTAGTTTGTACTGATTCTTTGTCGTTGCCAATATATTTTGTTCACATTTGAATTTCAAAAAAGAGGGAAGATATGACTGTGTTGTTGGAACCAATAACATTGACCCAAGTCATATGACAGAGATAGTAGTCCTTTGTAACCCTGACCCATGTGAGGTGACTGTGTCCAGCTGTTCTTCAGCTGCTTATTCAGTTTCTTATATCAGCACTCATGTATGTCACACTTACATGACTTTTTTATATTACATTACTTTTTTCTTGGTTTACTCTGATAGCAAAGTTTCTATTGTCCTCCATATTCAGTACTTTTACAGAGCTATCTTGACCACTAAAGTCCCTAAGAAATAGGAAAATAAAATCCTCAGGTAAAATGCATGGGTATAAATGTAGAATGACTATGTTTACTTCAGCGAAGCTAATCCGGGTATATAATGCTCTGCTTAAAAAGCAGAGTTTGACCCAATGTAACCAATATAGAAAACAGGCTCGATATTAAAGAGAACTGTAAGTTCTCAGGTGAAAATGCTGGTCTCGGCCATACTGAGGCAAATGCAGAATGGTTCTGCTGAAGTCAATAGATTTCCTTCAGACTTTGCTCAGGGACAGAGTTTGGTTCTGTTGTGACATGGACTCAGGTAGTGTATTAAATTATAATGATTAGAATTAAAATGGTAACATTCAAGCAGATAGATTGCAAGGCTCTTCACACACTCTGGTTCATAAAGCCCCTCCCGGTTGCAATCACTTGCCACTGTTAGTAAATGTGTAAAAGAGAGAGAAGAAATAACTGAAGAAATATAAAAAATCTGAAACTTCTGTAGCGAGGTGCACAGACATTTTGCCACCATCTGCTGAGATCTGGCTCCTGCTAGCATGGGAGAGCTGAAATAGAAGGACAGGTATATGTTGTCTTTCCAGATCAGCCCTTCTCCATCCTGTGTCACCTTGTACCTACCTCTCTATCAAATGATCTGATCAGTGCTAATGTTTATAGGATGCTAACACCTGGCATAGAAACTTAGGACAAGACTATCTGGAGCACCTTAGACCACTAAAACCTGTTTTTTACAGTCGCAGATGTGTCACATAGTTCTGATCATAAATGTCTGAAATTCCACCTTAAAGAAAGTTAGGTTCTCTGCCCCCACAATCTCTATTGAAAAGTTGATCCAAGACCTTCTTCCATGAAAATTTTCATGACAAACCAAATGTAACAGCAAGTTTGTTCCTGTGCTGTCTCCTATAGCTTAATTAGCTGATTCTCTCCTTTTGCTATCTTTGTTTTAAATCCAGTACTACTTATGGAAGACCTGCACAGTAGACCTGAAGTTCTGTCCTGCTATTCCATAGTCTGCCCAGATACTTCCCAACTCTTCTGACATTATCCAGTTGTACATTCAAACAAGTAACTCTTATGAAAGCCAGTTCAGCTTCTTCAGTGCTAGGACATGCCTTTTCCTATGCAGTATTTCTGTCTACCTTTGATGCTTAACAGATACATATACGAAGTGCTCTAGCACTTATGGCCTTAACCATAAGACTTCTGTAGGGTAGTACAAAGTATTTAAGTTGATTGTAACAGTGATTAGAGCGTAGACGAAAGACAGAAGTGAGAACAGAGAAAGTAGATAATATGGTGGAAGAACACTAGAATATTTTTTGTTGCAAATGGACTAAAAGGTTGTCTACTTTTTTCTCAGTTTTCATCTTATTTTTTGTCATATTTTATTTCCTACTTAGAACATTAAAGTCAAAACAGGCACATGGATATTTCTTTATTTCCCCCCCATTTTCATTTAAATATACAACATTTGAGGGTATTCAACCATCTGCTTTTTATTTGCAGCCAGCAATCAAAAAGTATTTTCACTGTATTATTAAAAACTGAAAATAAATACTATATTTTTAATCTTAAGCATTTTACAAATGGAGGGAGATACTTTGCAGTAAGTGTCAGTAAGTCTAGCTCGAAGTTGCTTGTGTTCACATAGTGCTGAAGGCTAAAAACAGCTTATACAGATTTTATTTGTTTATAGGGCAAATTATAAAATGTTCCACCAAAATAAGTAATGACAATTTTTGTCTACATAAATGTGCATGTAAATGTAATGATGTTTGTTGTCATTTCAACATGACTGCCATTATTGAAATAGAAGAGCCAGTACTAATTCTTGCTGTCATATTTCTTAGAAAATGAAAATAAGGCATTTTAAGAAGCGTCAAGGTTTTCAGTGTTGATCATTCACCTCCTGCATGCTCTTAGAATAACACCCTCAGCAAAACAGACAGACAAAAGCTAACTAGAGCTCTGCTTTCTAATCTCTTTAAGAAACATACATTTGAAGATATTTTCCAACTTCAGAGTGTTCTGAAACTCAGTGAGACCTTAATGAAAAGATGTGAGATTTTGTCTTGTCTTAAAGGTTGTATAACCTGGGCACAGGGTAAAAACCTGAAAAAGTCTGCCTTTGTTCTCATCAGCCAAAGGAAACCCATCTCTTTTTTAGTTTAATACTTAGAGGTTACAAACTGTGCTGTGGTGAGCTCTCATGGTGCCCATCCTCCAGTGAGACTATCCACAGGATAATAATTGATAACAACATTCAGGCCAAAAAACCCTCACCATTGAGTTTATATGTGAATTGAACATAGCAGTGTTTTTTCAAACTCCTTGAAGTGTGAGTCCCTCTCCTCCCCTTCTCTCATTGGTATTTGCATGCTGTCCCCAGGCAGCAGCAGTTCAGCACACACAGGGGAGGGGACCAACGCTCACTCACTGCCTGCAATTACGTACACATCTGTTCATGCTCTAGAGAAATTCAGTGCTGCTCACTTAAGAAAAACCGAGTGTGTGACAACTGATACTATTTAAAACTTTTCAGAAGTTTAATTTCTGAATTTTGTCATGATTCCTACAGCTGTCACCAGCCACTCAAGTCAGGCTGGTAAGACCTTGCGCTAGCCACTATATAGAGATGCCACCCTCTTTGTGGGAATGTCTTGCTGTGGTCTTTATGGTTTCCTCTGCAGATGGCTACAGCATGATCAGGAATGGAACTGAAAAGTATCATTCCTAGATAATAATGACTATTTTAAGTAGGTTTTATGGCTGAATAGACTTAATAGTTGAGAAGTCTTGAATTCCAATCTTGCCTCTTCCACCAAAGTGGCACATGACCTCGTTTTTGAAGGAATGTCTAATTTTTTGTGCCTAAATAGCCATGCCATTAAAAGGCCTGAATATTCACATGCCTTGAAAAATAATTTCAGCTTAAAACTGCAGACATGCAAAGTCTTTGAAACCAGATGCCTCACATGTTCCAGAAAGCAAAAACTTGTTTTGAAACATTTTAATTTCTCCATGCCTCAGTTTCCCCCAGGTGCTAGCAGGATGAGATAGAACCTATGATGTGAGGGTGAGAGGGATACTAATTTATTAATACCTGTGATGTACTTTGAATATGTGAATGGTACTAAGTATTACCATGTGCTTTTCCATTCTGAGGGCTCACAAAGCATTGGGCAATAGGACAGGCAGAAGTCCCTGTACCACACTAGAACACAATTGCAATGACTATATTCTGCAAGGTAGGGGCTGCCTCCTTCCAGTGACTTTCTGGAGCAGCAGAGTGGGGTCAGGGATACATGGCTGTTTCACTCATGGAGTAGAAAGGTGGAAAATGAAAGGCTGAAACTAGGTTCACCTGAATCCAGGAGCTCTGTGCAGGATTCTGCCTAGGTTAATCCAACAGACTTTCTGCTAACTACAAAACACATCTCTAAGAGAGACATACACAAAACCAGCAAGCTAGACAGCACTGTGAGACTATTTGAGGGAAATAACTCTGATATAGGTCCTAGACATAGCTGTGATGATAAAACTGAGGAAAATACTGGAAAACTTTTCTTCTTCCTTTTTAAATTGATTGAATTCCCAGATACTGCTTTAATTATTCATGCTTATGATGCGGTATTTTGTTCAGCAGTTTCTGAGAAGCCAGCACCACGGTATGCTCACCGATTGTTACTGTCATCATAAACTTTCTCACCATCTTTCGTCTTATGTAAATTTAATTCCAAACACACCACTTCATGCTTTATTATCTCACAACAGCAATTGCATTTGGCCCTTTGATTCATCTGTGGAGAATGCATTATGAAGCAAAGCATAAATATCATAAAATGGTTAGTTCATGGGGCTTCTAATTTCAGGAACATCACAAAATGCTAATTCGTAGTCTTCATACTAGCACAAAAAATATATTTCAGTGGATGTCGTGAGGGTAAATCCCTGCTCCCGTCCTTCACTTGGAAAATGCTGCAGCTTAAAGAAACTTAAAAGCTCTAATAAAACTTACAGCAAGCCAACTTGCTGGAGTGTTCATCTACACTTCAGTGTATTCTGAGTGAAAAAAATAAATGTAAAGAGCCTTCAAAATAGTCTAGATGGGAACTAAAGTAATGAAAGAACAGGCCTGCCGTATGTTATGGGGTGCAGTTGTTTTCCTGTTGGTGTAGTTCATCTTAAGCAGTGGCGAAGCTGCACCTTCAAGTTCATTTGCTAATTGTAATGGTTCTGAACCATGGCAAAATCAACACGATTTAATTGTGTATGGCTCTAGTAAGAGAAAAGCCAGCCCATTTGGGCTGTCTGTGTGCATTTTCAAGTGGGGAGTGTACAGCACAGGTGGGAAATCTGGACTGGGAGAGAAGAGACTATATTGAGTAGACAAAATATTAAATACACTGCTTACAAACCCCACTCTTTTTAGGATGGAGGAGGCACACAGTGCTTTTTCACTTTATGATACGTATGTGCGAAAACTTCATCCACAGATGTTGCTATATCAATTTGTCCCTATTTTCAAGTATAATTCATCTTGAAGATTCATGGACTAGGCAAATACATAGATTTATTTTGGCTTATCTTTGACACCATAAGTAACAGAAAAAGTTTAGAGAAATTTTCACAACTGTTAGAGGCAAGTGTGGGATGTGCCTGTGTGAAAGAACAAGAGGATTGAGACAGACTGAAAAGCTAGCTAGGCTGTCTCTAGGCAGCTCTAGCTTGCACGACCAGCACTTACACAACAGATCAATAGGTCTTAGTACATTGTTAGAATTGATGAAGCGACCTTTGCAGAAGATAATTTCATTTTCAGCAGTTACCAACCCAAGACACTGAATACTACTTCTCAATTTTCTGACATATTTGCCTTTAATTCCTTTTTTTCTGTATTTTAACAAATACATTGTGTTATTTGGTGTTCTTTGTATCTTTCCAGCAGCAACGTAAGGTCATTACTGAGATCATAAAAAGCCCTGTACATATTGAACAGCTCAGTGCGAGCTAAGTGAATGTGCTTACTTACAGAAAGACTGAGTTGCTGAGACTCGTGGCTGCTGCCCTACAGTGCTCTGAAAGAGCAACCTTTAGAGCAGCCCCAAATGTGACACACTCCTTATGTCTCCTTTGGTCTAGCCACCTGCCTCGCGAGCTGTGTGTAAGAGCGTGCGGACAGGGTGCTAATAATCTGGGCGTACACAAGAACACGGGAGTGATACACTATGGGGTTGCATTTTGGTTCTGTTTGCCGTTTGTTTCTGTAGATGGTAGGCAATATGGGGCCTAAAGATGGTGCAGAAACAGCAAAGGGCTTGTTAGCTTCTGCTTTTCTTGTCTGTTAATTATAAAGCTTTTCTAAAATCAGAATTAAATAATCTCGTTACACAATAATATTTGTCAGGTATCCTTGTCTCACCTTCCATGTCTGGTAACTAGCACAGCAAGTTCAGCCTGCTGGTGTTTGTAAGGATGTGGCCCTTTCAGAAAAAAAAAATGCAGTTCACCCACTTAATTCTGGTAGTTTAAATCTGAAGTAAGCTGCTCTTAACCATAATTTTCAACAATAAAACCAGCATTGTTTTCTAGCCCATGCTCAGAATTACTTGAGAAGTCATGAAGTTAGAGTATCGGCTGGTGCAAATTCAACCTACTTTTGCTAGGATGCACAGAGATATATTGATTTATGTTAGTGAGAATACAGTTCCTTGTCTCTCAAGACTCTTTATGCAGCAGGACTATTGTATTCATCAGTAGGCATTCTGATAAAAGCATATCTACTCCTGCTATCCTGCAGCCAGTTGTAATTATGTATGTATGGAGGAAAACACTAGCTACTCCATTTTTTTTTTTTTTTTAAGTTGGAAGGATAGCAATTGGAATAGGGAGGAAATGGGTTCCCCACCTAGTATAGGCAGTGCTATTTTTTAAAATTTTGGATCATGCTTGCTTAGGATCAGAACATTTCTTTGTGTAATGTGGCAACCTTGATTTTTATACTGGCTATCAAAACTGTTGAGTTTGTGATTTTATTCTCTGCAAATCATCATCATTATTTACTCTTAGATGAATAATTTAGATATGTTACTTTTATGAAGACTGGAAGGAAAATTGAGTCTGTATCTCCAACACCAGCAGAGAGTTTGTAAATTGTATTATGATGGAGTTTCTGAAATCCGGTCAGTGCTGTAGATTATTTTATATATGAATGAAAAGGAGTAAAGTATATTTATTGCAAGGTGCATTTAAATTTTCAAACCTGTAGGTAAACTTTAACTTCTTAATATTAATAACATTGCATTGGCAGGAAAACAAACTTGCTCACCTTGGTTTTTTATATTTTCTTTAATTTTGGATATTACAAACAACATAGGCATGGAAAGCCATAATAACCCATGATTTCTAATATTGGGTAAAGCACAAATATAAAATATACTTGAAGCTCAGCTCTAAGTAGATTATAAACATTTAATATAGAATGTTATCATAATATTCAGAGCACCAAATTGCAGACTTCTGTCACCCACTTTCAGGCATGCTTCTGAAGATCATAGTTAATTCTGCTGATTTATGGTAATGCTGTAGCACTATCATATGCAGCATCAGAAACCACTAACAAGCTTAGTATAAGCTTGGACTGAAATGGTTTGAGGTTTAAATTTCTGTAACGATTATAAACTAGAGGGAGTGAAATCCCACTTCAGCAAAAAAATAAAAGTGTCTTGTTACAATTCAATATTGCATCCTCTCTCTCTCCCCCTCTCATTCCAACCCCCCTTACTTTCTCTTCTCTCTTTAGCTTCTCTGAGGAGCCATATTTGAGAAAAGTAATTTTAAATTGTGACTGGCATTTTTAAATTTAAAAATAATCCTTTTTGTATGGTAATGCGCTTTATAATTAGGAGACACAATGTTAGCATTTATTGGAAGTAGAAAAAAAGCTAGGCTGAAAAGTATTAAAATCAACTAGATTTTTTTTGCCTATTTCATTTAAAATGATAGCTATTTATAAAACAAATCTGATGACTTTGCCAACCCTTTCCACAAACATTTTAATAGCATATGTCATATTTGACTGTCTCAGGGATACTACGGACTGCAATTACCATAAAATCTGTTTCAAAACTCACTCTGAACTTAGGGTTAGTATGAAGCTAAGGAAGGTGTGCAAAGAGAAAACATTATGAACCAGAACTTTAAAGGATGTAAATTGCAGTGCTGTTGCTTCACGGTGAAATCAAAGGAACTACGGTAACTTACGATTGTTGAGAATCTACCTTTGCATGGTTCTCTTTACACACTGGGCTCCTCTCTCTCCTGTGCCTTTGTCAGAGCTCTGCTCAGTAGCCATTTTTGGCAAATGGCCGACACTGTACTACAAATAAAGAACTTTAGGAACATTGTCATTGGTTTAGGCAACATATTGCCATCTTCAAACTATAGATTCCCTATTCCCACCAGCCAAAATTGCTTTTTTCTCTCTCTAGCCTTATGACAATGTAAAAACTTGCCAAAGATTTTGAAAGGATTTGAAATGTTTACTTTCTTGACATCAAATATGATAGCAACAATCAAGCATGATATCTGAATATCAAATCTTAAAGAAAGCTTTTTTTAAAAGTTCTCTCAGTTTGGGCAGATAAAAAAGTGATAAACCACCCCCGCCTCCCCTCTCGCCCCAATGCCGTCATTCATCAAAGTTAAGGTCAAGCAAAACAATGCAAGGAAAAACAGCTACATTTTTCCTTTTTTGTGAAACTTGTGCTGAATTTGTTTGATTTTGTAGAGTTCTGTTTCTTGTTTCCCATCTATTAGAAAATAAATCATGATGAAGCATCAATGAAAACTTTATTATATTGGGCCAAATTCAGGTATATCTGTTGACTTCAATTAGGACTGTGAAGTTTTTTAAGGCAAGAAAAATATCGCTATCAATTCTTTGTAATTTATTGAAGCTGAGCCACATCTTGTTTACAGTAATCCTAACTGTACCTCCATATTTCCTCTTTCATCCCAGCTGCTTAAAAAATAGGAATCATGACTTAAACAACTAGCACCTTGTCCCAAGTAAGTTCTGTAGAGTTTGTCATCTGAATCCAGCAGCATCAGGACATGGTACAGTAGTTGGTTGTATGACGATGAATTTTACCTTCATCATGGGGAAATTGGTGCTGCCACCAAACACGTCATATGATCAGTGTCCACACAGAATCATGGGTTCACATCCTTCAGCACATCTCCCATTTAAAGAAGCACATGGAATCCACTGCCTTTCTGTTGAAAAGCTGAGAAAGGGAATCAGCTCTTCTGGGATCTGAACCCGTGTCTCCAAGTTGTTCAGCTGTTTTGCATCTGCTGCCAAGGCTACTGATGTGGCCAATGGTCAAAGCTTTTTACTCTAAAAATGGATCTAACTGGTTCTGTTTCTTTTTCTCCGTCAGTCTAGCAGAGATGTGAAAAGGAAGCCACCAGGTTCTGTAAGATTTGGGAGGGCTCATCATCCGGTGTTGAAATACCGACTCCACATGCTACAGCTTTCTTTTCAGGATGTCACTCTCCCGCCTCTACACTCACCACCAAACAAACATAGAAATCTACTACTGTTCTCCCCATGCACTCCATTTTCTTCCAATCTGAGAGCCATTTGTGTGTATAATTGAAAATTAGCAGTGCAGCTGTTTGAAGAGAGTAATTTATCACAGCACATTGTTCGCTCCTGACACTTTAGACCTGGCTCTAACAAGGCAGTGGTTGCTGGGGGTTGAGCTGCAGAAAGTGATTCGGCTGTAATGCCGCGTTTCCCCTGCTTTGTTGCTAATTGTAGCCTCTTTTTCTCCATTGAATTGGGAGTTGAGTAAAAGAGCTTGTTTGCTCTGTGCGACGAGGCTGCCAGGGCCGCTTGGGCTATTATCACAAGATACTCTTGATCTTTTGAAAAGCAGGAAATAGAATTTTTCTCCAACAGGGAAAGTAATTTGCGATGCGTCCATTAGTTCTTCATTAAAGCAAGATTAAATTGCACGGCAAATCACATCTGTGTTTGGATGATTAAAGGGTGGCATTTTAGAGGCCAAAACTAATTACTAGCCAAAATGAATGGGAGTGAAAAAACAGTCATGTTTTTACATTAGATAGTGTGGCTTGTAATTAGATTCAAGCTAATTCCACTATTTCTTCTCATTTAATGAGATGAGCCTGTCCTCATCTTTTTCTAGGCCATGCTAACAGCCCCAAATGTATAATTTTGATAATACTGAGAGTTTACTTTATTGAAATTTCTTAGCTACCTGCCACAAGTGACTGTTCTGTCTAGTGGTGCTTCATTATACATCAACACAAGCTACTGTGCATGGCCCAAGCAAGCATCTCAAGCAATCTCTGGACATTGATATGTATGTATATTTACATAACTGTGAATTTGTGTGTCTCTATATACACACACATATATAAATATAATGCTCATGATATGTGTATATAATGTTTGTTAAATGAACGCAGGAATGTTTGAAGGAAAGGAAGATAAGTCTTTGCATATCTGGAAAGTACAAATCTCCATAGACATTTTCTTTAATTATGGAGATTTGTGGAGGTAGTTGTTCTTCAGGCATGAGAAGGAGGGGATAAATAGGTGCATCAAGTGCTGAATGATGGAAATAACATTGTTATTTCCTAGATTTTAAAAAATGAGGTTCTTCTAGTTGTTGCTAAAGCAATAACTCTCAGTAGATGCTTGAGACTGATAGCTGATTCCAAATGACTTAGTAATTTATTAACTTTAGGATATATTAAATTCCTAAGATCAAAAATTTTTGTTTCTCATAAGGAGATGCTGCCAATGAAATGTGGTGGTATTTCTCCTCTTCTTGAGTTCCTATATTGAGAAAGAAGGAGGCATAAGGGGCCACAAACTGGGCATGAGGCCCAGAGAACAGGTTGTGTCCCTTGCTTCTACTCCATGGGGATCCTCTGGAAAGCAGTAGTTTGGAGGTATGTTACCTGTTCCATAAAATTTCATTGCAGTTACTCTCTGAGACAGACATAGTCACAGACCTCCAATGAAACATGCTACTGGGTAGTGTAGAGTGGTAGCTAGAGTGGAGCAGAGGGGAAGGAGAAGTGCAGGCACTACTCTATAGCAATGCCTCTGTTCCTCCAATTTCCAGAGGGGTTACTGGAATTTGGGAGTAAGCCTGTAGCTAATTCTTGAAGACTGGAATACTTCTCGCTTCTGTGCTCCCAGCTCTATACCCAGTAGAGCATTCAGGAAAAAACTTTGATGAGATCAGGCCCTGAGAGGTCTGTCTAGAACAAACAAACAAAAGAGCATGACAGAAATCTTGCAGTCAGGAAGAAAGACACCACGAAGAATTTGTAATTTAAAGCCTGTTCTGCAAAAGTTTACCGTTACTGGCTGTTGATTCATTTTCATGGGCTCACTATTGGCATTTTAATACCTTTAACATTAAGTGTATAATCTGCCAATGGCATGGACCTTAGTACCTGCTTTTGAGCATACATTTGATGAATAAGTGCAGTGTGTATTTCCTTTCTCTTCCAATTCCCCAAGTGTTTTCTAGAGATCACCAAAGGGGAATTTGCCTTTGTCTGTATTTGCCCTATCCTTACTATTCCCTAAACATTTGCTGTTGACCACTGTCAGGAGACAGAACTACAGAAGAAACCTTTGATTCAGTCTAGGATGGCAATTCTTATGTTCTCAGCACTCTCTGCTGGACTAGTCACTGCAGGTGCTACAAATACGCCATATGGAGGACCTGTGAAAATGCTATAAACTCATTTATAATGCATATGTGTATGTGGAGTTGTACTTTCATAAAACAAATTCTCATTTCAGCAGTATCAAAGAGTTCCCACTATCAGCAAAATTCTCTTCATCCTCAGTCATTTATTAGGGCATTTTTCACTAACTTTTCTTTCGATGCCTTCTATGAAACTTAGGACAGTCAACATTGTGGTCCATTTGCTGGCTGCATTCTTTTTACTAGATCATTGGTTTATATTCACTATAGCAGATTTCCGTTGAAGACGGTATTGGTAAATAACAGCCATGAAACTGGCTTCTGGCAGAATACCACAGGGGTGATTTAGCTCACATCTGATTAATTTTTAGAGATTTGGGGTTTCAGTGGGATGGGGAGGAGAATTGGAAAAAAAAAAAAAGTAAAACTCATGGGTTGAGATAAGAACAGTTTAATGACTAAAATACAATTAAATAAATAATAATAATAATAATAATAATGAAAATGAATATAGCAAAAAGAGAGGGAGAAAAAAACCAGGAAAAGACAAGTGATGCACAATGCCATTACTCACTACCTGCTGACCAATGCCCGGCTAGTCCCCAAGCAGTGATCCCCCCCAGCCAACTCCCCCAGTTTATACACTGGGCATGACATTCTATGGTATGGAATATCCCTTTGGCTAGTTCGGGTCAGCTGTCCTGGCCATGCTCCCTCCCAGCTCCTTGTGCACCTGCTCACTGGCAGAGCATGGGAAGCGAAAAATCCTTAACTTGAGATAAGCGCTACTTAGCAACAGCTAAAACATCAGTGTGTTATCAACATCATTGTCACACTAAATCCAAAACACGGCACAGTATCAGCTACTAGGAAGAAAATTAACTCTATCTCAGCCAAAACCAGGACAGTAATGCAGAAGTTCTAGCAAGGGAAAAGGTAAGCTTCTCAACTGCAAAATTGAAAATACAGTTACAAAGAAGAGAAATCTCCCTTAATCATGGAGTCCTTTCCTACTTCTCACTTAGGAACTTTCAGACAACTTAGCCACAGGGGCTGACTTCATCGTATTTTGCCCCTTGAAAGTACTTTTCAGAGATTACTTTCAGTTGCTTCTCTGAGCTGCTGGTTGTTGCTTTTGTCTCATGGAATTTCCAACATGAGTTTTGGGGTTTTTAATTTTTTTTTTTTTTTTTTAAATCTGATAAGAATGTGATTTTAGTGATTCAAGTCTCTGCTATGTACATTTTGTGTTATCTCTGGAGATCAGTTTCTGACTAATAGACATGAAACTTGCAGCTTGGTTTTAAGGATAATTTAATGTCAATGTAATAATCAGGAGTTGCACATGGGACAATTTTAAACAACATTTCAAAGTTATAGTACTCACTCTACATTACATCTTATCAAACTCATAGTCATCTTTCTGCTGTGATTCACATACTATATTAATAAAATAGTTGAAAAGCTTGATATTTTGAGTGATTTGTCTAAACTACTTTTCTCTATTCTTTATCAGTTTTAGGGACTCATGCCATTGCACCTGCATTTGAATTCTCCTAATTATAGGGAACATTGCTTGCTAAAACAATAAGAGAAATGCATCCATTTATCATTACTTGTAGCTAGAAGAACTATGAGTGACGTTCCTGCAGATATTCTGGCAAGCTAAAAGGCTTCTTACAGCTAATGGGAGTGGCTAGGAATTCATTTGAAGATAGAAGAGTCCTATTTTGTTCTAAAGACAATTTATATTTTCTATACTGGGGAATGTAGATTTCAAAACTTTCTTGAAACCTCTGCTGACCTTGAAAGCTTCCTGCAATAATGGAACTGAAGTCTGCAATAACAAGCCTTAAATTCTGCTTCAAAACCAATTCTATATCCTGTATTTTTGGTTTCCTATTTCTTTAAAAAAGTGTATGCAACCATGGGTCATGTAATTTTCGAAACAGTATACTTAAAACTGAAAGATCTGCAGATTCTGGAGAAGTAAATTTTTTCATCCATAAACAGAGGATCTGTAAAAAGTTACAGTTAGTTCTGAGACCTAAAGAAATAGTAAAAGACCAAATTATCTTCCTTCTCCATATATATATATAAAGGTCAATCATTCAAATTCTCTAGTTGTTTCTGATTGTTTTCCAGAGAATGAAGCGCTAAGATGTTAACACCACTACATATCACTGTATGTATACACATCTTTTTAATTTTTTCTTTAATATAATTAAAGAAGTCATTACATTTGAGGACCTTATAGTCTAAGAGAGATACAACAGGACTTGACAAAGAAACAAATGACATCTAGCAGACAAAGAAAGGGAAGATAAATATATGCAAAACTATTAGATCGCTAGATTTTTTAAAAGGATTATCAATTCACACAAACAGTTACCGCACTTCTGATGGGGGGAGATAACCAACAGATTAACTAGTAACAATGACTTCTTAATCATCTTGATTATCATAAGTATTTGCATGATTATGTCTGTAGGATGGCTAGAAAGTTTGGTCATAGCTCAGGAAATACTGGAGGAAAAAGTGAGTTGTGAAGAGGAATTTCTAAGAAAAGAGGAGTTTTATGGCCTGCAGCAGAAGGAAAGGCTTTCTGGTCAAAGATACCATGAGAGGTAGGAAGAAGGTAGAATAGATTATGACGACAGAAGCTTTAACAAGATAGAGACGAGATTTAGCTGGAAGCAAGGAGGGGGAGCCAGTATCATATGAGTATCCAGTAGTGCTTGTTTTCACTCGTATCATAAGTGAAATCTCAGGAATAAAATTTTATTTGAGACAGAATAATTTATCTAAGTCATGATCTTGGCATTTGGTGGAGATACTATAATTTAAAAAGTTGATCAGATCTTTCAGTAACAAATGCTGTACTATGACAAGTAATATTTAGGTCACACTTCTCCTTTGAAGTTTTAATGGCCACTACAATTTTATGTTAGTCACTCACTTATGTTTGAAGTAAGTGTGCAAAGCCTTAGCTGTCTCCATTTGTCTATAACTACTTTAGAAGCTTCTGAAGGCACTGAGCTCATAAAACTGCAGGCTTCAAAGAGCTTATTCAAAGATTCCATTCTGCTGCTGCCATTTATCAAAGGGGCACTTTTAAAATATATAACTCTTTATAATAAAATGTTTTTTAAAATATAAACCTGGCAGTGGGGATGATTGAAACAAAATCTTCATTGGCTTCAATGGCAGCAAAACTGAGTTCCATAGTTTTAAAGATAATATTTGGATTTCTACAAATAATGTTATAGTCAAGTAAGTTGCTAATACAAGGAGGCAGAATTAATTTTTCTCTCTTATTTGTTCTTTCTCTATCCTAATTTTTTGGAACTTCACTGTGAGTTTAACCTTGAACTTTAAATCAAATTTTAAATATAACCCCATAACACCGAAAAGGATTGTCTCTCCTAAAGAGAATAGAAATGCACTGTTTGTAAGTAGAATTCATCCTATTGGGCAAATGGAAACCTGAAGAGTCAGTAGAATGTTAAAATTAGATTGTAATTTATTAAGAAATAAGACAAGAATTCTTCATTTATCAGTCCCACGATAGATCTTTTGGAGATCTAGTACCTACCTGATGCTAGATAAATCACATGGCATCAAGTTATTTTATATCCCCTTTAAACAAGAATAATAATACTTACCTACATCACATTCATAGTGGCATGCTCTCTTGTCCAATCCAGTTCAAAAAAAAATGGACTTTCTGTTGACTTTACTGTTGATTACATCAGCCCTTTAACTCATCATCTTAACTTCTGTAAAGAATCATGGCCTGGGGGGGAAAGTGGTAGTGGATGTCTATGAAATGGATATGATATCAACCAGCAATGATTTTAGAAATGCATCTTTATGGTTATAAAGTGCTCCCACTCCTCCCTTATCCCAACAGCTTGGTCGCTTGTTTTGTTTACTCCAACAGTGGACATCATAACATCACCATCTGTTGCCATGGAAATGGCTGTGATTTTGCAAATTCAGCTCTGTGTCTTCACGATGAAATCTGACAGAAAAAAAGAAATGGGCAATAGGGAAAAAGCCCTTGTTTAAGGACAAAAACAATTTGATTCTAAATTCAGGCCTAAAACCTTTGTCTTCAGTGGGATAACTCCCCATATGAGCACCTTTTGAAGTTTCTACTTTTCTGTTGTTACTTACCTGGTTTCCCTTGGTCGCTTTGGGAAGGGAATGCACATCGAGTCTGCCTGAACACTGCCTAACAGAGTGGCCTGATTCGGGTCTCTGGTCTTATACTAAACTAAATAATGATCAAATTGTGATAATGATAGAGTAAACATAGGTAATAGCATGCGAAATAGTCATCCAAACACAGGACTTCAAGGAATTTTCTTCATTTTCACTGCTGTAATTTATCTACCCCCTCAAGCATGTAAGAGCCTGCATTTGGGGCATATTCTGTTGATTCACAATTTGGCTACGTTTTGAAACTGGCTTGCATAACCCTCCCAGAATAATTATTTCACTTTTGCTATTCTGGAGTAATTCCCCCATGTAAGTAGTTTCTTTCCAATTACAAGTGACTTTATTCTGAAATAATTTCTCTGGTTTGGATAACAATCAATTTTCTGAAATAAAATTATTATTATTTTAGAATAAAATTCCCTACAACAGAAAATGTACTGGAATACCTAAATGATAGTATCTGGTAGATCTCCTGTTTAAAGAAAACTTCAGAATCTGGACTTCTTAAACAAGTGTGTCGAGCATTTTTTCTTCTGCAGTAGCACTGTCTCTTTATTTAATTTAATAGAGGAAGAAATTTGAGAATTGCACTACATCCACCAATCATTGTTTTTTAGATGCTAGTTGGCTTTCCAGACTGTTATTTTGAGTTCTTGGCTATTCCTGGAATACACAGCACTGCTTGGAAAAGCATGACTCTGTTAGTGGCCTGCTTTAGAAGTAATGCAGTTGCCAAATCAATAAAAATTAGCACTGATGCTATTTGATAAACATATACATTCCATGGTCTCCATAGTTCAGTTCTGAAATATGAGGGGAAATTACAGGCTTGCCGGGAGTGTTGTACAAAATTCTATTTTCATCTTGGCAGAACTGTTTAGGGAGACCAACATGATGATACAGTCCTGCACCTAATGTTTTGGACCGGACTTGTGTTTAAATTAGAGTATTTAACTTTTCCTGGAGATAGAGTTGACTGATTATTTTTTGCTGGATAGACAAAAATAAATTCTGTAAGCCTTATAGCCTTGCCTTTGAAATAATTTTGATAAACTACTGGAACTCTAAGCTCTTTTGACCCTAGATTATTTTTTTGTTTTTTACTTCTTTTTTAAACCTCAAGATAGCTGGGGCATAGAATTGGAAGGTGTCCCCTAGTTTACTGAGTCCAGTCCCCCTCAACTGTAGGTATCCATAGATAAGAGTTCACAGAATACCCACTGATAAAGTGGACAAACCTAGACACACGCTAAGACCCTATATAGTAAAACTGAAACATTTAATTCAAAATCCAAAGGTTTGAATACTGCAATAAACCAGGAAAGACCTTCTTTTGGAGACTGGCAGTTTATTCAAAGCTAATGTGGATACTGAACCCCCCCACATACTGCCTGCTGCTAAACTTTGTGAGACAACCCCAACAGTAAAAACCAAAGATGTGCAATCCTGATAAACTCTGGGGTACAAGCTGTGACTAGTTACTTTGATGAAAAATCTTAGGTGGAATTTATAAACTACTAATTGCAGAATTAGATCTACAGAGGGATTTGTTTTTAAACTGGGACTTAGTTACCAAACTTTCTTCTGATCTCCTCAGATGCTCCATGTAGTTGCTGTCTAATGTTGGAGACGTGTATCCCATAGCTGTACACACTTTAAAGTTCTCCAAGTGCCTGAAGTTCTGCCTAAAGTTCAGCCTATACATTATGCTACCTCACAGGTAAGACAAGTGGAGCACATGGGCTGGTTCCTTCTCTGGAGGCTGTTGCACTTTAGACATTTATGGAGCCAGAGAAAGGATGGATGATTGTGATTCTTTAGTTCAGTGGTTACATTTCAACCCATTGCAGCCAACAATGTCTTTTTCAACAATCAGTCATGGGATAAAGTACTGAAGTAATCCCAGGGGTGGGGGTTGGTACATTTTCTTTTGCTGTATGGTGGTTTTTAAAGGGAATGTATTTCAAGATTCCTTCTATCAACAATAGTTGGAAAAAATACTTTGTAATAAACAGTTGGATAAGATCATTGAACGTTATGGTTCAGACCTAGCTAATGAATCTATATAATGTGAGGTTGATCAGACCAAATGTTTATGGTAGCAGGAATAAAGAGGTCAAAGCAATTATTGCAGTAAATTGACTGAATATTTTGAGAACTACTGAAGAAGTCTTCTTTCCAAATGATAGCATTAGCAAACAGTTACAGAGTTGAACTGCATTGATTAGAAATATATACCTGGGCACAACTACAGAAAACAGAGTTAGCAAAAGGTTAAAAAGAATGACAAATTGGTTTTCATAAATGTAGGACAAATGTAAAATATTTCAAAACTCCCTGGAAAGGGATGCAGTAGTGTGTCTAGCTAAGCTGGTGTAATTGTATTAAACCTCAGTTTAAATTTTGCTGTGTCTGTTTCAAACCCAAAGACAGGGATACCCACTGAAAAGCTTGTCTTTTTCCCATTTATAGCATTTGGTCTAATAAATTGTACTACCTTTCTCTGCTTTGTATGACTTGCTTATGTAATGCAAACATGCACCACTCGGGAAAAATTGTTAAGGTATAAGAGCAAACACACATATATGAACAAACAAATTGAGGACAAAGCTCTGATCACATGGGAACAGTTCTCTCTGAGCCTCTAAATGCATTTTCAAAGTAGGATTTTGTACCTGATTAGTTCCTGGATGTAAATTTCAAAATAAATATTGGTGTTCAGTGAAAGATAATTACTAGAGGCATTATGAGCCTGACCACTTACTGTCAAAAGCAAAAGCTATGTAAACAGAATGGGAACTCTTATGTCTGAACCATTTTGAATCACATTACAAGAAGATGAAAATAGCACTGGAAACAATGCAACAAGGATCCCATGTGAATTTGGATTGAAGAGCAGGCTGCAGAATCAAACTATCAACTATGTGTATTGGGTAGACCTTGTCTGCTGATTAGGATTCAAATGCTTTTCTTAAATCTCTTAAGCACTTTGTTAAGTTCTTTGTGTGCTTTTAGCAAAAGGTAACACATTGATATAAATTCCATTGTGCTGAACTGTTAACACCAAAAGAAAGCTAAGTGTTTAAAATAATAGGTGCTGAATACATTCAGACATCTACTAAGGCAATAATAAGCTCACTGTTGAAAAAACAAGATGAGAATCCAAAGATAGTGGCAGATACCAGAGTGCATTTTAAAATGCAGAAGTTGTTTTTTTTTTTTTTAAAAAGCCCTTAGTTTGAGTAGAACCAACTTAGTAAAGGATTCAGAAGTGTTACATCCATTCTTAGTAGATACCTCTTCCCAAATTTTCTTTTTAGCCTTAACCCAGCCCAGCAATTAAAAGCCATCAAAACACCATGACCTGAATCTTTAGGGTTCTAGAAGAGGAATAAGTAATTATCTCTGGACTGCTTATCTGAAGTAAAAATAATTACTCCCACACTTTCAGAGACAGACATAACGGAGACTACACATAACAGGGACCAAATGTCAGAAAGGATTAACGAGGCTAACTACATAGAAGTTGTATTCACTGGCAAATTCATCACAGCACCAAAAGGAAAAGACAGTTGCACACAAGGTGAGCCTTTAGAAAGGACCATTCCATGCTGAGGTACTTGGGCAATGACCAGTTGCACGTTCCACTCAGGCTGAAGCTTGAGGACAGTCTGACTGATATGCTACAAGGAGGACTGGCACAGGAAAAAACCTCATGGAAGTTACAGAAACAAATTATTGATTATTTTTTAAGTCCAACAAAGCACAAAAACCCCGTAAGAAACTTATATAGGTTGAATCTTTCTACTAGATGATCACCCAGTGGTGCAATCTTCTGATCAATTCTCACTTTAAATATTGAGTCAGAACAGAATATGCTGAATAACAAAGGTTTATCATAATTTGGCCAGATGGGATTGCATGCAAGTTCATAGATAATGACTTACAAGTTACAACTGCCTCATTTTTGTAATTCTCTGTTATATTAATGGAAGTATAATACACCCTGGCTTTTATGGTCACAAGTACTAGAAGAAAAATCAGCATAAATACCAGAGAAATTGATTTTTTTTAAAAAACGAAGTATCAGCAACATAATATCTTTTTCTTAAACTGAGAGTATCACTTATTAGAATTAGCAGATCTGAAACTTAGAGGCCAAAGAAAAAGAAAAATGTTGGCAATACCTAACAACAACAAGAGGTTCCAAAATGATTGTCACTGCAGACCAAACGAAACATGATAACAAATGACCCCTATTTCAAACTGAAAAAAAAAGATAAATTTCAGACAGTGGTTACTAACCCAGAAAGGTAACAGAGAGTCCATTCTCATAAAAGTCATGTATTATCATTCACCCGGGGTCAATTTTACAGAAAGAATTGAAGCTCCTCAGACAAAACTCACAATAGTCTACGAGGATATAGACAGTGTGAGTTAGAGGTTATAATAGCTACTGGAAGTAGTGATTATGTAGTTTACACATCTTTTTTTTTATCATTATTCAGATATAGCTGAGGTTAAGAGATAACAACAGCCTATTGCCAATGCTTTTGTTAGACCTTTAACACAAAGGCTATTTCTGAACTTGCATGGGATTATTTTTCTTGTATAATCTCATATGGTAACCACTATTCAGGGTGATGAATACTTCAGGAGACTGCTTTTTAGGCCTTTCCTTATACTAAGCAATTTTTGTATTTGTCTATCTAGTTTGCAAAGCTCCTATCCACCACTTTCCCATTCTGTTAATGTTCAGGAACGCCCTGAAGCACCCCTCTCCTTCATTGTGCCAGACGCTACGGGCACCCTCCCAACACCTGGACATGGCCTGTTGCGAGTCCTTCCTTTCAGCCTCACAGGGCTCTTTCCCCATACTATTTGCTCCTTCCTCCAGACCTATCTTTCACACCATTATTAATCTCTTATTTCTACAATGAGAGGACAAGCAGAGATGAGATATTTTCTTGTTATACTGCATGCTGTTAATAGCTTTGATCTGTAGACAATTACAGATCATATTGTAGCTCTGCTTCTGCCTGCTCTCTATCTGAGCTTCATATATTCCCTGTTTAGCTTTCTTTCTCATTTGATTCTGCTTAAATCTGTAAATACCTGTGCATTTATGCCTAAAATGTTCTGAGAAATTGTGGAACTGATTGGATGTATTATTCAAAAGTTTTCATGTTACAGCCAAAAGACAAATGATACCAACCTGAGAATAAAACGTTGCTTCATTTGGCTACCTGTGTTATCTGCAGCAGTTTTCCTGGGGTGAGCTATTTGGAGGATATACAGAAGCATGTGTGACTTTCATGTTGCTATTAAGGTGAAGCCATTGTGACAAGAGCTGTGACTAGTTTTCATAAAGATAGTTTGAAAAGACAAAACCAGGACATCGGCTTTACTTCATAGGTAGGTGAAAGAAGGCAAGGGGCACAGCTAGAGGAACTGGGAACCAAGAACAGCCAGCTAGAGAAAGTTCTGTGATCAAAGTTCAAGAAAAGGGTTTTTTTTCATGAAATTTGCCATTAGAGATATTGAGGAGGCCTATGTATTAAATTCCTGAGTTTTGAGGCACTGTAATAGAGCTGTCAAACAAAGATATAGAAAGTGCTACTGTTTCCACTAGACATGACAAGCTAAGGATTCCCAACAAAGTAAGCTGTCAAGGCCACCTGAAGAGGGATAATGAAAGTGATTACATCAGCAAAGAGGAAGGAACAATCCAGGTAAAGAGTTGGTGGATGTTTGATCTTGGAGGGTTGCTGTTACCTCCAGTGCAGTCATCCAAAGCTGTCTAAAAATTAAATAGGCTAAAAGAACAAGAATGCCTAGGATTTCTTCAGGAATTTCTGTAGTTACCTACTAGGCATCAAAGGAGACTTCTTTTGAACCTTCAAATATACAAGGAGGTCACATGCACTAGTGACTGCAGATTTGGTAACCTATTATTCATTATTTTCTTTTATTGATTGTTTTACAGTCCCCAAGGCATGTGTGTTGCTTTCTGTGCCACAAAAAAAATAAAAAGGTTCTGTAAAACCTTGGGGTTTTTTACAGGAGTAACAGCAGCTGTCTGCCGTTGTTAATGACAATGGCAGCCTATTTTTTCCCTATTAATTCTGATTAGGGGGTCTCACATGAATATTAAGTCCAATTTTTATGATGAATGATGTCCTGCAACGCGAAAAAAATGTCAGGTTGACCTATGATATTTTCTTGTTTAAAGATGACCTTTAAAAACCTAAAATCGTGACAAATTAATTATTTAGCTTAACCATTTTCTTATTTTTTTTTAAAAGAGAACATTAGATGCAATACTTTATACTAATGTTCAGGACAAAGAGACAAGCCAAAGCAATGAGAAAATTGTGGAAAAGTACAGTATTACTTACAAACATAAATAGCCACTAATTAAATAGCTGTAGTTAGAAAAATAATATACTTGTTTTATAACTCTAGGTGGCAGCAGTGGAACAAAATAGAGAAAAATGTATGATTACGATTATACTTGTTCACTGTTAATACAAAATCTATTAATTAAATACTGCTGATGGTGTTTCCTGACACAATATTACTTTTACACTCTAGATGGCAGCAGTATCACAAAATACGAAAAAATAAGACTACTTGTATTAGGCTATGTCGAAATACGCAGCCCCTTCAAGTTTTTGGAGGTTAAAGTTGGAGAGGTCAAAATGCAGATTTCCTGTAGGCACTTCCCCACCACAAAAGAAGAAAAGGACCTAACAATGATTGATAAGTATCATGTACCATTAGAGGTAAATCACTTCTGAAGTAAGGCTACGTTTTACCTGTCTTAGAACATTCTGGGTTTTGCTAATGCAGAACTGATGCGCAGAAAACATAAATGACAGCACCTCTCCAGCTGGGTGTAGTATACTGATCCTTAAAGATCTGTGCCTGTGCATACCTGTCATAGATCTTGCTTTTGTGTGTTAGGAGAATTACAGCTTTTGCAAGAGAAGTCAGTAACAGGGACCATATCATGTATGCAGTCTTTAAAAGTTTTTGCATGTATCAGTTCACAAGGACTTCATATGCGTAAACCTGGGTCAAAGGACTTTGAGGTGAAAAGAAGGCATTTGCCTGAGATTATACAAAGTTTTGGTAAAACCTGTTTTGACTATTGTTTGAATAGAAAGCATCATAGGTGCCAGCTCGGCAGAAAGATGATCTGGAGGTAGAAGCCAGAGGGACAGGAGGTGGAACCACATAACCTCAGCTCCCCTGCTTTTTCCTCTCCTGATGGAGACATGGTCCCAACTGAATGAAAAGCTCAAGCAGTCCAGTAATACCTTCATATTCAAATCATTACCTGTCAGGTGAGATTACATAAAATTCTACAGAGAATTATTTAAGTACAGGAAGTTTGTTTTTCAGATTGTTGCGGGTGCCTACTCTAATTTTACTGCTGTCATGGCCAAAAAAGCATGGATCCACCAGAGACTGCATGATAGGCAGTGTAATGCATCACAGAGTGTAAACACTGAATATTGAGGGAAATCCAGTGTATGAAAATTTTCTTCAGTATGGAGGGAAAAAGGAATTGAGTTTACTGCTGAGATAGGGGATGAACTTAAGAAAAACGGGGCACTTGCTTTCTCCAGCTGGCCGGTGTAGTGTCTTCGGTCTCTGAGGCTTCTTGAGGGTTAAAAAGGGTATTGCCTGGTTGTTTTAATTGTGTTAAGAACACATTTTGTCAGAAACAGATTGTTGCCTAGTGTCATGGCAGGGTCACACTATGGAGGTGATTTCTTTGACATATTTGGGGAGTGTGCCTTGTTCAAAGGTACAATCTGTATGCTGAGTGAGATGACTCCCTGTGATCTGATAGTATGATCTATGAGTAGGGCTATGTGAGAGACCCAAACACTAATTGGGGGCCCATCAGGTTTTTTCTTGATCACTTAATATTCACTCAATATGGGAAAATTCTTGGTCTGTGCTGCTTATTGAAAAAAAAGGATTTTTAATTAATTTTTTTTGTTTTAAAAATTATTAAATATCTCTAGAAAAAAAAAATGAAAGCAGGAAACTAAAATTGAGCTGGTATCACCAGTATTAAGCTAAAGTGAAAGTTAAGGCAATCCACTTACTGAGTGACTACTAACTGAAGTATTTTGTTATATAAATAGATGTTTATTAGGTATTGATATATCAGATTGGAATTAAGTCATCAGATCATCAGTTCCAAAGACTGACTGTAAACTCTAAATAATTCATTATGAGCTCTTTAATTATAAATCATAAATAATTTCATCTGCTGAATCTGTAACTTAGAAGTGGTTAATATTTTGACAGGGAAATGAAAAAAAGACCTTTAGCACCTGAACAAAACTTTCTAAGAAAGATATGAAGGTCTCCTTTCAGTTCCTCTATGGTAGCTAATACATTCTTTTTCTCAAAAGTAAGCTTGTCCAACTAGTGTTTCAGACTACTTAAAACTATTAGAAAGTTTTCTGGCACTTTTCCCAAATAAACTCTAGTTGCTTATCATGAACAGGCCCAACTCCATTTTCAAATCCTAAAATTAAATTTAAAATATTTTGGATGTCTCTCACCAGGGAAAATATTGAAGATTGCAAAAAAATTGCAACTCCTCTGTTCTTACAGCCTCTTGGAAGAAGAGTGAAGTAATCTCAGAACCAAGTGGTGGTGTTGGTACCGTGCTGCTCAATACAGGCTCTCTTCACAACCCAAAAAGAAGCCCATGCACTGGGGCTGCATAAACTGCTCTCAAGCTCTGCAATTAGGTGTGCTGAGGTTTCTATTTTCTCGTGAATACCAGGTGCCACTTGGACTGTGAAGCGTGCTATAAGCTTTATGTCTTTGGCGGTCCTATATAACTTCATGGCTGCAAGCCAGTGATGTGTATGAGATCAGAGTTTTCTGAGGATTAGGCATAGCTTAGCCACTTGTCCTGTAGGTACAAGTACCTGCTGGGAGGGTTGTTCCAGGGAGACAGTGATTCCATGGAAATAGTATTTTTTCTTATTAAAATGAGATTCCTGTTGAACTTAACACTGTGGCATTAATTTTGCAAGATGTGTATGTGCACATTCACTCTTTTACTCCCTCCATGCTGCAGCCAGATTCACAGACAAAGCTGTTCTACTGGTGGGATGAAAAAGCACAGTGAAAGTAAGGGCGTTGTATCCTTCACCTGGGTAACATCTCTCTGTTCCTTCTCTGCTTTGAATAGATTCTTTTAAGGCTTGGACAACTCTTGATAGTAGAGATCCCATTAGCTGGCACCAGCTAATGTTGTTGATGGGATGAGGGCAAGGACTGCTGCTGCCTTCTCCATAGTAATACCAATATATATAGTAATAGCAGTAGTGTTATTTTCCGCCCACCATTTAATTTGTCAGCTGAATAGCAGCTATATACTGCAAGAGACGAATCAGCAGGGTCCATCATTTTGTTTATTTCCTCTTTATTGCACTGACTTTGAATATTTCTTTAGAGGGGACTTCCTGTGCCTGGGACTGTAATATGCTTACCTACTGTCTGACCTACTGTTAAATTGTACAGAGAAAGGACTGAAGACATGATCTAGAAATAATATCTTGAAGTGGAGTAATGCAGGAAGAGGAATGATACAAGAAGGCTATAGAAGGTATGTTTTCTTTGGAGAGGAAAAAAAGCATTAAGACACAAACATTTTCTGCATGTGCATGAGTGCCTGGCTCACTGATACAATGCCACTTCATTGAAGTGGTCCTCTCAGCCTGTGAGGTACCATCGTTAGCCAGAGAGACATAAATTACTCCTTGCTTTGTGAACTACTATAATGATCAAGCATAGAGGTGTCTTAATTTACTGAAATGAGACGATGACTGAAGATGCTGAAAAGCACTGGCTGAGATTGTCACAGAATTCTTGCAGCAGAACCTGGCTTCTTTGAAGTGTTCTCCAGCACTTTTTTAAATTATTTTTTTTCTTATGCTTTGTAGATCATTCCTGTGATTTCTAACACGCAGCACCCCCATACCCACACACCCCCATTCATAGTCTCACACTGTAGGCTACACTGGGCAACCATGAATCCTAAAGAAAGTGATTCACCACCACCTCGATCTGCCTCTGGTGGACATTCTCTAATGTTAGTTCCTTGAAAATATCACTAAGAGCAGGGAAATTCTCCAACTAATATTTGCTTTAAAAAGAGATCTTTGCTTAATAGCATGTGAAGGTTATGTAGTGAGGAGAACTTTTCTGCAGGTAATCTAAACTGTTCCCTAGTATAGATGATTATGACAGGATCTTTCATTAGAAGTCCATGTAAAAAGTTACTGAAATAAAAGGATAAATCTTTGTATCAGGAAGATAATCTGTTGTATTGATCAGCATGAAGTTTCTGATAGAGCTGTTCTGCTCATTTGAAGTCTTCTTCACCTGCTTTTTGCTGTGTGTGATAATGCAAAGCAGAAGTGTGCAGCCTTGGTAGCTGTGAGTTAGATCTCTGCTTTACAAAACCCTGTAACCCATACGCCCTCCTCCTGCCCACAGCTGCAAGTGGTGTCCCCTCTCCCCACAAGCCGCTGCCATCCTCTTGCACCCTCACTGCCTCATCAGGCGGCAGCTCTCCTGCCCGGGCTAACCTGCCCAAGCAGCCTTCAGCCTCTGCACACTGGCAGAGGCAGCAGCACCTTGCTCATCTCCTAAACAGTTTAAAATCACCTCCACCGCGTAAGCAGCGATACTCATCCCCTCTTTGCTGATCGGTCAGCTTTCATTTCCCCTGAAAGTCCCTGCTACTAGACCTAATTTTCTGTATCTGTAGAAGGCTGCTGCAGAAAGGAGAAGTAGGCAAGAGGTGTGGGCAGGGAAGGGGAAAGGCTGGAGCTAGGATGGGAATACCTTATGGACCGATTCCAGCCTAAGAGCTGTGGACTGTAGTGTTTTCACATACGGAGGATGAAGTTGGCCTTCTCTGGCTACAGGTCAGATGTACCCTGACTGAGATGATGATCTTCTTCAGTCCACATTCTGCTGAACTTCACAGCTTGGGTTCAGCGTTAATGAACATTATGGTTTCCACTTAGTGGATTTTAAATTATTTTTACAAAAACCCTCTCCTCTCGATGCACACTGGCAGCACTGAGTCACCCCAAATCCCAGAAAATTCAGTAGATCTTACACTGATGTAAACATCAAAAATTTCATTGCTTGTTTAGTAACCAACTCTGAGTATGTTTTGAACTGAAGAGCTCAAACCTAGGAGAAAAAAACTCTCAGCATTTCATACTGAAAGCAACTGTTATCTTTGAAGCATGAACGAGCTGCATCAATAACGTTCTCAGCTGAGCACGCAGATTCTTAGTTTGGTTTTGCTGATAACTAAAAATTAACAATTCGGCATAAGTCTTAATATAGACATCTCTCTGTCTGGCACCTGCAAGACTTTCTCTGTCTTAATGCTGTAAACATCAGTATTAGCAATGACTGAGTCAGCAACATAAACCTTGAACTTTGGAATAGTGACTTGGCCCAATACAGCATCAAAAGGACTGCACTCCCTCACAGCATACCAAGTCTCTTCTTAAAAGGTTACATGTCAAAATGTCACCAGACTATATTACCAGAAAATAGAGAGTATCAAAGTAAAATTGGGTATTTGGTTTATGATACTATTTCTATTCTGATAAGGGGATAGGCAGAGATGTTTTTTTTCATAAACAAGGTAACCCTTTCTTTATGTTTAGTCTTCTCTACTGCCTTCTAATTGCATCTTACTCCAGCTAATTTTTCCAGACCCAACCAGGTGAAAGAGTGAGACAGCAATTTTTCCACTTTTTTTTCTGTCAATGGAATTATTTACTAAGTTTCATGTAATTACATGTGTACAAATGTATTGAATTAATCTGGGTAGATGATACAAGTTGAAATTTGAAAGGCAGAGGTCTTGACTGACTGGAAGTGAAAGCCTAAAACATTATGTATGCGCAACATGATGAAACACTGGAAACACAAGCTCTAACTACAGTTTCAATTCCAAGGTTATGGTGTCAGGTCTTGGGTTGCAGGTTTTCCAAACCCAGTGGTACAAAAAATACATCCTTTGCTTTTAAACTGATTGAATTTTGTGAGAATCACTGACAGACAGTGGTAATACATCTCCTCTGCAGAGAGAAATATGTAGAAAATCAAGTTTGATGTGTAATCTCATTATCAAAGGGAAGCCAAAGCTTTGATGTCAACAGGAGTCTTTCTGTGGACTTTGATAGAGAATTAATTTCTGTAATCTTAATTATTTTACCTCTGTCTTGATATTTTTATTGCATGATAAAATAGTGTTTTCCTAAGAGCGAGCAGACAGATTGGAGATTTTCTTTTCTTCCGTTTTTTTCAATTTTGTTTTGGTTTTAGTGAGATTGTTTGTTGTTAGTTGAGTTGCTGAGAAAAAAGTTAAATGCCTCTGTCCAGAAGGACAGTAAAGGATGTATGTCTTGTAAGAGAGATGTAGGTGGCATATAAGCCTTATGATGGATGCACAATAATGAAGAGTGGTAATTCATTCAAAATCCCTGGTTGTAATATTTTGATGTATTATGGCAATATAATCTTGTGTGTTAATAACAGATTATAATATGTATATTTATAGGGCAGTATTTAGCCAAATGAGATTTGCTTATGTAAATTCTACTACCTGTGTTTGAAAATGATAGTGGCTGTTACTTAATAGTGCTCCAAAAAAGGCACGCTGTCGCTTCAGACTTATGTGGGATTGTGAGTTTAGAGAACTCTCTCCATGGTTATTTTGTTCCTCCTCACTCTCTCTTGAGGATTCCTAGAAAAATATATTTCATCCAAGAACTCTAGTGTTCTTCTGGTTTGATATTAATTACATTTAGTTGTGTGCCCTTTTCACAGACTCAATTTAATGTGCCATTTTCCTCTGCCACACAGAACAGGGATGAGTGATGAAGAACCAAAACTTTTCTGAAAACAGAAAGGCTTTATTATATGAAGCTTGAACAGAAAAGCAAGAGTGACAAAATTTCCATACAACTGAAAGATTATCTTCTTTAAATGTGTAACTCATGTTTGCTCTTTATGGGTAGATTGTTAGACTGTATGTTCAGCTCCCTCAAGAGGCATTTAGGACTTCAAATACAGTAATAAATTAATTTGCAAGATAGAGACAATAGTGAAATATTCAATTTCAAACCAGCGACATGAAACTTTTGTGGAATTTTCAAACATTAAAAAGTATAAATGACAGCCTTATTTACTAGCGTAAATGAAACCACCATTGAAGTAAAATACAAGATTGACAGCATTAGGAAGAGTAGCTCCTTTTTTTAATCTGCAAGGAGATGTGACTTATAACAGTGTTATTGCTAGCTTTCTTCCAGTCACTTGGCCACCCCACTCCCCTAAGAGGCCAATCACAACAAAGTGTGGGCTGATTAGAGATCTGGTGTAGGCAGTCTTTGCTTTTCCTTAGCTAACTAAGGTTACTCTTGGCAACAAGGAGGTGATGAGTTGACACCCATCATCTAAGAAAGGAAACCATTAGTTTACTCAGGGGCCAATACAAAGCTACCAGATGGGAACAGTTTTCTGTCACTATCTATCAAGGCTAGAGCACAGCTATCCAGCCTTCTGTGACATCAATTTTATGCTGAGAGCACAGCAGTCTCAAAAAACACTGAAGAGCCATTTACTTGTAAAGTATAAGAAACATCTGTCAGGAGCTAAAAGTGTTAAAGAAATAGTTGACCGTACATTGAGTTGGCAGATTCTTAGGCTCAGATTACAGGAAAAACATTAGCAGTGAAAGTCCACAAGATTTATCCTAATTTATCAGATTACTTCCTCAGAAACTCTCCTTTTGAACTGCTCTTCAACAGAAGAACAAATGTGTAGACTTCAATGCTTAATAAAGCTAAAAGCTTCTCCCTGGGGTAATTGAAATTTTTCTATCAAAGAGTAGGTAGACCTGGTTGCAGCTGCAACAAAGAAGAAACATATAAAGCCAAGTGGAAAGCAGTTAGACAGCATTGGTGGTGTAGGACCATTGAACATGGTCTTGCTAATTGGAATCTATAGCACAGGACATTCAACTACATGCTGGGCAAATGACCCTGAAAGTTTCAAGTCTATCTAGTATAAAAAAAAGTTCAGATGTAAAAATAATCATACGAATGATGGATTCTGTATCCTTGAATGGGCATAACCAACCAGAGATCTGGGTAACTGGCAAATTTCTTTTTTAAATAAGGCCCTTTGAGTCCCATATATGCATCTACTTTCACAAGCATTTCAAAACCTGTCTTCTAATAATTTCACACAGAGCTTTCAGAGAAGCAATGTTCAAAAGAATGAAAGTAATGAAACACAGCAAAGTTTTACATTTTTATTTCTATACTTTGGGAAAATTCCTATTGAAGACAGGAGGCAGTTCAAATTGGAATTGCTTTACTGCCAACAAAAATGTGTGACTCTTGATCTAATGAAAAATTAGAGAGATTGAAAAGCAGAAGTAGACTTAGGAAGGATTTCAGTTACAGCAGGATGCAGCCCTTATTGCATTTGTAGTTCAAACTGTGATCTCTAAGGAGACCTAAATTGCTCCAGAGTGTGGAATTTAGGGTATTTGAGACTTTATTTTCTCAGAGGAAGGGTATGGGTAGCTATGACATTAAGCTTTATTGTCATGCATTTAGAAAACTTATTTTAATTTAAAATAAAATTACATTTAATGATGAAAATGTTCAATTGTTAAAATATTTGTCATGTGAATTAAAAGTTGTTCAGAATGGTTCCATAAAGTGGAACTTGCACATTTTTTTTAAAGTCTCCAGTCCTGCAAACTGGTTTGGATAAGCATACAGAAAAAATTTTATACAGAAAAAGCCATTATTTGTGATTGTTATCGCTATGCAAGGATTCACTGGCTCAAAATCTAAACTGTCATTCTCACACACTGTAGCTTTGTGAGCACTAACATATTTAGGGGAGGTGGAACAGCTTCAACAGAAAAAGCTGGAATTACATCTATAGTTCACAATGTGCTAACATACAAGGATGTCCGAACAAGCTACCTTGGGCATTGCAAACACTTTGCCCATGCTTGTTCGGTATTCCAGGGAGGCTTAAGTACCCTACTGAAAGGCAGGGTATCTCAGCTTGGGTGCAACGCTATGTTACATGGCTGTGTTACTTCCTTCCCATGCAAATACTCCTTCATTCAGAGCTTAGTCCAGTATCGTGACGTGATGCAACACTGTGTGTGGTACAGACATCCCGCAGGTCAGACGGTAAAAGAACTGCAATCAAATCCCTGCTCCAAGTCGGCAAGAAATAGATTTGAACTTGGATTTCCCAAATACCAGTAAACATCATGTTAGATATGAATTAGTCTTGTGGGTTTACATTGTTGATGTCTTCTACCATCTCTTCTTCTATTCTTTTTTAGGGAGAAAAAGCATGTGAATGTCAGAAGTGACAATCATGTATTTTCATGTATACCTTACAACTGTTCTTGCTCTGTTGTTTTTCCTCATTTATCACCCATTTTATCTATCTTCCTCTCTTACCTCATCTTTTTTATTCATCAAACTTTTCTTTCTTCACCAAAGCCTAAATTTTGAACCTTTCTTTCTCTGTTGTTTGAACCTTTCTTCCTTCTGCTGTTCTTTTCCTGCTGTTCTTGACTCCTCTTTTCATCATTTGTCTCCTCCTTGTTCTTATTTATTTTCTTGCATATTTCATCTGTTTGTGTTAATCCTCCTCAGCGCCTCCTTTTGATGGCTCTAATGTATTTGGTTTCTGACAGTTAGCCACTTCTTCCCCACTGTCTAAAGCAGTATTTTAAATGTTGAGCAGAGGAGCTCCTTTCCAAAGTACCAATTCAGCCCAGCAGGAAAAGTCCAGGGCTGGAGGTACAACTCCACTGAGACAGGACAGAACAAGTGCACATGTACAGTTGTGGAAAGAGCAGGTTAAAGCACCCTCAGTTTTTAGGGTTCAGATGATGAGTCTTGTGGCAACAAATCACTGATGAAATCAGGTTCTGCAGTGTCTAATATGCCAGACAGCCTACAGCATCAAACAACTAAAAAAAAAGGAAGTATGCCAAAGACATGATGTCCTGAGCACTTGTGCGATATTATTGATTAGATCAAAAAAGAACGGTCAGTTTTGTTGTATTTACCAATCAGAACTATCTATTTTATCACCAAAGTAGCTTCATGAGTTCCCTTTTTCACCTCAACAGATAGGCAGTCTGGGAAAATACTATGCTATTAATGGAACAGTATTTTTAGAAAGATGGAAAAAAGAAAAAGGCAAGAGTCCAGATTTTATCCCACCCTCTTCAATGGCATTTGTGTAACAACTGGAACACACGTACTAGAGGAGGGTCTTGTCAGTTGAGAGAGAAATCACAAAATCCACAGAAAATGTATTTTAACTTCTTGATAGCTCATTTCACTGAAATGCTCTGTTCCATACTGCCTCATTGTATCTAACAGTAGAGCAGGGTTTGAGGTGATGTATGTTTATGTCCTGTCAATTGCTAGCTACATCTTGCAAACATCAAAACGTGCATGTTTAATCCCTTATTCTGCGTATTAGTGTTTAATTTCTTAAAGTCAGTGCCTAGGACTAAAGTTATAGAACAGATTCCCCTGATTTTTTGAGGGAGTTGAATACAATCCATTTTGGGAGAACAATTGATGTTGAGATCCTGACACTGACTTATCAACATTCTTAGTATTTCATCTGTGAAATGCTTATCTTCACTCCTAGGGCACTGAGACTCTCTGTATTTATCTGCAGTTTCTTCATATAGATATAATAACAATATATACAATAAATACATATATATGTCATTTATATCTCTGTTGCTGTATACGTAGGACTTTTCAGAGGAACCTGAAAATATGTGTATACACAAAGTTTTACATGATTTTTCTGCCAACAAATTAGCAGAAAACTTTCTTCTCAACTCCTTCCTTTCTTGAAGAGCACTGATTAAGCCAAATATTTAAAGTCATTCTTATATCCCTTCCATTCCGATACTAAATAAAATACCTGCCTAAGTACTTTGCAGTATTGAGGCCTTCAAAAAGTAAAGCTTGGCAAGACAGAAACCTGCTTTTGGAACTCTCGACAGCAGAGTACCTTGAGCTGACAACAGATCTCTTCTTGAAATGTATTATTCTGTGCTTTAGATTACATCAGGCAATCCTATAGGAACAGAAATAAGCTTTTCAGTCTGTCTGCTTAGAGTTTCACACAGATGCATTGCTAAGTTCTTCCTAGCTGTGAGTTCCCTCCTCGTTCTTCCCTACTGAACTTCTTCATTCGGATTGATGCGCATCCCTCTGCTACTCCAGATACACCTTTGTTTAAGTGCCACTGGTTTGGTTTTTGATGTCCGTGGCACTAAAGTCGTATACCTCAGATCATGTATTTATGATAGCAACATGTCCACTGTCCACTGTCTCTCACAAATCTTGCTCAGGACTTCACTGCCTTTTTTTTAGAGTAGGCCCTGACTTTAAGAAATTAAATACTAATACTCAGAACCAGGGATTAAACACGGACATTTTGATGTTTGCAAGAAGTAGCTAGTAATTCATATCACAAAAATCTACATTACCTGAAACCCTGCTCTGGGCCAGTCCAACCCTAGAAATGGAGATATCTCTTCACACGACACTGACACGGCCGCACCTCAATTACTGTGTTCAGTTTTGGGCCCCTCACTACGAAAAGGACATGGAATTACTCGAGCATGTCCAAAGAAGGGCAACGAAGCTGATGAAGGGTCTGGAGCACATGTCGTACGAGGAACGGCTGAGGGAACTGGGGTTGTTTAGTCTGAAGAGGAGGCTGAGGGGAGACCTCATCGCCCTCTACAGCTACCTGAAAGGAGGTTGCAGAGAGCTGGGGATGAGCCTCTTTAACCAAGTAATAAGCAATAGGACGAGGTAATGGCCTCAAGTTGCGCCAGGGAGGGTTTAGACTAGATATTAGGAAGCATTTCTTTACAGAACAGGTTGTTAGGTGTTGGAATGGGCTGCCCAGGGAGGTGGTGGAGTCCCCATCCCTGGAGGTGTTTAAGAGTAGAGTCAACATAGCACTGAGGGATATGGTGTAGTTGGGAACTGTCAGTGTTAGGTCACTAGTTGGACTGGGTGATCTTCAAGGTCTTTTCCAACCTAGATGATTCTGTGATTCTGTGACACTAAAAGTTGGCCCAGGTGTCAAGTCAAAACAAAGGTAGTCTAGACTTGTCTGAGGATCAAACAAGGACCAAAACTGGATCAGCAATAGAGAAAAAATAATACTTTCCTTCCCTGGTTTCCATTGAAAGTATTCAGAAAGCAGAAATTATTCATTTGGGTTTGTGATAGGAAGGATATAACTCTTAACACTTGGAGATGAGAACTTCTAGGCTTGGACATCTAAAGCTAATACCATGACAGGCTTTCCACACCGTTACTCCACCATGACTTCACACTACCACCCTCTCTGGTGCTCAGTGCATTTCACTTCCTGGCTTGGAACAAAGTCAAGCACAGGGTTATTCTTGATCAGCTGCATCCATACTAGCATTCAGAAGAGGCAGATGTGTAAAGTGATAATGAAAATTACCAAACGAAGCCAACCCCATGAAAAGTTGTACTGTGAATGGATGAGCTTCAGACCATTGCATAAACGCCATTAAGCAACAGTGTTCTCATTAAAGTTCATTAAAATTTCAGTGAAATGATTTTGCAGTTTCTTTGCATTGTGCCAGAATGAACATTGTGCTTACAGCAGGCGTTGTCTAGGGCTTTTCTTTGCTTCTAGAATGACATCAAACTTTTAGTTTTATTTTCCTTGCTTTCCTGGGCTGCTACTGACAAAACCAGGGAGACCAGCCAAGCGATGGGACAAGAGGTAAAGGCCTCAGATTACACCGGAGGAGAAAAATTTCTTCACCAGAAGGGCTGTCAAGCATTGGAACAGGCTGCCCAGGGAAGTGGCTGAGTCACCATCCCTGAAGGGATGAAGCAGATGTGGCACTTAGGGACATGGTGTAGTGGTAGGATTGGCAGTGCTAGGTTAATGGTTGGACTCGATGATCTTAAAGGTCTTTTCCAACCTAAATGATTCTATGATTCTATGATTCTGTGAATGGCAAGCCAGAAGTTCACCCAGTGTGAAAAAACAAGGTTCATATGTTGTCACTCAGTGTGAAATTACTTTCACGTAGTAGTCTGTTGCCTGGACGTGTATTTTTCTTTTGCTGAGCATGCATGTTATCTTGTGGACTTTGAACAAATGACACCTGAATCCCATTACTCATCGTTACTTCAGCATAAATACAGACTGTAGTCAAAACCAATTTTCTTTTAATACTGGTTCTTGACATCTTCCTTATATAATTTTGTTAGCTCGGTGACTTTTTCTTTTTTAGATTGCAGTAACAGGAAGTAGAATACAGTAGTAAACACCTACTGCACTCTGTGGATTATTAACATTTTTTATCTTTCTAAACATAGGAGGTTTTTAACCCTATAACTATGAGACATTTTAAGTTCATTGTGACTAGACACAACCAGATCAATGTGAGTGCTATCAGCTGTAATACACAAAAAACTAGCTCCAAAGATTTTCCCTTTCAAGGTAGATGTAAATAACTACAAAAGTTAATTAACAATAATAAGAACACTTATGATTTCTTCTTTCTCTGATTTCCACACCAGACAGAGGGTTTTAAACTGCACTGGACAAAAATGTTTTTACATACACTCACTTAGCAACACCTTTTGTGGATCCTATTTTCAGAAGCGGTGTCTGCTTACAGTACTTGCAGATGGATCTGGGTATGGCACACTCAGTTCAGCGAACCTCCAGACAAATATTCATTCATTTCTAAAGGTCAGGAATGCATTTGTAAAAGGCTGCTGAAAATTGGTGGAGATTCTTCTTCAGCTCAATATTCAAATAGCGCAAAAATCATAGTGAAGGACAAAATAAAACAAAACACAAGCTTTTCTTCAGGAGTTTTCTTTCCATTTTTACAACAAACCACTGGCCCTTTATACAGTGGCAGCCCAACAGGATGATCTGTATCGAGACTTTATGCCTCACTACCAGTGTTGTGCCACAAAATAGGAGATCCCCTGCTCTACTTGCCCAAGTCTACTGGAGCTGATTTTACATGTCTCACAAACCTCCTTCTGCTACCCAAGTACAGTATGTGGAACAAAGAAAACACACGGAAATGAGTAAATCCCCCACACTTGGAAGCATGTAATTTTTCAAAATAATTTCTCCAAGACTTTTTCTGAGTTGTAATGTAGTTTTGTCATTTGGTATGACATGAGGCCAATATGATCTTATCTCATAATATCTTTCAAATATTCATCTGTGTTGCTTCTCTCCATTGAGGATTAGAGACACACAGTAATTTAGAGAGGGTCTAAGTGCTGCCAGTTGCCTAAGCTTCTGCTAAGGCTGGAAGCCTCTGGATGGACATCTCTCACAGGTATCAGCCTTCTGCCAAAATATCAGAATGAGTAACTGAATCAAAGAGGTTTTTACCCACTTAAAGGCAAAGCTAGATGAATTTTTAATCATTATTTTATTTTTTATGGCACAAGTTGCTAAGCGTCAGCATTCCCCTTCACTGAATGGAATGTAAGACCCAGGTTATTACACTCTGCATCTGTAAGTAAAGGCACAAGTCTGAATTTAGTTGACCTTGAGTTTTGCCTAATTATTTTTTACAAAATGGTCTAAGAAAGTATGCTTCCAGGTTTTTATTTTACTGAAGGGTAGACAATATGTTCGGTAAAACAGCAATATCCCTTGTTTTGGTATCAGCAAAGGCACTAAAGGCAATTGGCAGAGAAGTGACTGACTAGTTTAAAACTACAAAAACTTTGCAAAAATAAACTATCAGCCAACTAATAGTTTAGAGGGCTATCAATATAAATATATAATCTTAGTTTAAAAGATCGCTATTCTGAGGGGTTGATTTCATAGTTGTCTCACTCTTGCCCAAGTCCCTGAAAATGGCTAAAATTTGTCTCCTTTTGGGTAAGATGACCATTTAACAGAGTCCGATGTCAGAAGGTCCCAGAATGACAATTCCATTCTGACCTGCAGTTACAGAGATAAGATTTCCAGGAATTCATTTTTGTATGAACCAGAGCATATCCAATCCTGATTTTAAAATTGCCAGTGATAGGAATCTAAAGAGGCCTTTATAATTTTTTCTCCTACCTGGGTACTTGCAGATTGTGGCCAAAAATCATTCTTTCAAAATATTAAAACTCTGCTATGATAATGTTTCACTGTGAGTTTCAGTCCTTGATTCTGTGGCTTCTTCCTGAACCCTCTACAGTTTTTCCACATACTTCCTGAATTTTAGACAACGGCATTTGAAAGGATGAAGGTAGGAGTTGATTGTTTATTTATTGGGATCAATACTTTCAAAGTCTCCCATCTTGAAAATACGGTTTATATTGCTCATGATGTACCACCATCATAAATGCTTTTTCTATCCTGAAAGTAAGCAGGCTTTATTAACTTTCATTGCTTTGTTTTGAAAGGCTGTTCCAGAAACTTCCCTCAACCTCCCATTTTAAACTCTAATTTCCAGACTCAATTTATTACTGGTCAGCCTATACCTATTTGGGAGTCTTTCTGCTAGTCATGTACTCTGTCTTTTATAGCCTTAGCCTCTCGTTGATTGTTATCCCCTCTATGTGCCTTCATGTATTTGAAGACAACAATTCTTCAGTGTTTAATCCTTCACCCTTTATTTTGCTCACTTAAATAAGCCAACCCTTTTTCTGCTCTTTCCAACCAAGAGCCCCAAGGATACAGAATCCTGCTCTTTCTTGCTTACTGTCCTTTTGGCATGATGAAGCTTGCTCTCCCTCCTGCATTACCAAACAGTTTCAACAGAGGACAGAGAGTGGTTCAACTAGACTTACTCATAGCATCTCCCTGACCAGAACTGCTCTATGAAATGTAGGTGGCAGTTTCACTGTGGGTGTTGCAAAATGAAAACAAAAAAATAATCATCTTACATAGTCTCATGAAAAAAGTTGTAAGTAGCTACTATCAGAGGAAGACTCTTGAGTTCCCGAAGCTGAGTAAAGATCCTCCCTTTTCTTATTTCAGTAAATACTTCAAGTAACTCAATTTAGTAGTTACTTCTAATTTACATTAAGTGAAAACTAAACTTAGAACAGGTTCATCCTCGCCAGTCTGGCTGATGTGCTGCCAACTATTATAGCCCACAACCTAGTAATAACCTTCTTCTACCGCCATTTTCACCTAGGTATAGCACTCTGCTTCAATATTAATCTATAAACAACCCTGACACTTTAACTCCTATCATGTGCAGACTTCCTGAAAAACAAATTTTATCAGGCAAATTCAGATGCAGATTGCATTGGCTCAAGCCAGTTCTCGTTATCATTATTGACCAGAACTGTCCTCCGTTTTGCAAATGTGGAGACCCAGGCACCTCGCCCAGTTCTGAAGTAATTTTTTTTATCTGTGTCCTGGTATTACTCCTAATGACAGCAGCTCATGCATAGTTTGGTTTTGCTTTTTTCTTTAAACCCTGAATTCGTTTTTTTAGAAGTTGACATAGAGAGTCTGTGTCTTGGAAGCTGAATAACTGAACCTCAAGCTATTCAGTCTTGGGGCAATGAAAATTTTTGGCGTAGAATTTTTGTAGCACAACTGTTTGCTTCATATTATCATGTTTCATACTTTATCCTGGAAGGTCCTTCATGCCCTCTGCCAATAGGAAAGGGGGCACCTACCATTTTGCAAAAGAGTTCTCTTACCTATGTGTGACTTAGGCACCACTGACAGAATAAATTGTGGGTCATTTCTGAAGATTCAAACAGTATTTCTAATAAAAGGTACTCTCCAACATTTCTGTGGAATAAATATGCAAGAATGAGAATATTCATGTACACAGCATGGGAAAAGAGTAGATCACATAATGGCTTTTTTTCTAAACACTACCTCATCGCCAAACAAAGATATGAGTTATTGAGTGGAAAAATCCATGGTGTTCTCTGGAACAAGCAGAGCCTATTGGGGGTTTTTTCCAATTAATTTGTGTCTCATTTCCCTTTATGCTTCACCACAATGACTCAAGGCTCTACTGTCCACAGAGCCTATAACTTCGGCTCCACCTATGACTTTCAGTTCTTCCCCAACAGAACCCTCCCAGCGCATCCCCATACCCTCAAATTACTCACTGGACAGCACGGAGTATATAAACGTTTGAAGAGTTGCATGCTAACCATCTGGCACGTGTGGGGGTTAGCCAGCAACACGCCAGTGAAGCCAATGATGTGGAACCCTATTCTTCCTGCAGTTGTGGCACATTTGAGTCTCCTCACCCAGTAGCCAGGTTTCTCAAAACTTTTAGGCCTGTATTACAGAATCACAGAATTATTGAGGTTGGAAAAGACCTTGAAGATCACCTAGTCCAACCATTAACCTCCCACTGACCGTTCTCAACTACACCATATCCCTCAGCGCTGGGTCAACCCGACTCTTCAACCCCTCCAGGGATGGGGACTCCACCACTGCCCTGGGCAGCCCATTCCAATGCCTAACAACCCGTTCTGTAAAGAAATGCTTCCTAATATCCATCCTAATATCCTGAACCTTCCCTGGCACAACTTGAGGCCATTTTCTTTTGTCCTATCGCTTGTTAAAATATTATGTGAAATCCTCACCCTTCTGACAGACGTGGTTAGAACTGGCAAAAAAGCTACAGTGGGAGATTAGCATGGAGAAACTAAAAATGAAAACATCTGACGGGTAAAATACCATCATGTACTCCTGTTCATTTGGGGCTGACATCTAACAGGAAAGATTAGCAGAAAGACCATTTGAAAGTGCTGTCATTGATATTTAAAGCTATTGCAAAAAAATATGCATTTGGCAAAGATACAGGCCTTTCATCAAGCTCTGCATGACTAAGCTTATGTGAGCATTGAGCTCATAGCAAAATTCGGGTCCGATTGTGTTGTGAGGGTCATCGAATAGCAAAGTCATTTTATGATTTCTATTTCTTTTCTCTGCACCAGCACACGGAGGAAGAAAGGAGACAGCCTGCAACGGGGCGATTCCCCACTGTACGTCAGCGTGGCGGGCAGCCCCCCCGGGGGGCCGGGCCCGTGAGGGGCGGGGGGCCGCTCGCTGCGGGACCAAGTGCGGAAGGAGGGGGGCGCTCCCCGCCCCCAGAGCCGGGCCGGAGCACCAGGAGGGACAAAGACGGCCCGGCACAGCGGCCGTGAAAGCAGGGTGCGACGGGTGGCTGACGGGCACCATCTTGATTGCACCGGGCGGCGAGCCAGGCCGCCTGAGGCGGCTGGGGCGCGGAAGGTGTCCCCTAAGGCCCGGCCTTCGGAATTCGTTTTAAAAAACACAAACCAAACACCGCATTTTGCCTGCAGCGCTGACTGCGGCCTGCAGCGCCAGCGCCGCTACGTCCTCCATTACCACACGGCGGCCGCTCCCGCGGGGCCAGGGCGAGCCTGCCGGGGGCCACCTGCGCCTCAGGGCGGGCGAGCGGCGGGCGCCGCTCAGCCCCCTCGGTCGCCGCGCCGGCCAGCGGCGGGGCGCGCGCGGCAGCCGGCCGCTCCCACTCCCGTGGGCCACGGCGGGGCGGGGGGGAAGGGAGGGGGGCAGACGGCGTTCGGCAGCCCTTCCCGCAGGGAACGCCCCGCTCCGCTGGCCGGGAGCTCCCCCGCCACGGCCCGCGGCGTGGGCAGACCCACCGCGCGCGGCGGGGGGGGGGGAGAGGAGGGGCGGGGCGGCACCGGAGCGGCCCCCACCCCGCGGGGGGCGGGCGGAGGGGGAGGGGGAGCCCGGCAGCGCTCCCCCCCGTGGTGACAGTTTCTAGAAGCACGTCCCGGCGTCCTTTGCGCTCTCAACATGGAGGAGCTGACGGTGGAAGTGCGCGGCTCTAACGGGGCCTTCTACAAGGTACCGGCGTGGGGAGGGTGTGGCGGCGGGGCCGGCGCGGCGGGGGCAGCGCGGGGGGCGGCCGCCCGGCGGTTTCTGAGGTCGGCCGGAGGCGGGTGGGCGCTGGCGGCCGTGGGGGGAGCCCCTGCGCCGGGCCGCGGAGGAGGGGAAGGTGAGGGGGGGAAGGGCGTTGGGGGAAGGTGTCTGGGTGTGGTGGGGGCGGGGGGGGAGGGGGCTGCGGCGGGGAGGGGGGGGCCGGGGGCTGGCGGGAGGGGAGGGGGGGGCCGGGGGGCGGCGGGGATGGAGCGGGGCGGCGGTGGCTGGGGAAGGTGGTGACGAGGCGGGCGGATAAGGGCTCTTCTCAAGGGAGGTTAGTGTGTCGGAAAGGGGGAGCGCTGGCAGGGCCGTGGGGAGCAGATGCACAGCGCCGGGATTTGCTCAGACGTCCTTTGGGAAAGGGTGGGTGGGTGGGTGGGCGGGGGGGTATTTTTGGAAGCAGTAGGGGCTTTGGGTGGGATGGGGTGAACTGAGCCGAAAATAATGATTTTAAAATATTTTAAATAATTCTGTAAAGATTTTGAGTTTATTTATGTCATCAGAAATCTTTCTTGACCATCACCCTCCCTGGAATGTCAGGATGTTACAGGATCAATGCAAAATACTCTCAGCTGTTGCCCGTCAGTCATTTTCCCCTAAGCCTGGCTTCAGATGTTTAAGAATCCCAGCTCTTTTTATGGCAAGAGCCTTCTGTCTTCCTTTCCAGGAGGGCTGATTCCAGCCAGTATTGTGAGCACGCAGTGTAGCTATGTTCTGGGAGTATTTAATCTCAGGACTCTCTTGAGCTATTGTGCCTAACCGCATACACAGTGTGGTATTGCACAGGCGATATTACACTGGGGGGTGGGGGGGGGTGGTGGTCCATTTTTTTTCTGAATTTCCTGTGCGCAGCTGTGGATTTGGCTTGGAAGTTGTGGTAATTGTACAGTATGTAAAGGCAGTTGGCGTTTAAAGGATTGTAACCAGCTGACTTCAGGAGTTAGTTTTTTCAACTGGCTGTCTATTAAGAGACAAATAGGAGATACTCTTACGAGAAAAGAATGTAATGGGGTAAGATATATCCCCTTGCTAGGTAAGTGTGTTAAATTTTTACCAAAACCAGTAGAAAATAAATTTTGTAAATTGGACACATTTTCAGTTGGACTTGAAATACCACACAGAAACCCCCATCAGAATCGTTTGTATTTAGAACAGGATGCTCCTAAACAGAATTGATTTCCCCCTCTCCACACATTAGGAAGACCAGAATTTGGAGACACTCTTAGATTTCCATTTTCTACCTTGTGATCTTGGACAACTTTATAAACCATGGATTAGTTGTTTCCTCTGCTTAAGAGGAATGTGAAACTAATGGGAGCATTAGGAGGTGTACTGAATTCTTGGACTGAAGGGATCAGTGTGCACAGAATTTATTATAATAAGCCTGATTTAAAATCTGCCATGATGACGTCTCCTCCTAAATCAGTGAGAATTGTCAGGCTTGGATTAGCACCATCATGTGTTTTAGCCCTGTGAACGGTGACTAACAAAAGCAAAAGTTTTACTTTAAAATAGAGTTAATGGGTTTCAGATCAATGAAATGGGGATTATGTCCAGTGATGGCATCTGCATGGTGGATGAAGTCAAGTTAGAGTGATTGGACCTATAGCAACCAAAGCCTCAATTCAGAATAATCCAGTGTTAATGTGGAGGGGGGGAAAAAACCCACAGAACCCCCCAAAAAACCAAAACAAAACCATACTGAAACACAATTTCAGAAGATTATTCTTGTGAGCTAAATGCATTGAAATGTGTTTGTCAGTGACTCCATTTTGTGAGTCTTACTGTTGAGGTAGGCAGAAGTTATGCATGCATTTTGGAACTAAATAACACTACTAGTAACTTTCTGTTTAAAGTTTCTGAAGCAAAGGAGGGAGGCGTGTCACTCTCATTTAGGAAGTATCCTATTTTGGACACTGATAGCACTGATAATAGCATTTGTAAGATAATGAGAATAGGCTCATCTTGTCTAAGCTCCATGTGACCGTATAGAAGGTGGCAAAATTTTTCTGAAGAGAAAAGCAGAATTTATATGATGGGATGAAATTCGAGGTTTGCCCTCGGAACAGTCTGAATTCAGATTCATTAGCACAGCATACCTCCCAGTAAATGAGATGAGAATGATCCTGCTATGCCAACAGAGATAAACAAAATAATGATGTAAACAATTACATGACAGAATTTTTTAAATGAATTGTTAATATGATCTGCAACTTAGCAGTAGTAGACCAAATGTAGTGATTAAATCTGTTGGAGCCTTATAGTGGGGTCTTCAGTAGTTATCAGAGATGACCATGGTAAATTAAATTCTTTATAGCTTCTTTTGTTCCTCTAGTAATGCTCTTCATTTTAGTAAAATACAATTTAAGAGGAAATTCTTTGTATGTATATTTTTATATATATACACACTATGGTTGCTATAAATTAGTAAGGAAAATTATGTTCTTTATTAAAATACATGAAAAGTCAGAATGTTTTTTGTGATGCATAAATCAGTGGACAGTAACTGTGGTTACGGTAGATACCCCAAGATAACTTTTTAATGCTCTGTTCTGGACAAAAAAATTATTACAGTCTAAATTTAACCTTTTATTTATAAATTTCCAAACTAATTTATGCTTTTTTTTCCTTTTGGTTGAAATAAGTAATATAATCTGGAGAACAGGACAACATTTACCTTGTATTTTATCCCAGGTCTCAACCAGTATACAGCAGAGCCAGTGTTTAGCCTCTCCCTGCGGCTCAGAAGATTTTGCATATATCATAATATTAAGCACCCATTGTCTTTAGAGAACAGATGGCACTGATAGGGCTCAAAGTGGTCATGGTCTTCTGAAAAAAAGGCGGAGTTTGTGTTGTGGAACAGGGAGGAGAACAGACAGGGTTGATGAACCCTACTGGTTAAGGGTTTTCATATATTAGAGCTGTGGTGAGGACCTCCTGAGAGCAGAACAGTTGATGCTTTCTAGGCAACTGCTAGATTGCAGGTTAGCTTTTATCTTTGAGACATTAGACTTTTCTTTTTTTATGTGAAATGGCCAAAAATACCTGGATTTCTTTGGCCTCTTAAGTGGTTTGGAGAGAGTGAGAGTTGAATACCCCCAGCCTCATCTTGGCCTGACTGCAGTGTGTTCAGGTTGATGATTCTCTGTGTCATTAAGATCAGTTAAGTAATTTGCAGAGTCACAGATGGTTGAGGCTGGCAGAGACTGTGGGAGGTCGTCTGGTCCACACCCCTGCTCAAGCAGGGCCATCTAGAGCCAGCTGCCCAGGACCATGTCCAGATGACTTGCACATCTCTGAGGATGGAGACTCCACAACCTCACTGGACAGCCTGAGACTGTGCTCAGTCACCCTCACAATAAAAAAAAGAAAATAAATAAATAAAAAGTGTTTGCTGACGTTCATACAGAAACTCCCGTGTTTCAGTTTGTGCCCATTGCCTCTGGTCCTGCCAGTTGTGAAGGGTGTTTGTGCAGCTCTTGTCAAGAACAAGATGAAAGCTTCTGCTTTATTCAGTATCTCCGTCAGCCTGCGTATGCTCACTTGTATGCAAATTAGAGCCCTGATTCCGCACATTATTTATGAGTTCAGATGTCAGTTTATGTGATATAGGTTGGGCCTTACAGTAAAATTAGGCCAAGGTACGTGAATTGACCACCAGATAACTTCCTCCACCTGAATCTTTCAGTGGCGTCTGAATAACTCTGAAAGATCTGCTATGATCTTCATTGTAGGGACTTACATGTGCTGAAAAACTGACTCTGTGTTGCATACCCTTGTGCTCTTTTCTAGAGTAGTTGCGTAGATTATGCAAGGGCATAAAATAGATAAAAATGTGAATTAGAATGAAACTCAACCTTTAATTTACAGGTTCTGAAGTGCTTCATTCTTGATCTGTGCCTCTTCCAAGAGGTGCAGTTTTCTGCTAACAGGACTGACTGAAGCGCTGGTAGCAGGAGTTTGGCATAGGCCTCAAGGCAGAGACTAGCCAAAATATTACTAAGAGAAAAAATGATGAAAGAGAAGTACACAGCATTTGACTGCATGTACAGTGTCAAAGCATAGTGAGCAATTCTGTGTGAGAAAAAGTTTATGCATCAATAAAAAAATATAATGGCTTTTTAATTTTTCTTACATTTTTTAATTAGTGGCTTTGAAAACAACTCTTGAGTTCTTCTCAATGGATTTTGTTTGACGGTTATTAAAATAGGAAACGCTCATTAGGAGTGTAGCTTACACAGCTGTTCATACCCAACTACTACACCAGGAAACATGGTAACTGGAATGACTTTTTTTTTTTCTTTAAAGATCTCAACTGCCTTATAATGGTCAGCATTTATTTTATCTAGCCCTAATGGGTGGCAAATTTCAGACATCTTACAGTTGTTACTGATCTCTTGAAAGTTGTGTAGACTGGTGCAATACCTGTAGTCCTCATTGCTGTTGATGAGCCATTTGCTTGACCCTTTCAGGCAGCTAAAAGGGAGATGCCGCAAGCAGGCAGTGATCATTGATTGCTGGTGTACATAATCAGTGGAGGGTGTCTTTTCAGAAGTTTTGCCCTTTGGGAATATGCACGTGAAGAAGCAGTATAAGTTGTGTGAGTCATTCAGAGTGGTGAATAAGCCTAAACCAGGGGATTCAGTGCTGAAACTCTTGCATAACTGTTATGAGGACCCTTGAATTTACATATGATAATTATGATTGTGAATGGAAATAAGCTGTCAAGTCATAGATTAAACTGTGGTTGCTAGAATTGATACAGTAGTTCAGGATCTTTTTCTTACCTGATGTCTGCTTGTAATGTTTGTGTTTTGCAGCAAGCTAGATCTGCTTTCTTTTATCAATCCTTGTATAAGCAGGTGCAGCTAATCACTTCTAATGAAAATAGTACTTACAAAGTTCAGTCTTTTTTGTTCTGTGATTTGATTATTTACAAGTTTTCTGCCTTTGCTTTTTTTGTTGTTGTTTTTTTTTTCCCCTGGGGGTTCAGCATGGAATACATCCCTTAGTAATAATTATTTCACAAATTTGTTACATGAAACAGTTGTGTATGGATGTTAGTTAAAGATACTGATGGTTCTTGCTTCTGAAAGGAGTGAAAGGATTGGTAATTGGATATAGGCTTCTTGACCTTTATGTCACTGATTCAGAAACAGTCCATGGTACCAGATGCCAAAGCGTTTACTGTTTGAAATTTGCTCAGCAGTGGGTAAGGTGATCTTCATATACTTTTTAGTGTGCAGGTATGTGTGACTCAAAAGCCAACACAGCGGCTGTCCCTGGAAAGAACGTTTGCAGCTAAACTAACAGCACCTCATTTTTAGATTGGACCATCCTACTTGGGGGTCAGATAAGAAAGCAGGATGAAGGGGGAACTTGGATTGCATCTGCCTGTTACAGAGATTTTTATGACTTTGCCCGGAACTGGATTTTTAAAAAAAGTGTGTGTGTATATATATACAGAGACATACAGTTCACTGTAAGGGCACTTGAGTAAGTCTTGATCCGTTTATGTTATCAGCAGTTCTTAATCCATGAGCAAAACCCAGGTAAAAGGGAAAGAGTGTGTGTGTGTGTCTTACGAGATGAAGTCTCAACCGTAGTGATTTTAGTGGCAAATGATCTGTTCATAGTTTCCTGTCCTTTTGTTCATACTTAACACAATATGGCCCAGTGTAAGATTTGCTGGATCTCTGATCCCAAACCTAGGCAGGAGTCCTAGCAATATTACCCCTTGTTTTACAGGTGCCAGTGTTGGGAGCCTGGCTTCTGCCAAGTGAGTGGCAGAGACAGGTCTGAACCGAGGTGCCTGGGGAGCCAGTGTGACATTAATAGCCTGTAGTACAGTACAGTCTCCTGCCTGCCTCGTGGGCTGGGCCACAGCAAGCAGGGCATACATGGGCTTCCAGAGATCCAGCTCACAGCGTAAACTGAATGACTGACACTAATATCTGGACAGTCTAGATCAGAAGTCTGGCAAGATGAAGTTGCATCAATTTTTCTTCCCTTCCTGGCCTCCACAGTACTGTATGTGGTATAAAACACACACAACTGGTATGTGTAAGCTTACTTGCTGCTAATACAATTCATCACTCTGTGGTTTTGATGCCAGTGCAGTTATTGATGATGTCTTTGGTGGTCTCTTGTTAGCTTTGCCTCGTCACCTCTGTCTGGAATGAGAATACATGGAGTGATGTGTAGGGAACATAGAACATTTCATACTTAGATATTGGCATTATCTATCTCAGGCAACACTGCTGAATTAAAATTCAGTAATGGAGTACCTTGTTCATTTGAGCAGGAGTTAAGATGAGGCATCATTACTCAATTTAGTAGAAAATGTTTTTGATACAGTATCAGACATGACTAGTACAAGCTTAGAGTACAAATCTATTTTGATAGGTTACCTCACCAATAAAGAACTCCTTCGAAACTCCGACTTGAAAACCAGGATATTTACTTTCCTGTTTTATGTTCATCACACCCTTTCTGAAGAAATCCTTGTGAATTTATAGGATTTAATGTAACTTTAAATATAAAAAAATCTGCTTTGTATTGCAGAGTATCTTAATGTCACAGGTTTTTTGTAAAACCTTTTAAAAAATCTCTAGGCTATTGGAATACTTTAAAAATTACACTAAATCTCATTCTGATATGCATGAAATATGTTTGTTTTTATCTTGTAGATGTGACAGCTGATAATGCTTATAGTAAAGGTCAGGGTTGTAGGCAGGAAAATAGTATGAAGGAATTTTTGCTTTTGATGAATGTTTTGATGATACTTTTGGCATGTTTCTTGGCAATATTGGAGTAATATCGTATAAAACTATTTAAAACCTATATTGAATTCTGGTTATTTCTAGTTGTATTACAAATGAACCATACAGTCTGTAATACCTCCTAGACTGTGCTTCAGTTACTGTAAATGCTATTTCTTGCCCACAGCTGTAGAGAAATTGATAATAGTAGGAAGAATTATACTGGGGATTTTTGACTTTTATGTTATTCCTTCACTATTAGTCTTGTGTTTGTACAATTAGACTCTGATCAGACTTTTTTCAGGCCTCTCAACAATGTAATTACTTAATTACATAATTTTATTTAATACTTTACATATGTCTATTTGTGACCTGAAGTGCATAACTGATAAATGTTATATTTGATTTTGAGTGTATAAATACTGTGAAGTGAAAGAGTTTGAGAATGCCAACTGAAAATGCTCTTCAGGTAGTTTCAGGCAAGTTACTGCATCCATGTCTGCTAGCCATGAGTCTGCATTATATTGTTCTACAGGAAGAGCAGTGCGGGCACTTTGAACTGAAAGACTTTCTTGTGTGGAGGAGTTCCTGAAACCCACATGGTGTCGTAAAATGTACGGACTCTTTGTCGGAATTTGTACTTTTGATTTTATTAAGAAGTGTTCAATGTTTCTGTTTATGCAGCTGACCTCTGTGCAGTGTCAGCTGTTAGTCTGCTGCTAGTCATATCTCTGCATTATTGTTCCACTTCAGCTTTCCCATTCTTTAGCAGGACATTAACTTGAAAATCAGTTGTGAATATTAAACCTGTTTGTACCGCTAACACAGAAAGCCAGACTTCACCTAGTAATGGACTAATTGCCTGAAAACCTGGAAAGTCAATGCAGGTGGGATTCCTTTTTTCCCCTTTCTCTTATTAATGAAACCTGCAGCTAGTCAGTGGATTCAGGATTTTCTAAACTCTGCAGAGCATTATATTCTAAATGTTTTTCAGGTGTTTTATGGTACCTAATTTTTGAATCTCCCTGGATTCTGAAGTTCTGTTTTTTAACAAAGGAAGGACAATTGAATTCAGATCTGCAGAATAAATTTTCAGCTGCTATAGGCTGACCTTAGAAATGAAATACCTATTTCCCCCTTCCCTCCATGCTGACTAGTGTGAGAGCATGAAATAATGTAAATAAGAGGTAAGGTTCAGCTATGAAATAAAGCAGCATAAGGAGGCAAAGACTAACACTGAATCACAGAGTCTTGGAATGCAGATAAATGGCTGCCCATAGCAGGGAGTTGAATCTCTTTCTGTAAATACTGCTTTCTGTTGATAAGTTGCTGTTCGGCAGAATGTTGGACTGTGTGAATTTGGTGTGCAGTGCTGTGGCTGGGCTTTTTCCACCCTCGATAGAGTTTGAATGAGTTGCAGTAGAACAACTCTTTATTTCCTGCGCTTTATGTCGTTACTCATCCCCATGTTGGGGCACGTTTACAGGGGACAGTGGTAGCATAAATTTAATAGAAGTTCTGCTTTACCTGTGTTATCTAAAACATACTTCAGGCAGTAAAATTTTGTATGCTCTTTGCATCTTTAAACAGACATAACTTCAGTGTTGTTGTCCAGTTCACCTGTACAGAAACTTCCTTGAAACTGAAAGTCCTTAATTATGGGTGTATTTTATTACCAACAGTTTCAGTTGCTTACCTTTCAAAGACATTTGTCTTCTTTCCCTTGCAGTGACAGGATGGCCTTTGAAATGGTTTATTTTATTAGGAACACATTAGATGGTTCAATGAAGTGATTTTTGTGATTACTGATGACCTGCTTTGTTCAGGGTTCCCAGTAAGCTTTCTGTTAGAACCAGTCTTCTGTGTTGCTGGCAGATGGTTTGGGGTGAAGCTCAGGGAGCAGAAAAGCAGATTTTGAGCAAATGCCTTTACAGCATTGCCTGAGTACAAGCTCAAGTAGAAGGAGATTTGTTCACATAGGCTCTTTGCAACTAGCTGTCAGTAGGGGCTCCTTTCCTGTCCATCGTTACATTGAGGCATCTCCTGTGTCAAAATTTACCTTTCCCTAAGCTGACACATAATACCTCTGTGGACTAGCTGCTCATTGCACAGTTGATACGTTCTTTGTCCTCCTCAGCTGGCAGTTTCTTAAGTGAATATAATCCATTCAGCAAATTTCCTGGAACTTCTCTTAACATACCTATGCAACTCTCTTACTCCTTTAAAACTGCACGTTCTTCCTCGACCTCTGCTCGGGCCGACAGCAGCGATAGCAAAAGCAGGAGTAGTTTGAAAGATTTTTCTTGTCCCTTTGTCTGTTTCCTTTGGGGTTTTTTGCAACATGCCTTCCTTAACCAAGACATATAGGAACTTAATTACTGCATGGATACTTGAGTACAGCTGAAGACAAAGAACAATGTGATAGATACAGGTTTTTGACATAAAAAAGCCCTTTGTTTTTCAAAAGAAAGGGAAGTGGGATATCCCCTTCAATTGTTCCTGAGATGATGATAATGTGACACACAAAAATGTGAAATACTTGTATTCTCTTTGTTTTCCTGTGAGGGCCTACAGGTATTTGGCTTCAGACAGTCCTCCTTTTGGTACTTGAAAGATGATATTGGAACTAGCTCTGTGGCAGCCTGTATTGCCAAATTTTATCCAAACTTTCTGTCATACCGTTCTGAAGGATGGTTGTGGGGGATTCAGTTTTGTGTTGAGAAGAACACCTATAAAGCAAATAGTGCTGTGCCCAGCTATTGGATTGTGAGTTGTACTAATTGTCTTCTCATTTTGTGCCTGTAAAACAGTTGCGCACACCTGTAGATAAAATAGTAAACTCTGATAGTGAGCTTTCAGTTGTAAATGTGCTGATTTGAGCAGTCATTTGAAACAATCCCTGTGCACTGTATTTCTTGGGATAGCCAACTAAGGGTATCAGCAACCTCATGTGAACAGTGGGATCGTGTCTTGGAACTTTCCAAAATTGGAACCATAGTATTAGTGGTGGTCTGCTGTTCGGCATAGTTTCAGGCTGTATTGAAATTGCTGCCTTGTTTTGATTTCACATGCATTCTTACCATAACAATGTTTTTGTTTTAGGGATTTATCAAAGATGTTCATGAGGACTCGCTCACAGTTGTATTTGAAAACAAGTAAGTATTTTATTTAAAAAAAAAATCATTTGAGTATTAGGTTGTTATTTCGGGTTTGTGCTTTTGGTGGTGTTTTTTGTTTGTTTTGACATTAAGATGAAGTAGATTTTATTAGAAATGTATAGTTCTAGAAGTACAGGCTTACTATTCTGTTCACAGTCTCTATGAACCACTATATCAGAATTCAGCTGATCAGATACACAGTCCTTTACATTTTTTGGTATCTTAATGATGTCCATAGATGTGACAGCCAAATTTAATTAAAATAATCAGTGACAGAGGCATGATGCTCTTACACTCAAGCAGAAAAAGGTGGAAAATACCAAAGTACTTCTATTAAGTAAACAATTCTCTACATGTCTGATCTGAGGAATGCTCATCAGTGCTCTCAACTAGAGGGGAACAGATAAATCAACCACTGTCAGGATACTTCTTTCATTTTAACTATTAAGAAAACAAATATGCATAGATATCCAGTCTAAAGATCCATTTTTTTTTTTTTTTTTTTGTGGAAAAGGCTGCAAATCTGGAGAAAGAATTATCCATGAGGCCCTCTTCTTTTACTATGTAAACACAGCAGTGCTAGGGACTTGTAGTGGCAAGTCAAATAATCCTTGGGATGGTAAAGTACAAATGAATACCTGTTGTTCGGCATTCAGACTGATAACACTGTGGATTACCTGAGAGATTTCAGGACTAATTAAGATATTCTGGGAGCTACATCCTCTTTCCTGTTTCTCTTCCAGTTGCTAGGTGGAGATCCTTAAAATGTGTCAGCATTTGATGTGAATATTGTTATTAAAATCTACCAGCACCAACCTGTAGATGAGTCTTTGAGCCTTTCTTCAAGAGAGATTGCTGGGTAATAAAAGTAATACTAGGGAGCGTGCAAGTGTGCGTTCATAAACAGTATTTTATAATTGTGAATGTATAATCCTAGGGTGGGTGTGTATATATGTGTGCACAGGTACAGTGTATACATATATACATGTGTATAAAAATAAATTCTAGGGGGGGGAAAAGAAGTAATCCTGGGGTTTACCCTTCAAAGTCCAGTCTTTGTTTCTTTCGAACCTGTGTTTTCTAGCCCTTCTTTTATGAAAAATAGTTAGAAGGTGAGGTGGCAACCATAGTTTGTACTAATACTTACTGAAGTGGTTATGGAAGATGTTACTGTCTTCTAGGTTTTCATACCCCCACGCCAAAGCGCGCCAAACAGAAAAAACAAGTTGGGTCCTTCATCCTATCCATGGTCTGAGGAGATGTGAAAAATATTCAGTTTCATATTTAACATCTATATTACTTTTCTTTAAGGTAGGAGGCTCTTTGCCTTCAAAGGATATACTTCCACGTGAGAAACCAAGTAAGCGAAAGGAAGTGCCTGTGGTTCACAGCAGGGGCTTTAGTTGTTGGCAAACACATTTCTAGTGTTTAGTATCCATGTCATCCGTGTGCTTTACAGAAAGTCTGGCAGCAGCAGCAGCCATGTTCCAAAAAGGATGGGCTACAACATATGTCGAGTGTTTTGTTGACCAAAAATAGGTCATATCAGGAAGCGTGGATACAGTTCTAGTCAAATTAATCTGTGATGTAGATTTGATAAATTGTTACCCTTTTTACTGAGTTAAATTCATAAGGGCTTTAGTAGAACCAAAGTTGGCAAGTGTCCTGTCCTGAATGCATCATTGTGTTGTGATAGTGATCAGCACTACCAAAGTAAACACATCTACTCCGCTAAAGGCGGTCTGAATTGTCACTTTGCATTTTCTGCTATTGTTAACCAGTCTTATCTACAGCTATTGTAAGGTTCCCAAAGTTGGTGTACTAGCACAGACAGCTAATGATGATTTTGTGGCCATAGCAATAATGAATCTCTGGGCAGATAGCCTTGATTCTTTTAAGAGACAAGTTTTGGAGGTAAGGACATGGAGGATGGACACAGATGCTTCAGGAACTGGAAACGTTTATTACTGTATGAGGCAGAAAATTGGATCTTGAGCTGCAATTTCATATAGACCCATTGGAGTTTGAAGCAGCCATATTGAAAGAAAGACTTCTCGGTTGTAAGAAGCAAGCACCTCCCTCTTTTGTAATTTGTGCCAGATATTTGGGATAATCATGCTGACTATTAGGCATCAGTTCCGTCAGATCCTCTTAGTAGGTAATTTATAGCCCGTCACAAGCCATTTCTTAACATCTTGTTTTGCATTTCACCAGTGAGATTCTCCAATTTTGGACTTTCTGCCATCAAAACTTTGACTCATATTCTGAGAACTGAGCCTTGTGTGCACTTTTCCACTGTTTTATTAAAAAATACCAAAACAGCTTGCAGCTGATAGGGGTAAGTCATTATTGGTCCATCCGCTTCTTACACAATTAGAGATGGAACCAAAAGTAGCCTACTGCAACTTCGAGTGGATTTTATTGAAGGTACAATGTCTCTTCAATCCTAGCATCTCATTACGGGGAATTTCTAACTTTCTGTAAGCTTCCGTTTGCTAGATTCCATAACTACAAGACACAGTTGAAATTCTCAAGAGAACTTTAAGTAGCTCATTTGAGTTTGCAACATTTTTGATCCTGTTGTTCAGTTATGATTATTATGCTCACGCTGTTTCTAAAGTGAAGTTTTATATTTCCTATAATTCAGGGAGTGCATTTTGTCCTCAAGCCTTTGCATCTGTTAGAGTAATAACTTCACAAAGGCAGGGAGGGGAAGGAAAAACCCAAAGCCTGAGTTTAGTGACCATTATAGTTGCAACAAGGGCAATTGAATTACAAATGATTTTTGCCAGCCCCGTTTCTCAGAATTAGAATGATATTTAAATAGCATTTTATGGCCAAAATGCCTTCCAACTTCAACAAAAGCTATCCATAATCTTCATGGGTTTTTTTCTTGTTTTTCAAAGTTCTACTATAGTTAAAAGAAAAACGGAGTCTATAATAAGGGTTAGAGCAAAACTGTGGATACCTCACATCTTTATTAAGTGAGGTATTTGAGCATAAGCTGTCTTTCTGAAGAAAACATATAAATGTATCCATCTTGTAGAAAATTGCAGAAGTGCCCATTGTTCTTAAGGCTGAGGCTTGTTCCACTAACTTAGGCTGCTCTGTTTTCATGTATTGTAAGTAAGCAAAACAAATTACTTGCAGTAATCCATACTGTTACAAGCTGGTTCTGGATCCTGTCTGTATCTGATGTGAACAAACATTGGAATGCTTTGACAGATATTGTCCCTCAGATATAAGTTAATAAGTTTGGAGGGGCGTGTTTTTTCCCCTGGTTTTATTTCAACCTGGGCAGAGTTGTCAGTTGAGTTTCTGACTAAAAGAGTGAGGAACGGCTGATGGTATTCCATGACGTTTGCACAGTAGAAGGAAAAGGAATTTCAGGAGAACACAGAGGATGTGAATTGCTCCAGTAGCCTTTGTAAAATGTGTCTAAAATATACACTTCTACAAGTAAAATGCTTTGTGGAGCCTGCTGTGGTAAAATGAATAGCCTTTCTGTACAAGAAGGTAAAATTTTAATTTTATATGCCTAATAATAATTGGTATTGATAAACAGATATAAAGGTATGTTTTGAACTGAAACTGTTTGCCAGACACTTAATGGGGAGTGTTAGCAAGTTTGTAGATAAAAGTGTAAAGTTTTGTTAACGATCAGAGTCAAATTTATATCTTCCCGGATACTATTTTTGTCTGGACAGGATTATTTTGTTCCTTTGCTTATAAGGTTTGCTTTCTAGGAGTGAAGAAACAGACTTGATTATATGGAGTGAGTTTAATTAAAACTCAAGATTTTTAAAAATAAAACTTAAGAAAACAACATGAAAATTCTAGAAATAACGTGTAATGTTTTCTTCAACTTCCAGTTGGCAACCAGAGCGCCAGGTACCCTTTAATGAAGTCAGATTACCACCACCCCCTGATATCAAGAAAGAAATTGGTGAAGGAGATGAAGTGGAGGTGAGTTTATTCTAATAAACTGTCCTGATCCATAACTGATTGTCCATTCAGGGTGGTGATGATGATTTTAAGTACATTGCCAAAGTGAAGATTTAAAATGGAGCATGTCTCTAGTGATGGATTTAGTAGGCTTTCAGTGAAACAGTGACATATAAGTTTTTTCACAGAACTACCAATGGAACAGTCTCAAAATCTAAAACTTAGAATAGCTGAGAATGTTTCAGAATTAGAACTGGGTAATTTTCATTTTTGATCTGGAATGTAACTGTGGGAAATGTTTTGATGTGAAGACATAATAAAGCTCTTCCAATAACAAGAGTTTTAACCCAGGTAAAATACCTGATACTATCTGGTAGGAAATTGTGTGAATTATACTCTTTTACAGAGAAACAGTGTTAACCATTAATGATGTATTAAACCGGGAAGTTAAAAGGTGCATGTTCTGTTCCCGGCTCATTGTAGTATCTTTAGTAATTTAGTAATTAGTTTAACTTCTGCTTTTTACTTATCCGTAAAATCAAAGTAATGAATTTCTTTAGGATATCTTTATAGTTTAGGGTTAGAAATCTAAGAAATAATGTAGTATAGGTGCTGGGTTTTTCTGTTGTTTGAAATACATGCTATTTGTTGGCTCTGTTAGAAGTCAAATGTAAAGGATTGTTTTCTACCTCACTATTGCAACATTTTTTGTTTAGTCTGCATGCAAATGACTTTGGCCTGTCAGAAGTATAATAAGCAGTAACTGAAACTTACAGAAGATGAGGAAAATGAAAGTTTCATAAGTCATCTGTTTTCTATCTGATCTTGCATTAACTTGGTAGTATTTCTTGAATGTGTTGTCATATGACTTGGTTCATTTCAGTAGTCCTAGGTATACCAAGTAAGCCAAGGACAAAACAAAAATCTTAACTGAGGAGTTACTTTTATGTGTGAACTCTCAGTTCAAAGTGTTTGAATTTCATGAGAAATTGCCCCTGAGTAAGCATTGAGCTGAGTTTTTGTCTTTAAAAATTTCTTCTGAATTGTTGGTAATATATGCAAAGGAAGTCGTTCACAATCCTTGTAGTGCAAAATAATAATTTGTGCAAGAAGCATGTGCCTGGGTAGTCGATACAAAAATTATTTTTGTGTAGCATACTATTCCTTTTTAATGAAAATTAGAAAAGTTGGGATGTTCTTTCTACGTTATATGTGCAGGCAAGTGAATTATGTCTGTACTTGCTTTCAGTGTTTCTTACTACTTCCGCTTTCAGGTTTATTCTAGAGCAAATGACCAGGAACCTTGTGGCTGGTGGCTGGCAAAAGTTCGAATGATGAAAGGAGAGGTAAATTAATTTAAAACCTACTGATTTTGTGCTGTTAACGTTAAATACAGTAAATATGAAAGGTCTTTGTGATGGAAAGACTATGAAAAAAGTACTACCAATACAAAAACATGACAAAACAATTTTAGATTGAGATCACTTTGGAATGACCCATGCTGTGTTACACAAGTGAGGGTTGTGTGTTTATAGCTGAGCAAGTCACTTCCATTATTAGTAGTTTAATTGCTTGGAGGATTGTATGCACGTGTAAGAACAGGACTTATAACAAACCTACTTTGTGAACTGAACTTGGTGCTAAAAATGAAGTGAAGCAATATGCTTTGCCTGTGGTTAAAGTCGGTGTTTAAACTTCATAAATTAAGCATGCTGTAGCTATTGATGTGTGGTGCTGTGGGTTCTTTTTTGTGTATGCATTTCTGCTCAGTGTAGTGCAGAGACACTGGTTGGTTTGCTTTTACATATGTCAAGTTTGTATTTCACCACTGGCTCTTAAGAGTTGCACGTGCAAAACAACTTGTAGATTCAGACACTGAAGTGTATAGAGCTATGGCAGTGTCTCATACAGTCTCATTAAAGCTTTATTTTGTGAAATGATAGCAAGAGAGTTTAACTTCGTGGTAGGAAGGGTCCTGTGTTTTGACGCTTCTTACTGTGTTAGATTCCTAAAACCAAAGGAAACAGGGTTGGGGAAAAAAAAATGTCCGATTTCTGATATTGTTTAAAAACTGTAAACAAATAGTAACTGCCATTGAGCTCTGTGAGGGTAAGGTGGTGGTAAACAGTTATCAAAGGAAGAGTCTGTGTCTTGATCCATGTGGATGAACAGCTTGTTAAGAAAACAAGAGGAGACAAACTGATTTAGAGTTTGTGATTTGGGGCTTCTCTGCTTCTCTTATGTCATAGAAATTTGGATTTTAGTATCAGTTACCTTGCTGTGCTGCTTATTTAAAAAAGGTAGTAAAAGAAAAATTCTGAATTTAAAAGCAGTTTTATCCAATTCTTAATTTTCTAGTGTTTTTGACAGAATAAAAATGATTTTTCATCCTCAGGTGGCTGGTACCTTTATACAGCATTGTCAAATCTGTTATTTTATGGAATTGCCCTCCCCAGAAAACCTCACAGTTCAATTTTGGCTTCTTTGTGCAGTCTTTAACATGGATTCCGTATTCAGATTTTTTTCCTCAAACGTGAAATTCACAAACAACCTCTGTATCTAATGATAGTTAGCTTTGTGATTGTTCTGATAACCAGAATGATCTTTAACTATAGGAGTTATTTTTTCTTTAAATGGAGGTAGTTCTATTAAATTTAATTGTCTGTTTAGTATTTATTTTTCATTATTTTAACTTGTTTTGTGATGTTTCAAAGCAGCTTTATGTGATTAGGATGATACCTAAGCTAAACTTAAAACTGGAAATTGGAAAATAGCATGTGGAAAAATGCATCATGACCTTAGTGATTCACTTTTTCCTGATGCTTGAGTAAATTGTGTGTATTGACAAAAACAGATTTGAGGGAGGGAGAGGAGAAAGTACTGCTGCATTCCTAAATTGTGTACAGGTGGAAGGGAGGATAGGAGGAAGCTGCATCCCTAACACAAAGCCAGGCATGTGTTGGGTTGAAGTGTAGGAGTTGGATTATTGGTAGCTGTTAAATCTTCTTAGTTCTCTTGCCTTCCTAAATTTAGGATAGTGTGTATCAAAAAGATTGAATTTTTATTTCCCTTTGATCTTACATGATTTGCAGGTAGTTTGCCCATTGAATCAGTGGATTTGCCTTTTTTTCTTTTAAAACTGTTGCAGAGCAGATATTTCTATGAAGAATGAGTTCTTTGCTTCTCTGTTAGGTATTTTTTAGAATTGGAACTCCAGTAAACATCTTGAATTTTGGAATGTGAACTGCACTAAAGTAGGTATTTGAAGAGGGATGGACATGAGAAAAATCAGTTAAAGATGCTTTTATAGGGACTGAAATTATGCTGATACGGTGCCCTGACTTCACTGAGGTATCACATGGGTATGGAAATACATCTAGGCTCATTTGTGTAGAATTGTAACACTGCATCAAAGCAGATATATGTTTTAGTCAATACATTCACATTTTGTACTTTCTTGGTGATGCTGACAAGTCTTTGCTGTTCCTTACTGAAGTTACCATTTAAAAAAAAATTCTTCCATAGTTTTATGTCATTGAATATGCTGCTTGTGATGCCACTTACAATGAAATTGTCACTTATGAACGACTCCGACCTGTGAATCAAAACAAAACTGTCAAAAAGAACACCTTTTTCAAGTGCACAGTGGATGTTCCTGAAGATCTGAGAGATGCGTGAGTAGCTCTGCATGCTTTAATAAGGCATTTACTGTATTTGAGGGTGGGAAAAACCCCTCTTGGCTTACGTTTTAGAGACAGGTCCATGAAGAACCTTAAGGGTGGCTATGGCTGCAGTAGCTGGTTTAGAAACTGTTGTCTGGGATCCCTGCTGAGCTTTTAGTTTGAGGACAAAAGGGAGCTTCAGGTTGTGCTTCAGGCTTGGAGAAGTGATGCACTCACAGTGGGCCTCTGGTACTGAGACTTGCCAAATAACCGTGATGGCATCCAGGCCACAGAGAAATAAGCTCAGGAACCGTGTGAAGGAGATGGGGAATTTTCCAGTTTCTGAGCAGTCTTTGCTGTAAACTATGAAACATTCTTGGTTCTGATCATGATATTACATGTTCTGTTTTGATGCGACTTGTTGAAATAACAATCATTTTGTCTCCTTAGGTGTGCTAATGAAAATGCACATAAAGATTTCAAGAAAGCTGTGGGAGCATGTCGAATTTTTTATCATGCTGAAACTGCTCAACTAATAATACTGGTAAGTAATTATTTCTATGTAAATGTTGCATGAATTTTCAGTGTATTATTTATGGGAGGTATATAGCCAGCTGTATATTTGTATGGAAAACGGTTTAACTTGTCAAGCTATGTAAATTGTGAGAGCTTTAATATATAAGGAGATGTGTTTAGATTTAATCTCTGGGAGTAGGCCTTTTGGAGCGACTACCGAGTGCTGCACTGCATACAGCCTAAATTTAGGAGCAGCTTCCAGTCTCATTGTTTTTATGATTTTTGTCATCCACAACTGAGTGCTGTTTCACTGATGTGTGCAGATGGCTCAAAGCTAACTGGAGCTTACTCTGCTCTGGAGCAGTAGATTTCCCCCTGTGTTACTGTGTTACATTTTGCACTTTGACCTACAGCTGTGTTTCCACATGAAGAACTGCATTGGTTCAGCAGAGCTGTGAAGGAATTGTTCACTTAAATTCTTCTGTCATGGTTTTCTCTTCTTACATAGAGTTTTCCCAGCCTTAGTTTCTCTTTACAGTTCTGTTTATTTAGTATTATCCACGTGAACCGCATTCTCTGGAATTGTGTTTTCCTTGCTTATTTCCTAGCTCTGCCATTCAGACAGTGAATGACAAGTATATATATGGTAGAATGATATTTAATTTGTTTGTCTGGGGAATATCAAGGGGAAAGAATTACTGTTGTATATCCAGCAGCAAAATCCTTAGTGTAAAATATGCTGTGAGAACAGAAAATTTCTGTTTGCGGAGGTGGTGCTGAATTTCTGATTTGTTTTGAGGAAGAATAATGTCCATATAAGTTCTGGAAATTTAGATTATGATTTAATTTAAATAGGTTCCTGGTTTATCCTTTAAATGTGGATTTGCTTAAAAAATGAAACTTCATGTTCCTTCTCTTCTGTAGTCTGCCAGTGAAGCAACAGTGAAGAGAGTGAATATACTGAGTGACATGCATCTGCGCAGCATTCGTACCAAACTTATGCTTATGTCAAGAAATGAAGAAGCTACAAAACACTTAGAAGTAAGCCAGAGCTTGTAATTCTTGTTGCTTGAAACTGAGCACGTAACTGTACATTACATTGCGTGCATGTGGATGAGTCTTACTTTGTTTTCCTTTCAGTGCACAAAACAGCTTGCTGCAGCATTTCATGAGGAATTTGTAGTCAGAGAAGATTTAATGGGACTTGCTATAGGAACACATGGCAGTAACATACAGCAAGCCAGAAAGGTTCCAGGAGTTACTGCCATTGAGCTGGAGGAGGATACTGGTACTTTCAGAATCTATGGAGAGGTAAGGGGGAAACTTTGTATGAGTCTAATGAGCATTTCACTTGATATCTGCTTTTAGAATGGTGAGAGCTGTACCTAGAACTAAGAACTGGAAATAGCTGAGTAGTTGTCCGAGTGACTATATGCATGTTCACACTACGGCAGCTTATACTGCGTGTATTTGAAATACAAGACTTCATTGCGATGGTGACCTCTGTAAGATGTGTTGTCCTAATTAGTCCATGTCCTGATGCACAAATTTTATAACTGCACAGTACATCTGTCAGCCTGAGAGAAGTATCATTTGCTATTTTACTTGATCACAGATTTTTACTCTTTTTTCCCCTTCAGACTGTATATGCTGTTCTTGTTGGTTCTCCCCCTCCTCCCTTTCTAGTTCCTGTGTGTGGTGTCTGCTCTTCTGACCTAGCCAAATGTGTTAAAAGACTATCTGCTGCTCCCAACACTTTTATTTTGGCAATTTAATGCTGGCTTTGGCCATATTTGGCAATAATACTGGTTTGCTCTCAGTTAATTCCATTTGTGTGACTCTTACCTGATCTGTTTTAACTCTCACAAGTGCCTTGAAATGTAACTGTCTTTGGACCAAAACACTAATCCATTCAGGAGGCAGAAGAGTAGTGACAAAGGTGCCTCTGTCACCAGGGCCACTCAGAACATGTCTTGAGGGTTTCTGTCCCATGTTACCAACTCTACAGGTGGCACTAGTACCTGAATCTCTGGTGTTAACACTTCCAGAAATCCTTCATTGTCTACTGTTTCATGAATCTGTGGTCTTGAATTATGCTCCATGCATGTCAGGAGTAGAACCTGGTTGTGATCCAAGGGTCAGATGAAATTGGTATTGCTGAGAGAAGGCCAAACTTTTGTACTCTTCAGTATCTCTGCAGTTTTGTGTCCTTTCTCAGGAAACCTTAAACACTTCCAGGGTATCAGGGTGGCAACAGATCCTTTTTTGACCTCATACTACGAGTAAATCACATCTCACAGTTAATGAAGATGAATCAGACAAGTTTAAATGCAGTAAAATGTCTAGTGTACTCCAGTTTTGAGCTCCTTAACATGAATGATGTGATGCTGAAACTTGTGGAAAGGTTGTGACTGTCACCAGCCTCTTACAGTAGTGCATGGCAACGATTATAAATACCAGATGCCCCCTAAATAAAAATGCCTTTAGACACATCCAGCGTTGTCCTTCCTAGAAGTGATAGCTGCTTCTGAAAAAGCCAGGCAACCTAAACATTCCATGTGACTAGGGCTTCAGCATCTGGGTGTACTTGTCTACTCTTTTTACCTCTTTTCAGCTGAAGTTGGCAAGCAGCCAGGCCCTAATGGCCGAATGCATGGGCAGACAATTTTAAGTTGAGAGATGTGTGGGAGTAGTGATCCAGTGTCCTTGATGCTGTAGTGAGGGTCAGAGGGTCTCCCACAGCTAATGTTTTGCATGCAGACAAAAGTTCATTGTTACTCAGGGCCAGAATCTTTGAGGGAAGGAACAGGGAGATAGATTTTAAAGAATATTGGAAAGCTGTATGATTAGAAGGAAGCTAAACTGTATGGGATGCTGTTTGTGCTTTTTCCTTGTCTGGTCAAGACCGCTTTGATTCCAAGACCCTTCCCCTTCTGCCTGAACTGCTGCTTGTGGTACTTGTTATGGAGACCACAGTGCTGTGAAGAAGGTCAGAGCTTGGACAGTGACTAGCTATCCCTACTTTTGCAATCTTGTGCTTCATCAGGAGGAAGAGCCTTATCAGAAACAGAAGAGCTTCTCTTAGATTTTTATTACTGGCCAAATTGAATTGCATTCAATTCTTGTGCAGTTTTCAACACTTGAGCTTCTTTCCTCTTATACCATTTTTTTAAGGTACTTAACTGTATGATAACTGTTCTTTGGATAGAAGGGTAACAAGGTCCTATCTATCCCAGATTTTTTCAGGCGGCTGTTACTTCTTGTTTTCCCTTTGGAGAAAACAAGAAAACTTGTTTCCTGTTTGGAGCTTCCACTATCTCAGTTCTGTTAGAACTAAGAGAGTAATACACATTTTATTTTCTTGAAGAAAGACTTGTATCACAACAGAAAAAACAGTGTTCCCTGCTGTGACTTGGGGGCTTTATCTGCATGGGGATAAGGCTTCTCAACTGACTCCCAGAGGTAGTTTTGTTTTTTTTCCATTCGGGAAGGTCTAAAAGAGCTATGAGGACTTTAGAGAGACTTTCAAAACCTTGTCTCAGGCTGGTGTGAGACTCCCAGGAGAGATCCTCCATTTCTAATGGGAGTGCTCTCCACCAGCATGTAGCCATTAGGTTCTACTGTGTTACAAAACATTTTCCCTCAGATCTGCAGCCATACAGTTCTTGTTTTGCACTCACGTAGAATTCTCCTGCTGCAAAAATGGTAGGTATAATGCTGAGTTTAGAGAAACACCCTGCATTTAATTTTTCTATTAAAGACTCCTCTAGTAATGTGGACATGTCTTGATTGTATGTGAAATAACCAGAGCATGGTTGGACGTATAGACTGTAATTCAGTTAAAAAGGTAGTTAATAGTAATTGGAGTACTTCAAGGTCTTTAATCTGTGTGCATGCTAATTTTTAGAGAGAAATTATTTTTCTTTTCCTTTTCTGAATTACTGACTGTGAGGAACTGAGTATACATTGTCTAAAGCAGCTTTATATGCTATCTCATAGCTCTATATGCTATCTGTTGTGGTGTGAATGAGTCATACAGGTTGTACTTACGTAAAAATTCCGAGTCCTTGTGGCAAAGTGTATAGATAGACATATGGGTGCACTGGAGAGCTGCAGTTACTGGCAGTTGTTCATTTTCTCATCCTGACTCTGCTTCTGTGAAAGCAGTCGCTGTTCCTTCATCTTTATTTGGGAGAGAACTGATAAACAGACTTCCAAGGCAGGACATGGTGAACTCTTCAGTTGTGTGCTGTTCGTAGAGTTCATTGAAGGTGAACAACTGATAGCGTGTGTTGAAGTTAGTATCATTTTAGCACTTGCTTTGAATATGCAGCATAGCCTCTGCTCCCTACAACTTCCTGTTCATCTGTGTTCCATGCTTGATGGCTTGTTTCATTATTGTGAAAGCCAATTCACCCATGTTTCTCTTGCTATCATTTTGACCTCTGCCAGAAGTAAAGATTTACAGCTTTTTTGTTCTTCTAGTACTTCCCAATTTGATTGAAAGATGCAGGAGCTGGTGGTACTCTTACCCATGTGTTGCCTAAAAAATGACAGATGAAAGGGCTGAGATACTAGTATAAAATGAAAACTGCTCAAAAGCTGTTGTTACTGACTAGATGCTGATACTCATTCCTTAATTCGACACTTTTGCTGTTGCGAATTTGAAGCTTTGTTTCTTCTTTCAGCATCTGTATAGCCTCAATTAACTGTCGGTTAATTTCTGTCATTTAATAATAAAGCTATAAGAGAGCATTTATAGGAGTTCTCCCCACTAACCAATGACGCTGTCCTGTCTTGGAAAACACTGTAGATGAACTGTGGCCAGAAACCTGCATTCTTGCAACGTAGAGGTGGTATGGTTAGGGCAGATTCATTAGTGCAGTACACCATTTTAGTGATCACTGTAGAGTTCAGGTTGCACTAGTGTAATTTGCCTGCTGTTACAGGAGAGAGTTTGCCTGAAGGTGCTAGGTATTCAGGCTTAATTTCCTGTCAAGCATAAGACAGGAGAGGAACAGAAGTAGAAGAATTTCTGTAGAGAAAACAGAGAACTTCCTACCTGTAGCCAGTTCTAAACAGGCTTGGTGTGCTCTGTGTGTACACTCCTATACCTTCCTACAGTGCCGTTGCTCTGAATCCTCCCTTTGCCTGACCGCTGCTGAATTCTCCTGTAGAGCACTGTGCGCTGAACAGAGCCTCCGGCCTTTCTGCAGCGAGTCCCTTTCCTGAAGATACAAGTGGATCGTGGGGTGGGCAAGCCTTCTGAGTGTGCACACACCTGGAGGAGTTATGTCACTTTTGGCAGCGTTTATGCACTGAGGATTAATGTCTGTTTGCAAACAGTACTTGGTATTAAGACTTATATGCAAAATGGGTCTATCTGTTACAAAAAAGGTTCTGTGACTGATTTTGTTGTTTTCTCTGTGTTTTCTCAAATACTAAGAGGACAGAAGCTTCATAGAGGAGAAAACTTCTAACGGCTGTTTTATTTAGGCTGTTCTGAAAAATCAGTACACCTTTCTTATGGAAAAGGCTGTAAAGCCAGTCACTGCTTAGAGTGAGCCTGTAAAGTTCTGTGGAGAGATTGTCCTTCAACCTTGGAAATGTCTTAGCTTTATCAGGAGTTTAAAATTCATTTTCTCCTTCCCCATTTTTCCACACATGGCCCTCTGGGAAATGTAATGGTGTATTACATGTTAATGACATTAAAAATTGCAAAATCAAATTTATATTGCTGACAGTATCAATGGTAGCACAGTTTCTGTTGAGAAAAACTGGATACTTCCAGTTAAAGGAAAATGCAGAGAGTAAACTATAGTTTTATGGTTTGCCCATCTAATCATTCACTGAGAAATCAGGTGAAATGAGGTATATGATCCAAAGTTTCTGTTAATGTAGTATTCTTGTAAGATGAAGTTTCTATGAATGCTGGTAGGACCTCTTAAAAATTTGTTTCGAGTTAGTATGGAATCTTTGTGATAATTGTATTGAATTTTTTATAAATGGACTCTAGACTTGAAAATCTTGTCTTGATTTTGGAGAAAATTAATATAATTAGATGTGTTTTCCCAGTTAATGTCTCCCAGAAACTGCTTCAAGATAGATCTGTAAGATATTTTATGTCTGGGGTTTGCTCATGATAAGTTGCAGATAATATTTGGAAGTGTCTTGAAATAACATGGGAGAAGTTGGTTTATTCATTACTGATGCTTTGCTTTGCTACTGAATTTTGTCTCTGGGCATTTTACTCAATTCAAAACTAGATTAGTCTTGTCTCTGTTGCTTTCTTTGGAAATAAGTTTGATGTTTGGAAGACTTGCAGCTGTTGCTACATGGTTTTATTTTTAACATACGACATTCACATTACAATTTTTTTAAAAATTCATTTCCAGACTGCTGATGCGGTAAAAAAGGCTAGAAGTTACTTGGAATTTGTGGAGGATTTTATTCAAGTTCCCAGAAATCTTGTTGGTATGTAATACTGCTAAAACTTAAACTTGGGGAAAGGGACCCTAATCAGCAATGACTCTGCAAAGAAGATTTAGATGCCAGTATGTTATTTGATTTCTCCATTTAAGTAGAAAGTGATTAATCTTTTTAAACTATAGGTACCATGGAATTAATAAGAAATTACATATATTATTGTTGAATAATACTTTGTCAGGATTTTAACACTTAAAATGGTTTGATTATGGACTTGTACTATCTAATTTAATGGTAATATTTGAAGTTCAGATTCTAGTAGAAAAATTATTTGCTAAATTGACTGCTTAGAAATGCTTAAACTAAATTCCAGAATTTAATATGGAAGTACTACACTTGACTTGCAAGAATGACACAAGACAATTCTCATGTTACTGCTCCCTCCTGGGTTCAGGTTTGTTAGAGATGGTGGCTGGATGGTGTTGAGCTGCTCTATAAACCAGCAGTGCTTGTCAGTCTCATCCTCGGGCTAGAAATGGGCATTTTTCCATGTTTCAGCTTTATGAAGGTGTAGCTTCCCAAAACTTGTAAATGCGCATCATGGTAGTTGCTGTATCATAAGATACCTAAAGGTGAGGTTAATCTTATTCCCCTTCAAGAGAAAAACACATCTTTCCCTAGTCCAGTCCCTCGTTCAACTCCTCGTGTCCTGCTGCTTGTGCTCGTGAGTCTGGCAGCTTCCTGCTCTACCTTACCAGCCCACAGGCAACGCAGGCGTGAAGGGAGTATCCAGAGTGCAGGTGTTGTACCTGATTCAACAGCAGTTTGGATTATCCAAAGGAGAAGTTAAAAGCTGTACTTTAACCTCCTGTGGTTTTGGGCTTAGAGCTTGCATATTATAGACAATGTAATTTAAATAATTCATGTGCAAACTCCTAAAAATTTAAAGACTTTCAAGGTTTTATGACTTGAGCAAGTTAAGGTGTAGTGTTTGGGGGTTTTTTATAGGACCTCTGCAAATTATGTATTTGATGCAACTTGATGATTCTCTCATGTACCTGATGTTAAAGTTTGTTTTAACATTCAGCAAATCAGTTGTTTGTACCTGAACACATTTTTTTCTGTAATCTTATTCAGCAAAGCTAGTTGAACTTTGCTAAATCTAATATTAAGCAAATTGAGTTTTTGAGGGTTTTAGATAGCATTCACTAAGGTGAACATACTGATATAAGAATCATGGCACTAGTTGTAGTACTGTGTTTAACTGAAAATGCTACCTTTACACAATTACAGTACCAGTTTATGACAAAGGCAGACATCTTGCCCAAATCACCCATGGTAATATATGTAAGCAGACATATATTTAGCTATACTTTGTGAAGATGCCCAAGTTAAAAGAAGTGTAGTGATTGTTAATGACTCAGATTGAAGATACAGCACTATCCCCAAGGCATTTCTTTCTGTACCAAGAACGAAGAGTGCCATCTGCTGAATTGCCAGTTTCAGCTACTGAAGCTTCTTGGGACTGAGGACTTTTTCCCAAATACTGGCTAAGCATTATCCATAGAAAAATGTTTAACACTATAATGAGTGTGGTTTTTCAGTATTAGTAACAGGGTCACTGTGCAAAATGAAATTGTAGGCATACAGAATGATTAGCTGTTACATGTCTTTTTAAGACAAAAAGATAAATAAAAACCTGCTGAGCTATTTGAATTGTTGAGGGAAGGAAACAATTTTTAATGCTATTTGCACTTTACTTTGTATAATGTTGACATCTGCCGTAAAGAATGTTCCTTACGGAGCATTCTGTCACATGCTTTCGGCTGTTACACCGTTTTTGCAGAGGTTCTACCTTCCTTCACTCATAATTTAAACATTAATGTTTTTGAGGGCCAGATATCTGTAGCTTGAATGAAGAAATTTTTCTGCATAACATTAGTTTAAGGAAGAGCTAAAATCTTTTAGTAAGGGAGCAAAGGAGTCACTCTCCTGAGATGTAAACATACAAGTTCTGAAGAACGTTTTGGTTTAGAAACCGCACATTTCAAAACAAGTATTTTAAAGGTAGTATGGGTAATACTCATGTTTGTTGTAAAGGTAGAATTAGATTTCGAAAACCAATTATGAGTTTTTTACTTTTTTAAGAGGCTTCCAACAGATATATATGCCTGTCAAAATGTCAGGAAAAATTGATCGAGGGTACGTGTGGAGTCAAGGGGTGCAAATAATTTTGATACATACATTTAAAATAGGCATTTGCAAAACTTTTGAGCCATTTTATTCTTAGTCTAGTTCTATTTTAAACTTGTGTGTAGTGGTGATCTTCATCAATGCTTGTCATTCTATGCAGAAAGAGATATATATAAAAACACTTAATTTTGGAAGTTTTCGCCTCTTTCTTCTGGCACAGTGTGGAGTTTCTTTGGGGTTTTTTGAACCTCTCTGTATTAGGAGAAAACTTTGAAACAAAGTGAATGGTAAAGAAGAGTTAGGTGGTTGTTACAATTATGTTATACATAACTTAAAGTATCAAGAAACCCATTAAGATATTTTGCACATGGGTGCAAAATTAACCATTCTTGCCCTCTGAAGGAAAAGTTATTGGAAAAAATGGAAAAGTGATTCAGGAGATTGTAGACAAGTCTGGAGTCGTCAGGGTGAGAATTGAAGGAGATAATGAAAATAAACTGCCCCGTGAAGATGTAAGTACCTTATTCCTTCTTCCTATGATTAGGTTTTTATTTTCAAAACCAGTCATGCTGAGCCTTTTAACAAAGAATATGTAGGAAAATATATGCAGAAAGTGAGAATTTCTGGGACGTGACTCAAATGAGTTAAAGTGCTACCTTACGGCATCAGAATGGGATTGCTGTTTCATCTCTGCGTCATTGTGCAGTTTATAAATAACAGCCTTCATGGCCTATGCACCCTTTTTTTCATGGCCAACCTGTAATAGTGGTGGTGATGTCTGTGTTACAGACACCATGTTTTTGTGATTAGAGTAGTTTTCTAGGGTATATGCTTGTGTACTATTTAATGAAGCCACTTTTATAACTATTCTGTGGATAAACAGAGAGCAATTTTAAAGTGTGTTTTCAGACTGGCATCTTGCAGTAAATTCTATATGAAACAATTCAGGAAAGGTTTTTTGCTGCTGAAGCGAGACTTTTTTAAATCTTTTTTTAATATGTATTTTAGCTGCATAACTAATTCGGGGTTGATAGTGTTCACATAGTTTAAATATATGAGAACATAAGATAAAAACTTCTAAAGGCGCTTCATCTTGTAAAGTTAGTTTAATTAACCACTTCTTAGTAAACTATGGATGCTTCTACACACCTGCTGTGATAAACACACACAGCAGTGGTGGTTGGGGGGTGGGAGGGGGAATATAAACGCTGTATGTCACGTTACCTCAACTGCCAGAATAGCTTTTTGGGAAAGCTGGACAGTCTTAAGTCCGTAACATATAAGCCCCTACCCTCACCCCAGTCTGAGACATTTCTAGTGGATATTTGCAGCCCGAGGGTTACTATCTTTGCTTGTTTATCTCACTTTTGTAACTTACAAAGGTTTTTTTTAATAATTTTAACAGAAAGTGTTGTTTTCTTTATAATGTTCTTCTTGAAAATAAAACTTGACATTTTGTTTCTATAGGGAATGGTACCATTTGTATTTGTTGGTACTAAAGAAAGCATTGGAAATGTCCAAGTTCTTTTAGAATACCACATTGCATATCTAAAGGTAAGTGTATTTCAGAAGAAAGAATCTGTGCAGGAAACTTTGGTTGAAGTAACAGAATTTTTGAGTAACAGCTTCGGGGGGATTTGCAGTTGATAAACTGTTTCTCTGTATATTGGGATTTAAGGTTTGGTGCCTTGAACCCCCCCCTTGCCCATAGGTGTTACAGAGGCCTTTAAATGCATTATCATGGTTACTTAGAACTGTCAGTCTTGAAAGGATTGGACTGTAAATAACACTGGTTTAAGAGGTGTTTGGGAAGATAATTGGCAATTGTTTTTTTCTCTGTTAGTGTTCTGTTGTCCTGAGGTTAATGCTCTGTTCGGGTAGGATAGAATTTCTAATAGTAACTCACTAATACTATGTAGTATTGGAACAGTTGCCCATTTAGATTAGTTGGCTTTGCATGGAGTTGTGTTGACTTAACAAAAATAATGAATCGTTACTTTATCAGTTTGCTTTTTTTAAATTTGACTAGAAAATGTGTGGTGAAGTGTAGTTAAGAAAAATAATAATAGTCTTACAAAAATCTTTCAGCATGGTGATCTAAGAGAAAGGTTTTAGATTTCTTGCAAAACTCAGAGATTGCAGAACTCGTATTTGAATTCTGTTATTTGCAGTCCACCTTCAAGGTGGTGGTAACTCTTCTACGGGAATGCCAGTTTTTAAGATGACTTCATGAACAATGGCATTTTGTGAGGGGAAAGAACATTTCTTTATCAACAATTTTTTTTTGTTTCCTTTTATGTAGGAGGTAGAACAACTAAGACTGGAAAGGCTCCAGATTGATGAACAATTGCGTCAGATTGGTATGGGTTTCAGACCGTCTTCCGCTAGAGTTCCTGAAAAAGAAAAGGGTTATACAACTGATGAGAGCACCCTCTCCTCAGTGCAAGGTTCCAGATCCTACAGTGGAAGAGGGAGAGGCCGCAGAGGCCCCAATTACACATCTGGTTACGGTGAGTTTTCTTGAGCATCTGTTGAGCAAGTCCTCAGGATTATTTGTGAATCCATAACTGTCTCTAGATTTCTGTTCAGCATAGTTGAGTGAAGGTAGGGTTGAAAACTTAGAATTGCCATTTTATTTTTTACATGGCTCAAAACACCTAACTAGATTTACATTCGTGTTGAAGTTAAGTTTTAAACTGAAAAAATGAGCAAACCAAACTGGTAAGATCTTGGCCTTCAGCAGTAGTGGTTACATCATACAAAACTGGAAAGAGAAATTGGCACAGATACTTTTCAGGAGACTCAAGTTAAAAAAAACATCATCTGGAATTAGCATTATTTGTTTTGATTAGGAGAACAAACACTTGTCTGTGATTACGGCTATCTTATGAATATATTTCAAGAAGTAAATCAAAATAATATAAAATGGAGACAGCACAAAATCCTGTTGTGTTTTTTTTTTTTAATTTGCTCAGGATCTAACTGGATTTGTTTAAGATGTAGTGAGGTATTCTGATGCATTTTTAAATTAACGAGGAGCTGCTGTTTGTTTCCCTAGAGGTGCACATGTCTTCTTTTCATTCAGCAGCAGCTCCCCAAATGGAGACAGTCTGCATTTTGAATATAGATGTATTTCACAAAGAAACGTAGGTTCTCCAGTAAACAGCAAAGAAAAATAATCTATTTATTCAAAATAGTAAATTAGTCTTGATCACTTACATGTAGCTCACTTCTGTTACAAGATCAGACACGTTGTTCTTTGGATTTTATAGTCTGTCACTGACTGTAGCTTCCAGGATCATGCCATGTTGGTCAGGTTGATTCTGATGATAATGCTAATGTTTGTACATTTTTTTACTATTTCCCAATGAATTATTTGACTAAACTGTAATGAAAGTTGTTCAATTTGTTTATATACACACAGACTTTCATTTGGAAAACTTACTATTTTTTTTTTCCCCAAAAAATGGCGAGAATTGCATGTTAGAACCACACGGGTCTAAATATCGTTATTCCAGAATGGTTAGTAGGGAGAGTTCCTGGATGCTTAAAACAAATAGTAGGTGTTGAATTTTCAAGTAGTGAAAAGCTATGTGGGTTTGGTTAGTGCAGAGATGGTGGAATATTATGGATGCGATTTAATATAAACAGTTAAATTTCTCAAGCAGCATTACAACAGCCAGAAGAGGTTGCTTAGCAACAACCACCAGTATAAGGTGGCAAAGTTGTCCTTGGGAATTTCAGAGAAGTTGCCTAGAAACTGCACCAAATGCCTGCAGTGTATACACAAAGAGAGGAAATACTTTTTAATCCTTGATTTATCTGTGTACATAAATTACAGTTTTTGTAATTTTTGAGCCCTTATTTTGCACATTATAATAATCTTAAATTGAGAATCTTAGAAACTTAGGTAACTTACGCTCCATCTATATTTTATATATGCATATTTTTTATACATGAGTGTATATATATAATATAAGATTATATATCTATATTTTTATAAGTATATATTAATAAGTTCATTTTATATTTATACATTATATATGTAAAAATGACATATATATATATATATACACACACACATATATATATTAAAAAAACCAGCCATGCTGGTTGTAAGACTTTTGTGAGGATCTGACACCAGAATATAATCCCAAATTTCATATTCATTTCCAATTTTCTTTTCCTTCTTGTACAAGGTACAAACTCTGAGCTCTCTAATCCCTCTGAAACAGAATCTGAGAGAAAAGATGAACTTAGTGACTGGTCCTTGGCAGGAGAAGATGACAGAGAAAGCAGACATCAGCGTGACAATAGACGACGTCCTGGAGGACGAGGACGTAGTGTATCTGGAGGTCGTGGGCGTGGTGGACCTCGTGGTGGCAAGTCATCCATTAGCTCTGGTACTGAGTTTCAAATGTATTTTGAATTTAGCTTGTGTTCCTTGAAATTTTCTGTATAACCTATTAGTATTTTAAAATACTCCATTTTTACATTATAATCTTAATACATTGGGATTTCAATAGAATTGTGTGATAGTTTCTTGTCATACATTATATTGTTAGATTTTCATCTGTTTAATGCTCACAGTGATCTTCATCTCCTTCCTCTACCACACACACATAATAATGATATTAGCAAAGTTTGTAAGCCTTTGGCATGTTACCTATGGCTGCCTTCTGAATTAAGCTTATGTTGAGGTACAGAATGAGAGAAGAAATCATAGAATGGAAGTCGTCTTAATGTTTTATCAGAATTTGACTGTGCTAATTCATAACACTTTAATAGTATCAAAAGTACCATGCTGCTCTGAAGTGAAAGGTGTATTTTACACATTTAGCAGTTTTGAGTAAAAGTTCTCTAAATGTCACCTTGGAAACCTTTGTGATGAAGTAATACAAGTGCCTGTCATGGTGCCTCAGAATACTGTTGGATTAGAGCCAGAGCAAAACCAGTATGAAATCATAAATACTGTAGTTCTGTGTAGTACACCTTTTTGTAAGGTTGCTTTCTGCTTTGAAACTTCCACACGCAGATGTAAGTTAGCCTGGAAATCAAATTATATGTAACTGCAGTATCTTAGGTGGAAATTTTTTGTTTGTTTAGTGCTTAAGGATCCGGACAGCAACCCTTACAGCTTGCTTGATAACACAGAGTCGGACCAGACTGTGGATACTGATGCTAGTGAATCTCACCACAGTAGTAACCGCCGCAGGAGGTCACGCCGGCGAAGGACTGATGAAGATGCTGTTCTTATGGATGGAATGACAGAGTCTGATACAGCTTCTGTTAATGAGAATGGTTTAGGTATGTAAACAGTTGGATGACAGTCCCAGAACAAGCTAAGAAAAAGTGTGTTGTCCATGTAAGCGTAGTGAAACACTTGTTCATTTTTGTTAGTGATGAATTGTTGTTCTGTTAAGGTTGCTGTCTTATTAAAGAAAGACTTCCGACATGGCTCTGCCATGAAATCTCCTGTTTACTTAGCTCCACTAGTATTTTCATATGCCTTTTTTATAAAAACTGTCTGATGGAGACACCAAAGACGTAACTTGTTTCCCATTAGTACTGCTGTTTTCATAGAAATAGTGCTGTTGAATCAGCATTCTGTTTTGTCCTTGGTAACCTCAGTCTCGGTGTAGGAAAGCTGCTGAAGGCGCTGTTAATTTGTCTCTACCCAGCTTCTGCTTAAGTACTTTCCCTCAGTAAATTCTCTTGATACTCACTGGGACAAGAATATAATCTGTTGCTTAATAATATAGAGAAAACCCTCTTCTTTGTTGGGTTATGTGGCTAAAATTTGACCTATGGTTCGTTACTTAATAAATTAAAACTGAGGTCATTAAGCATATGCCTAAACATTTTAATGAGCTAAGAGCAAAAAGTAGAATCTAGCTTTTGTATTATTGTATGTGCTTTCAGTATAAAATTATGTTTTTCTTTCAGCCTGTCTTACTTAGCCCGTCTCTTTAACAGAAGCAATTATAAGTGCCCCATGCTGAAACTGCTGAAGAATTTACTTATTTATTTTATCATCAGAAATAGTTCATGGTAAACTTTGCAATTGCAGATGATAGTGACAAAAAACCCCAGCGACGCAATCGTAGCCGCAGGCGTCGCTTCAGGGGTCAGGCAGAAGATAGACAGCCAGGTAATTCGAGTGGAGCTGTGGGTAATCTCAGGTCAAAAGCATGAGAGAATGTTGTGTCTGCTGTTTTACATATAGCTGCATAATATAAAAAGGTTACTCAATAACTAATAAGACTACTAGATAAAGATGAAAGACATTTCTTCTACTAGGAGAACTTATAAAAGTTCTTAATCTGCCTAATGTAACTAATTTATAATGTCTAACTTCTCGCTTGGACATACGAGTTATGCTTCTGATCCAGGTGTCATTGAAGTCAATAGCCAAACCGCTGTTGAGTTCAGTGGCCCGGGATCAAGACAAACATGAAGGTTCATGGTCTGCACTCACTTGCATCTGTGCGCTTGCACGGGATGTGACACGGCCTTTTCAGCGCGGGCTGTGCAGCAGCGTTGGAGTGGCAGGATGTGGGTGCCCTGGCAGAGCTCCGTGAGGGAGCTCACGCGGGATCTGCCAGTCCCGCGCTTGTATCGAACTGCTGCTGTCGGTCCTCGGCTTTTGTGAATATTTGTAAGTCATCCACAAATTGAGGGTGGGGAGGAGGAGGAATTTAAATGAAATTGCATGTTTCCAATTTTTTTGTTGTTGTGGCTTGTTGCATTTCTTTTGTGTGTACTAACACTTGAAATGTTAAAGGTGAACTAGCTAATTTTCAATATAATGCCCTATTTAGAAAATGCTTGTACATAAAGGTAGTAACAGAAGGTCTTCTAGATTGACAGGTTCAAAATTTCACCCATATTTTTCTTCCTTAGATCTGTGGTGCTCATACATTTGATTAAGAAAACAGTTGTTGAATTATACTAACTAAAACTTGGGGGAAGAAAAAAAACCCTAACACCCCACCCCCTCTAAAAAAAAAAACCAAACCCCCAGAGTAACCCATTACTTCTCAACATTCTAGTTTTGTAACAGCAATAGAAGTTATAAAGGGGTGGAAAAAGTAAAAATGGATTTCAGTGTTTGCTTCTAAGAAACTGATTTCGGCCAGCAACATAGAGATGCTAGTCATCTCCTACAAAAGCTGTGGTATTTCTCTTTTAAATCTAAGTATTCTAAGAACAAAACAAGATTTCGCTTTTTTTTTCTGCTGATGTCCTTGTTCAACATACCATTTTCAGTTTGCATAATAAATATTTCTAAATACAACAGTAAGAGCATTGGTAGTTAGTTATACTGTCTTTGTGGAAAATGCTCCAATAATTTAATCTCTTCATAAACACTTAGTAAGTGTATAGTGAGTGAAATAAAAACATAAGGAACTTCCCCCCCCCCCCCCCCCCCCCCAAATGCTAACAATGTACTTCAGTCATTTAGTTGTATTATTTGAGCTACATTGCTACATGTTTTGGGTTCCTATTACATGTATGAATGTTAAGAATCGGTGTCTTACACTGTGTGCATAAAGCATGCTTCATCTTTACATTAGAGGAGTTGGTACAGAACCTCATTTTAAAGAAATAATTCTCCTTGTGCAGAAACTCACTTGGTCTTGACAATTAGGCAAGGACCCAGCTGTAAGGAGTCCAGTTACTGTAACAGAAAATTTGTGTGTTGTACTTTCTATTCTGATTTAGGTTTCATGCACAGTCATTCTTAAATTCAGAAAAATAGTTCACCTGAATGCATGATATACTAAATATAATTTGACTGTACTGTTCAATAGATAATGCTTGCCAACTCTAATGTGCTTTAGCTCATCAAAGATGCAAGTGTATGTTTAAATTTATAGTACTATGTATTCTAAAGATAGAATTGACTCTCAGTTGGTGTGGTTACAAGAGGGCAGGATAAGACAAAGCCAGGCTACAAGAACATGTGCTGAGGTGGTAAGAAGAAAAGAGGTCAGAAAACCCCTGGCCAGCATCCAGTAAGTGTAGCCCCAACAGTGCAAACACGGCTGTCCGCCTTTGAGTGCGGGCTCGCCCCTACCGAGCCACCTCGAGTGTCGGTACACACACCACGACTAATCCACCCGCCCACAAGCCAGAGTTAACTCTGTGGATTGCATTTTGAATACCAGGAGCAGGGTGAGTTCTCTGGCCAGTTGCTTCATGAAGTAACAGAGATTTGAATGCCGCTTTATCGTAAGTTATACCATACTCTGAACCTCCCCAAATCTTTTCGTATTTTAATTTACTTCCATTTTATTTGTGTGAAATTCTTTACTACTCAAGACAGTAAAACCCCAATGACAGAGTCTGTACTGTGAAGAGCCTGCAGTCTGATCTCTTCAAACCCAGTACAGAAAGTCCTTACTTTCTGTAAAATTTACAATTGGAACAAAATTACTATTTTATTTAAGATTCCACCTTCAGATCATCACGTTACCATTTTAGTGACAACTGTATTTAACAGAAACAAATTGATCCTTGCTATGTAGTTGATACCTGTAAGTGTGAAGGCCTTTTGTGAGATGTCTCCCAGTTATAGCATAACTTGTACAAAAGACATATGAAGCTTAATGCTAAATTAGACTTCTGATAAGAGCATCACTGTAATCTTTTTCCTTGAACAGTAACAGTAGCTGATTACATATCACGAGCTGAATCTCAAAGTAGACAGAGAAACCCTCCAAAGGAGACACTAGCCAAAACCAAGAAAGAAACGGTAAGAATATTTTTTTTTTAATGTATGTTTCCTTTTTTCTCTTTGCTTGCAGGAAAATAGCAAAGGAATGCTTCATTTAGATCACCCTCGTTTGACTACAAATGTGGTTGACTTAAGAATAAATGGAAAGCAAAAATGGCCCAGAGTAAACAGAACTGACTTGTACACTGTCACTGCAGACTTCAGTGACCGGTGTAAAGCTCAAATTAACTCTTTACACATTTTAAAACATTACTCTTACTAATGTAGCATTACATAGTAAAATGTGAAAATTACCCATGGATGAGTCTTGAGAACTAATCCTTAAAACAATTTATAGAGGATACTAGGTTGCATGTTTAGTGAACTTGTACAAACTATTTTAGAAAGAATTAATGTTAACAAAGATTGTGGATTTGAGATCTGTTCTCCTTAAAGGATCAGAGTGGCATTACATCATACATAATAATATTCAGAACTTCATAAAGCCAAATTCCTTTACTTCTAAGGTAACATTGAGCTTACCACTGCAAGTTATGTCTGAGTTCAGCAAAATAAGAAAGGATCTGTTGGTGTATGATTAACAAAATCTAATCTTACTATAGGCTTTGAAAGGGGTATAAAACTCAACTTTTCAGTTAACTTCTTCATTGGCTTAGACAAATTGAAATTGTGAAGTGAAACACTGTGGGTGTGCTGGGGGTGTGCTGTCTCGGGGTTACCTTGGCATGAGTTCTTTGGAAATGTCTGATACTAAAGTACCCTGTAAATGACGAAGTCATAGGATCCTGTAACTGATGGGCTGCTAGCACACACAGACCAGAGGTGTTTCCTATTGCATAGCTGCTGTGTGAGCCAGAGAGAAACTTAGATTCACGCTCCATATTTTTATGGAATTTTTAATATTGTCCTGGTTTTGTTTTTGCAAGGCAAAAGATGCGATTGATGAAAACAGCCCTTCCGAAAAGGCAGTGAATGGTCCTGCTACAACTTCTGGGGATGAGCCTTCTAAACTACAGCACAGTCCTGATGAAAAGAAAGTTACTGTTCAAGAGGATGGAAATAATCAGGAAGAAGCAGTGCTGAATGGTGTTTCATAAACTGAAGTTCCTAGTTTACAGTTCTTTTACATTACATTTAAAATAGTGCTTGTATAAGCTTGCCAAAGATAGAATATGGATCGCCAGTCTTGACACCGCACTTTCAGTTCCTCCATTTTGGAATACAGAAAGGGGAGGGATCCTGAAGAAATCATATGTTAAACATACTTTGACACCTACTGTGTTATAAATATATCATCAGATGTGCCTTGAGATAGTATATGTAACATTTAAATAAACAAAATTGCTGGCTATAGGAAATGTTATTTTGTTTTCAAAATATGGCAAAGATGTGAGGGGGATCCCTAACATAATACTCTTTATGAAAGCATTAGCTGCTTTTGTTACATTTTTAATAATATGCAACCACTTCTTCACCTGAGGAATACTAGAAAGAAATGCAGTCTAAAATATTTTGCACTGAAATGTAATTTCTCCATTAGTTTAGTCTGGAAACTGGTCTGTTTTAATACATGTTTTTTAAATGCTGTATGTAGAGGAAAAATCTGCAGACCACTGGAATACATTTGTTAAATTCTCATAATCTGCAGGGATACTGGGTGACATTGGCAGTGACTGTTCTACATTGAGGCTTTGTTTGGTTTATTTATTAAACTGTACAGTATTTAAAAATCAAACATAGCTTTAGTTAACACTAAGCTGAATTAGTCATGTCCATTAAGACATAACCTGAACTACTGAAAAGATCAATTTCCAGAAAGTTTATTCTGTATAAACTACATATGTTAGTCCTTAGTAGAGTATTTTTATTTTTGTTTTGGTTGTTTGATGTGCAATATGTTTTTTTTGTATGCTGGTAGTAAAAGAAAATAAACTTTGATCTTCCATCTGTTGACTGTTTCTATCAGAAATTTAAATTACTATTGACTTTAAGGTTTTCAAGCTGTTAACACTAACAATTGAAACTTGGGAGGCAGCTTGAACCTTTAACTCTTTTATTCATAAGAGTTTCCTAACATGCTAATTTTCCATTCTTTTAAGGAGATGATGTAAAACATCAGTTAACAAGTCTAAAAACAGACTTATCTTGGAGAATCACATAACTTGACTAACATATATAGGAATTAATGCAGATGTTTTTGATGAAGTTAGAAGTGTGACACACTAACCCATCTTTTCAGGCACATGAGCAAGAGCAATGAAGCAGAACAGACAGGTGTGGATAAACATCAGCGTAGCAAGGAGATGTTGGGAGAAGTCAGAGCAAACTGGTAGTGCTGAAGTTGTGTGGACTTGAAAAAAAAAAAATTGTCTTGCATAATTTCATCAGGAATAAGGACAGAAGTATTTGGAACCACCTGTGACTCCAGCTGCTGTACCCAGTACAGCTACAGAAGACTTGTACCAACTGGGTTTGGGTATGTATTTCATTTAAGGAGAGGTGCAGTTTTTAATGACTTAAGCGTTGACACTCATTGACAGTGTTCCCTCCTGGAGAACACACACGGTTAAATTTTTGAAACTGAAGTGTGTGCAAACATCTCAACAGTGCAGGCAGCCCCCTGAGTAGAGAAAATTTGAAAAATGGAAGAAAAAAGCTGTGTTTAAAAAGTCAGTAGTATTTGGCAGGGAAAAACTTAAGTACAGTAACATTCTTAATATGGCTTGAAATGTGCACTCTGGAACTGCTGCATGGCGGTGTTCCAGCTGTTTTTTTCACCTCACTAAATGCTGTAGTAAAGCAACATTCTTCCCCTCTACAGGTTTTTAAGTTTTCCACTTCATGCTTGTGTTACTGATTTGATCTCTCCTCTGAAGGCAGGGAACTCTCCGTGCTGTTGTTCTGGTGATCCTTACTAAGTGTCCTAGAACCAGCCTGCAGCCATGCTGCGACACTGCAGCTGAGGCTCCTGCCAGGACTGCTCTGACAGAGAGGCTTGGTGGTTCTGGAGAAACAAAAGCTCTGAACTCCACTCTATCCACAAACAGATGGCTGTTAACTCATCTGCTGTACAGCAGCTCTGCTGTAGTTGCAGGAGGTCTGGCAAGATTCTTGGGAGTACAACAGAACTCTTTGGCCCCAGTTCAGCTACTTACCAGGAGAGCTCCTGGGGTACGTCAGGCTCCATGCAGCACGGTAAATCCAGCTCGGGAATCTTTAATGCTCTATGTAAAGAGTTCCTGTTTCCTAATCACTATAAATGCAAACCTTATGTGAGTACTGACTTTGTAGTGGAAGATAATGTATAAAAACTACAGTACTTATTTGGAGTTTACTTACTTATTTGGAGTTTATTAAATGCTATAAAATCCATTAAAACATAAAGTTGCTAAAAAATCTGAGCCATGCCAGACCCATCAGTAACACTTAAGCAGCTCAACCAAGGTTGTTTTTCATAAGGCAAAGACAACCGAGTACATTTTTCTATACTTTATTTCTTTAGTCAGACAACTACACACCTGTCCCCATTCTTCACATCAAATAAATCCTCTTGATTCTTTCCACCCCCTCCCCAAATGGGTTCATCATGCTAACTTTGGCATATGAAAGAACAGCAGCATGAACTTTAAACATAGCTATGTTTAAACAAAAATTGGGTAACAGCATGTAAGTGTACCTGTATCTGGTAACATGCATTGGCCAAACCAAGTTACTACTCTCTTACACTGAAAATATTTGAGTGGTAGATTTTGCTGCTTAATAAAGAACAGCTATGAAAAAAAAGCCATTAAGCCTTCCTCCCTCTCACATTTCCCCAAAAAGTGATTAAGTAGTGAGTGGGGAGGGAAGTACCTCCCTGGATTTTTATTTCCAGCTTCATTTATATTGTCAAAGACTGACTTAAGCCATTTATCAAAAATAATAATTTGCAGGGACAAACCCTCTGATTCTCTCCCATTCATTTTTTAGCTTGATCTTCCAGTAAATCTTTAGCTTCATTGATTTTGGCTGCTACATAGGGAGAGCCACCTAGAAGAAAGATAACCTCACGTCACATCAGATGAAGGAAGTATTTTCTTTCTGTGTTGTTATAATGCCATAGTACACAGGGAAAAAAAAAAAGAATATGGTCTGAAAGTTATTCGGGTTAAAGAACAAACTGCATTATGACTGAAGCCATGTAAGTTTACACATACAGTCACTGCAGTAGCTAAATGTGCAGACAGCTCATTCCTATTAGGTTGCTTTTAGTTTATTGGAGTGGGTTTTTTCTCTGGTCATAAATGAATTGGTCACTAATGACTTAGCATAAGGTTTGTTGTGAATACAGAAGCATTAAACTAAGAATCTCAGATAAACCTTTCCCCCCAGTTCAAGGCCAGCATAGGAACTGCTGCTGCACCAGTAGACTAACTCAGTTTTTAAACATGACATACAAATGACTTGCGAAGATACTGAAACAGAATCCACAGCACGAATCCACTGAAATTGTAACTGACCATGAGGTGCAAAGATCTGTAGCATGTATTTGTAGCAATTATACCATTTACTAGCACTAGAATTACTCTATTTACTTGAAGCTTAATTTAACTTCAGTCATGTAAAACATGAAATGCTCCCAGCAGTGTTTGGATAGCTATTTCTAGGTTCTGCATATATTCATTAAAGTTAATGTTGAAGTTAACTTCCGCTAGGTATTATCTAGGAAAGGCATATCCCAAGGATTATTTTGGATTTTGGTACATTAAAGTAATGAAGTTCAACAGTCACTTTAAAGGCAGCCATTTTACCTTTTAAGTGAGGATTAAAAAGTTAAATGCCAAGCACTAACACATTATTCTCACTGAAGTAAACAGAATAGAACAGGTATAGATGCCTCAAGTTAATTAAGTTAAAGCATAACAAGATTCTGAGCCTTCAGAGTACCAAAACCAAATATTTCATAGTTTAGTGTCTTCAACAGATGCAGAAGGCTCAATACTTGCTATTCATGGTGAACTGCCAACGCATTCAAATCAGCTCAAACTCACAAGCGCACAAATATACTCTGGGCTTTCATCTAAAATTAAGTCTCATTTTAACTAATCACATTTCCATCTGATACACACAGAAGATAGAGCAAGTAACAAGCTGACCTGCTGAATCTGTCTACTTTAGAGCATTCAAACACAAAAATATGCTCCAAAACCCTCAGGATTAAGGCACCCTAAAATTTTTTTCCCCCGAGTTTTCTGGGTTTTTCTTTTAGTAGCTGAGGTAGTCATATGACAGTCACTTCATCCCTACACAGTTCTATTAATCTGTGTTGAAAACATGTATTAATTAATCAATGTGACTTAATTTACTTACCTTTATCTGGATGATTCAGAAGCATGATCCGTCTATGAGCTTCTCTAATTTTACTTCTGTTGGCTGTAGGGCTTTAAAAGAGAGAAAAGCTGACTTAAGGGAACCTCCTAAAATCCCCCAGATTTTTAAAAGATGTCTCAGAACAAGCTAGAACTCCATCTTATCCATAAACTCTTTGGCTTACATGTATGTTTTTTTCTTTTCCTGTTATTGGTATGTAGCATTTAAGTCCTGGAGAGGGTTTCCAAGGTTTTTCCAACACTGTATGTGGAAGAAGACATGCTATAGCAGTCTAATATGGTGGGGGTCATTCACACAGTTGAAAAAAACTGAATTATGTTGCAACATTTTTATTGGGACAACTTCCTAAAGGCCAGTGGGAAAAAAATGAAATTTGCTCTTGATCTATTTAAAAAACAAACAACTGTTTGTATAAACTTCACAGTTGAAAGTTGCCTTCAAGCAGAAATGGTTCTTATTCTGTATCTTATTAGATAAATTTGTGTATTTGGTCTGAAGTCTTCTTAGCTTTTGGCAGGGATAGCTACCATACTCATATCTAAGATATTCTAGAATAAGTGATGAATTTACTCCACATGCAGGAAGGGGTTTGCAGCACCTTCACACTGCATCTACCTGAAATTCACCAGCAGTGACAGGAACCACAAGGAAACAGCACAACCGGGTTCCCCACACCAAGTGAACCCCAAGGCTTCCTGAAAATGGCATCTTTACCTGGACCTGTACGTGGCTTTTGAATGTGGTAGGGATTTGCAGATGTATGGAAGTCCAACTAGAGTTACCTTTAAGCAAGCTGACATGCAGCAAAGAATCCCAAGTAAGTATGGAAAATCCTGAAAGGCCACTCCCTATTTCCTGACTTGGCAGTAACATTCCCAGGGGAAGCTGGGCACAGGACAGTCTCATGCATTGAGAATGATGTCCTTTTCAAACCAGGCCAGCAGCTAGGTAACATCGTAGCCTCCTTTTTACCTTTCATTTCTAATAAATCTCCTTTTACCTGACTCCTAGTATTAAAGCTGCTTCTCGTTTAGTCATTTTGGGTTCAAATCCACCTCTGTAATAACCACTGAAGGCCTGAAAGAGAAAACATGTGGTTTAAAAAAATATTAATTTTTAATGTTAATAGTTAGAACAACTCATTATTGCTTTAGTAGCTGCTGAGCTTTTAGTCTGTAAGAATACTGTGAAGCTTCTTTTGTGCTTGTAATAACAAATTCAGTGGGAGTATCATTATTTAAATGAGTACTTAACTTGCCAAAACAAGGCCTCTATTAGTCAACAAACACCAGAATTGCTGAGCTTAATTCTGTTATTACTGACAAAATTATATTTAGTACTGTAAGAAAATACAGAAATGCTATACGGAGACAATAGTCTGTAGTTATTTCACCAAGTAAACTTTAAAATAAAAAGATGCCACTGATAAAAACTTACAGGTTTTGGTAGATTCTGAAGTGCTTGTTTTACTTGTGGCTCCATTTGCTTCATAGCTTTTAGTGCATAGCGACCTTTAAGAAATCAGTGTTGAACAAGGCTAAGTATGAAGTTTCATAAAGATTTAGCAACTCAGTGCAACTAGTAACTTGTGGAATTAGCTTTTTGGGGACATAAAAAAGCAAGAACTTTGTTCTTTTGTTTAATTACAGCCATGTTTCTCAATACAGGCTCTCCAAGAGTGTCCTCTATCAGCTATGAAACCACTTTAAAATTCATCAGTACTGAAGCAGGCAATGAGAGGTACAACTGGGTGTTCAGTGTTCTCCCATCATCTACAAACCTGCAAATCCAGCTGCCGCTATGGTCAGGCCAACCGCCACCATTGTACTGGCCTACACAGGAAAGACATAAAGTATTTGTTTACCAAAGGAAAAATAAAAAACCCAACCGGCGATCTCTACAGCGGGTCAGACAAGTATGTATGTTGAGAACAGCATGACTAGTGGAAAAGCGGTCAGAATACGGTTTTTACTTCGGCTACGCCGCTCCGAGGGACCGCAGGGGCTCAGCGAGAGCAGCGCGGCCGCTGCTGGCGGCGGGGCTGGGGCTCAGGCGCGGCCGGCACAGGCGGGAACCCGCCGGCTGTGGGGGCCGAGGGGAACCCAGCCCGGCAGTCCCGTCCCGCTCGGCAGCCCCGCTCTAACCCTGGAGGCACCGGGGCCGAGGCCTGTGCGGGGCAGCGCCCTCCCCGCGCGGCCCAGGGCACCGGACCCCGCGGCTCCACGGCCGGGCCGAGGGCGAGCCGGGCTCCGCGGCCCGGGGACGGGCTTGGGAGCTGCCGCCCGAGACATCAGCGGCCGCCGGCTCCTACGGCGAGACCCGCCGGGCCCAAGCCCCCGAGCGCACTCACCATGGCCACCCCGGCCCCCGCCCGGCCCCGCGCCCTGGCGATCGCCGGGCCGAGCTCGCGGCGGGCCCTGGCTCGCCGTACGGCACCGCGCCGGCCGCAAAGCCCCCACCGGCTGTCGTAAAGAGGCGCGGGGCGGGGAGGGAAGGCGCTGCGGACACCGCCCCGGGGCAGGCGGGGACGGGATAGGGGCAGAGCCCGGCGGGGCCGGGGCGGGCAGAGCGGGCAGGGGCGGGCAGGCCGGCCGGGCGAGCTGGCTGCGCGGGGCGGGGCGCGGCGGGAGCAGCTCGGTGGGCGCGGGGCGCGCGCGGCGCGGGGGCCTTGCCCTGAGGGGAGGAAGCGCCGCGGCCGCGGCCTGGGGGAGGCTGGAGGGGCCGGTCCCGCGGGGTGCCCGGTCAGCCCGGCCCGGGGCGGCGCGGAGGGGCGGGGGCGAACGCGGGAAGAGGCTCTGCTGTGACCGCGGACAGCAGCCGCCGCGGGGGGAGCAGCGTGGCGGCGTTGTGGAAACGATAGTGCGGATCTTCCTATTCTTGATGTAAATGAGCAATTTTGTTCCTGATCTAGAGGCTTCTCGCGCACCAGATCTCTTTTTTAGAAAGAGTCGTTTTTCTTCCATCCCATTTTTCTTGTATTTTATTCTAGTAATTGCTCCCCCTCTCTGACCGTCCCATTTTTCTGAGAGCTCTGCTCCTCCCGCCTCCTTTCGGTCCCTGCCGCGTTACCACCCGACCCTGAACATGTCGGCGCGGAGGGGTCCTTCCCCGCTGTGCTGCAGCGCCGGCCTCACCGCGCCGGCCGCCCTGGGGGGGGCATGTCAGGCACCGGCACCAGATGGATGAGCTTATTTATCTGGTTGCTGAAAATTACTACGAAACGAGGGAGAATTAACAGGCCTGGCACTTGTGTTTGAATATTATTAATAACAGAATGACGTCTGTTAATACAGTGTTGTGTGCAGCACAGTCGAGTGTCCATCTGTTTGTCTGTAGTTCTAGTCTGAAGCCACAGTTTTGGAAGCTGAACAGCGCAGCAGTGAGACCTTGCCAGCCTTTAGCCCTAAGGTACTACTTCAGAATGGTCACAACGCAAGGCTCGGAGTGCTGCGGCCTGAGTGATAGTGGGTCTGCAGGAGTGAAAAGCTTTAGTGTCATCCTCTGTGCTTGTAGAAGGTGTCAGTGTCCTCACGGGCTCCTGGAGGACCTAGTGATGGAAGGCAGCTAGCTTTTGGTTGCTTAAGGCCTCGGACTCAGAAGCCCTCACATAAGCAGTTCAGTATGAGAGCTGATTGTTGGCCAAGAAGCTTGTAAATTTTGCTGGCTCTTGCAGCAGAAGATAGGACTTTTCTGCTGTATAGTTTCTGTGAGTACTGGGTTCACTTTGAATATGTCATAACTTCAGTTTGGGCTTGAATTGGGACTTCTTTCACTAAAATTTCAAGTGCCTGCTTTAATGTCTTGTGAAGTAATCTTTGGAGGTAGTCTGTCTCTTTCCTTCTTGTAGCATCATTTGGATGACAAATGCTACAAGAAAATAACCCACTGCCTTTTAAAGAGGGTAGAAGAAAGTTTTTGGTTAAGGTACTTGTACTGTTGTACAAGTGTTTCATGAGACAAATAAAAGGAAAACTTTATATTTGATAAAGGAATCAAATCCATTCATTGCAGAGCACAAGGCCCCTGACAGCCTGTAAGACCTCTTCAGATATGGAAAGGGGAGCTAGCCAGTGGCAAACAACTAGATGTTTTATGGGGTGGAAAAAAAAAGTCTAGAGATGTATGGGTCTGGTAGCTAACTAGAGTATATTCATATGTAGAAGAGGATTTGGTTTTAAGATGTTTTCCTCTTTGTCCCTTTTCTATCAGAAAAGGGGGGTAATGACTTTACTGGGGCATGACTAGTGTTTAATTTTTTGTATCTTCTAAACCAATAAAGTAAGAGACAGGGACTACTTCCCTGTAATTAATTACATGAGGTTTGATTCTTCCATCTTGACAGAGCCTTTTGCTAGATCCAGATCTTAGTGGCTTTCAGGAGAAAACTATCTGAAGGGAGTTTTATTTTAGTTTTTTCCTCACTTTCCCCAGTCTCTGTTTAGAAGGACAGTTGGTAGCTCTACTGGCAAAGGGGATTTTGCAAATTTATATTTAGTCATACTTTCTATCATGAAATTTCTCATTTTTAGAGAAAAAGGACAGACATTATCATAGAATCATAGAGTCACAGAATGGTTTGGGTTGGAAGGGACCTTCGAGATCACCCAGTCCCAACCCCCCTGCCATGGGCAGGGACACCTTCCACTAGCCCAGGTTGCTCAAAGCCCCGTCCAACCTGGGCTTGAACCATTCCAGGGAGGAGGCAGCCACAGCTTCTCTGGGCAACCTGTGCCAGTGCCTCACCGCCCTCACAGGGAAGAATTCCTTCCTTATATCTGACCTAAATCTCCCCTCATACAGTTTAAAACCGTTACCCCTCGTCCTATCCCTACACCCCCTGATAAAGAGTCCCTCCCCATCTTTCCTGTAGTTTAAGTACTGGAAGGCCGCTCTAAGGTCTCCCCGGAGCCTTCTCTTCTCCAGGCTGAAGAACCCCAACTCTCTCAGCCTGTCCTCACAGGGGAGGTGCTTCAGCCCCTGATTATCCTTGTGGCTTCCTCTGGACTCACTCGAGAAGGTCCATGTCCTTCTGATGTTGGTGCCCCCAGAGCTGGACACAACACTCCAAGTAAGGTCTCATGAGGGAGGAGTAGAAGGGGAGAATCCCCTCCCTTGATCTGCTGGCCCTACTTCTCCTGATGCAGCCCAGGATACAGTTGGCTTTCTGGGCTGCGAGTGCACATTGCTGGCTCATAGTCAGTTTTCCATCCACTAACACCCTCAAGTCCTTCCCTGCTGGGCTGCTCTCAATCCACTCTTCGCCCAGCCTGTATTTGTGCTTGGGATTGCCCTGACCCATGTGCAGGACCTTGCACTTGGCCTTGTTGAACTCCATGAGGTTTGCACGGGCCCACCTCTCCAGCCTGTCCAGGTCCCTCTGGATGGATCCCTTCCCTCCAGCATGTCAACTGCACCACACAGCTTGGTGTCGTCGGTGAACTTGCTGAGGGTGCACTCGATCCCACTGCCCATGTCTCCAAAAAAGATGTTAAACAGCGCTGGTCCCAACAGTGACCCCTGAGGAACACCACTCGTCACATCATGAATGCCACATTATGAAATGTATAAACTTCCACATGGGTTGGGAATGGGTTAATAATGTACCTAATCCTTCTCCTGTGACAGTCCTTTAAAGAAAAGCCAGAAAGGGAGATCTTGGGAAGCCTCTGCTTGCTTAAGAGAGTGATTTCATCTTTACTGAGGAGAAAGGAAACTTTTATCTGTAAGTGGGAAAGCCTGGCAAGAGTTGCGGTGGGATGGAGGGATTTGCATTATTGGTGTGTGTTTGATACCAGCAACTGGGCAAGACTGTTGGCTGAGCCTAGAGGTGGAATAATTCATTTTTTTATTATTAGATTAAATAATTTCTAATACAGCATTTGAATGTCATCATTCCTTTAAGTATGCTGTATATATTTTTACTCCATGAGACAATCTGAACTTGTTTCTTCCCACAGTCTGTTGCGCTTCCCTGTCAGAGCTAAGGGAGAACTAGATGTGTCCCAGCTTGGATGTCACTGTGGGCACATTATGTTGTATGAAGAAGACAAAGCCAGAGTTACAAAATGCCACACTTGCCAGGGAAGAGGATATTTTGGAGACTTCTAACATGTTTTGAGTATGGTCTTTTTTAGGGTTTCTTTTAGTGCCATGTGTTTTTTAGGAGGTATATGATATGTGAAATATTATTCTACCCTCTGCTAGATGAAGGGAGAAACAGTTGCTTTCCCTTCCTTATCACTGCCTGTCTCTAGAGTACTTTGGTATGGATGATGGGTGTCAGCTATTGTATCTCTCTACTCACCACAGTACCTAAATGCTGCCACTAAGCTTTCCAAACCTGCATCAGAATTAAAGTAAGTTTTCTGTGCATAAATTTGCAAATAGCTGCTCTAAGCTTGTCTAAATCTATTCCCTTTTCCTCCTCTGCTGCTCAGGAATGTATGCAGTGCAGAAAGGGACTGGGTGTTTAAAAGCTATGTTTAAGGTCGTGTCAGTTCACATTTCAACAGACAAAATCAGTGAACACTTACATATCTGAGTAGCTTTAATAGCAAGTGCTTGACGGATCAGAGCTGTAATATATTATTTCTGAAACCATAAGGTTTGTGAATTATTACCTATATATAGGTTGTGTTCTCCAGAAACTAATAATCTAGATGCCCCTCTTGGCAAATGGTGTTTAAAGTCTTACCAAATGCTGAAAGTTGATTTTGTTCAGGTTCTATGCATAAATAATAATCCTGTGCTCCTTACACAACAGGTAGCTTCATGGTTTTTAAGCCTTGGTCCTAAGCTACTACAGGTAGAGCTTTATGGCCATGTTGGTGGCCATATAGACACAGGGGCATGATGCTGAAATAATAGTTATTACTGCTGATTTATAGGGAGCAGGAATTGGGCATCTTGAGGAATATCAAAATCAAACAAAACCACAAAATGCAGAAAACCTCATGGAACCAGAATTAATTTTTTTTACCACAAATAAAGTTGGAATTGACTTGGTCTGCCATCAGAGTTTCCATTTATTTAGAAATTGAAGTTCTTTTCTATTTGCCTGATTAGTTCATTTTATAGCACCTTATTCCTCTCATCTTCTATCAGTCAGCCTTGTGGTGGTGTGTGGAAGGTCATTCACAGGGGAAAATTAATAAGCTGTAATGGGCTCAAGTGAAATAGATGCACTGTAGTTTTTATCCCTTCTGCAGAATGTCTGGTTTTGAAATCAGGAGGAAGGCAAAATTACTGAGTGTTTAAGAAATATACTCTCAGTTGGAGTACAAAACCTTTTATTTTGCCTACTGTGTTTCTAAACTGCTCTCTTTCTATTTTCCAGAGAAACCCTGAAGCTTTTGTAGTTTCTTCTGTGAAGAGTTTTATCGTACTGCTGTCTTCAGGTTTTCCGCTCTGGGGTTGAAATACCTCATGATAGAAGGTTATTTTTCTTTTGGAAGCTTTATCTTACTGGACTATCCAAAGCAGCTGGTATGTAGTACATAAGCCAACTTTTCCATTAAAGCAGACCATTTCTGCAGAAAACTGGCAGTACTTTCTCTTAACTGTATCTTCCACAAACTGGACAGAAGGTGAAATAGATAGTTGTGCTTTCATAAGGTTTGTGGTGTACCTGTTAAATGCCTGTTTAAACATTTGTTTAAGTGAAAATCACGGTTCTGCATTGTTATATACACAGCTGGCCAAATCTCACATTGCTATTCCAGTATGTGCAGTGGTTGAACTACCAAGCTGTTAAAGGCTTGCAGACTTTCACCTTGGGACACCAAGATACAGAAATTCTTAGGCACTTTTTAAGCACATTATTTACTTATGTTTTAAGATATATATTGTAAAAATGAAGTTTAGGTAGAATATCTTGGAGGGGCGAGTGTCCTTCAAACTTTTTTCCTGCTTTTTACCCATACTACACCTTTGGCTATGCCAGTCTGTCAATTATATGTGTCATGTCTCTTTTTCTTTTCATTTGTCCTTTTTAAGATCCTACTATGTTTTTGTGTGCTCAACATCTGTACCAGAAATCAATGCTGCACTCTCTTGCCTGTGGCTAAATTAGCTTGGTATATGTAGCATCGCTTTGTCATTAAATTGGTAATCATAATTGTTAGAACATAGTGTGGATGACACTAATTATAAACTGAGATTCTCTCACTTGTGAGAATGGTTGTGGATTTTTTTAATCAAACAAAGCAAGATTTCAGTGTAATTTGACACCAGGTATGAAGTGCACTGACTTGCAATGTAGTATTTGATTTCCTAACTCAGTTAAAAAACAGGTAAGAAAGTGATGGAGGGGCAGGGTTTGTCATTGTTAGTAGATTAGTCACAAAATTCCCTGAAGCTGAACTAAGGAGTACAGAATCTAGATGCGAGTATGTTCTCTCTCAATAATTTCTAAAGTCAGGTTTGATACTTACCATCTTTTACCTGCATTGTCCTGAGTTACACTTCTTATGTGAGGAAAAAGCAATGAGGTAATGCTGACGTGTTTTACCAGGGCTATTACGTTATTTCTGGGTTTATGTTGTTAATACTCTTGAGTCTTCATTTTTGAAATTTGTATTCTGCCTGGATTGGCACTGAAACTTGCATGTCTGTGCTGTGAAACTATTAAGTATTAGGAAAACAAGCTTGTAGTATTTGTAGCAAAGAAATTGGAAAGAGTAAAGACTTTATCTGCACTGACAATGAATTGTAGTGAGCAACAGTTCTTCAAAACAAAGGTCCAGATTCTTAGGTTTCCCCCACATGGAGATTATCACAAGGTAAAGGTCTGAAACAGCTATCAGGTTAGCTCTGGTCCCTGTGTATAGTGTGGGTTCAGATTTGCAACAGAATCTGCTTCTCTCCTACCTGAAGATTACAATTGAAATGTCAACATTATCAACCAGCAAGGAAAATGTGGGTGGAGCAGAGAGCAGAAGTGGGGGAAGAGCAAGAAGAAAGCTACAAGCCTAGGAGAAAGCTTTAGTGGCATTCTTCAGCCATGAGTTTATAAGGAGCTTTCTCTAAACATTGTTTTTCTGAGGAGAGGACAGAGAGTTTTGCAGTTTTGCTGGTGATGTTAAGGTTGAAAGTTGAAACTGGAATGCACAGTTTGGTGATGGAAGCAGTAACGGGCAGTGTTGAGTTTGCATTTTGCTCTTGGTTTGCATGTTACACTGCATTAAAAAGAGTCACTGGATTAGGTGGAACCATCAAGAGGAAGGGGGAGATTGCTCCTTTTCTTTAAGAGCAGCCGACTGACTTTGGGAAAGAAGACTCAAGACTGTAGGCAGAGCAAGAAAGAAATGAAAAAAAACACAGCAAAGAATGGGGAGGCTTTTGCTCAAGTGGGGATATAGTTGAAAGACTTACAGGGCATATGGTCAGACCTATAGATGATAAGAAGGAAAACTTCCTAGGGACTATGCAGAGATTGTTTCAACCCAAACAGCCGTTGAATTAACTGAAACCAAGCATGGAAATTACTACCCTCTAAATAAATAGTGGACAAGAAACAGTTTGTGTATAACCCTTTTTACTGTTCTGTTTTGATAAGAATATTTAATAAAAGCCCAGCTGAGAGACTGGTGTATGTGGAATAGAAGATACGACGTGTAGGATGGAGGATATGATGTTGTAAGTTTTTTGGTTGTGGGTTGTTTTTTTTTTCTTTTTTCTTGAAACATGCAAGTTTATCTGGATTTCACTTAGGAAGAAACCTACTCTGAGGGACTGCTAGCCAGTGAAGGGTACTGCAAAAGCACATCCTGCTCTCGCCACTTCAGTAGTGACATTCTGCCAGCAAGTGAAAAATGAGCAGGATGAGATCAGCACAACTGTTTTGGGTTTTTTTCTAGGAGAAGCTGGAAGGGTAGTCTGGGTCTTCTGGAACACCTCACTTGGGAAGGAGAGGAAGGAAGGGATTAGGGACACCTCTCAATCTCTCCTTACACTAGGGACACTGGGGAGGTGGGGCCTTACCAGCCCATTCTTTTCAAGCAGAATCGAGTATTTAAGACAACCCA